>NW_022631075.1:6649699-7123569 GCF_010015895.1 Lontra canadensis | reverse complement strand
TAGCTTCCAGGTGTTTGAGTTCCTTCCAAACTTTTCCTTGTGATTGAGCTCCAGTTTCAAAGCATTGTGATCTGAGAATATGCAGGGAATAATCTCAGTCTTTTGGTATCGGTTGAGTCCTGATTTGTGACCCAGTATGTGGTCTATTCTCTTTTTTTTAAGATTTATTTATTTATTTATTTGACAGACAGAGATCACAAGTAGGCAGAGAGGCAGGCAGACAGAGAGGGGGAAGCAGACTCCCCGCCAAGCAAAGAGCCCAATGCAGGGCTCGATCTCAGGACCCTGGGACCATGACCTGAGCTGAAGGCAGAGGCTTTAACCCACTGAGCCACCCAGGTGCCCCTATGTGGTCTATTCTTGAGAAGGTTCCATGTGTCCTTGAGAAGAATGAGTATTCTGTTGTTTTAGGGTGGAATGTTCTGTATATATCTATAAGGTCCATCTGGTCCAATGTGTCATTCAATGCTCTTGTTTCTTTATTGATTTTCTGTTTTGATGATCTCTCTATTTCTGAGAGAGGCGTGTTCAGATCTCCTACTATTAATGTATTCATATCAATATGACTCTTTATCTTGATTAACAGTTTTCTTATGTAATTGGCTGCTCCCATATTGGGGGCATAGATATTTACAATTGTTAGATCATCTTGGTGGATAGTCCCTTTAAGAATGATGTAGTGTCCTGTATCTCTGATTACAGTCTTTACTATAAAATGTAATTTATCTGATATGAAAATCGCTACCCCGGCATTCTTTTGAGACCCATTGGCCTGAAAGAAGCTTCTCCATCCCTTCACTTTCAGTCTGGGTGTATCTTTAGGTTCAAAATGGGTCTCTTGTAGACAACATATGGATGGGTCCTGTCCTTTTATCCAATCTGCAACCCTGTGTTTTATGGGCGCATTTAGGCCATTCACATTGAGAGTGATTATTGATAGATACGTTTGTATTGACATTGTGTTACCTTTGAAGTCTTTCTTTCTGTAGATTGTCTCTATATTTCTGTTCAATGCTATTTTTAGGATTCTTCCTCTTTTATTGAACCCCCTTAATATTTCCTGCAGTGTTGGCTTGGTGGTTGCATAGTCTTTTAAGCTTTGCCTGTCTTGGAAACTCTTTATCTCTCCATCTACTTTGAATGTCAGTCTTGCTGGATAAAGTATTCTTGGCTGCATGTTCTTCTCATTTAGTGCCCTGAATATATTTTGCCAGCCCTTTCTGGCTTGCCAGGTCTCTATGGACAGGTCTGATGTTATTCTGATGGGCTTTCCTCTGTAAGTAAGGAGCCTCTTTGTCCTACCAGCTTTCAAGAGATTGTATCTACGATTATGATTCCTCAATTTGACTCCGAGGTGCCTTGATGTTTTTTGGAATCTATCATCCTAGGTGGAGATCGTTTGGCCTCTGGTACATGAATGCTGGTTCCATTCGTGAGTTTGGGAAAATTTTCATGGACACCTTGTTCCACTATATCTTCTGGACTTCTTCCTTTCTCCTCCCCTTCAGGGATTCCAATAATTCTGACTTTGGAACGTTTCATGGCATCATTTATTTCCCTGATGCTGTTTTCATGGCTTCTAAGCTGTTTGTTCCAGGCTTCCTCCTGATCCTTTCTCTCTATCTGTTTGTCCTCCAGATCACTAATTCTATCTTCTGTCTCAGTTACCCTAGCTTTGAGAGAATTTAGATTAGATTGGACTCGTTGAGAGCATTGTGAACCTTATCCCTGGTAGCTTTCAGCTCTGCCCTAACATTGTGAACATCATCCTTGGTCGCTTTCAGTACTGCCCTAATCAGTTCTGTTTGGTCATCCATGGCTTTCTCCAACCTAGCTATTGCCTGAATAATTGTTAGCCTGAATTCTCTTTACGACATAATGTCTAAGTTGATAGCCGTTAGCTCTGTTGCAGAAGGCCCATCCTCAATTTTTCTTCTGTTGGGCATTCCTCCTCCTAGTCATTTTGGTGAGAGATGACTGAACGGATGTAGCTGGGTGTATCGACTGTGGTGCAGTCAAAGTGCACACTGGAACACTTCTGAGCAATCAGGGTTCCCTGAGACAAAAAAGAAAATGAGACAAAAAAGGAAAGAAAAAGAAAAGAAAAGAGAGAGAGAGGAAAAAAGGGAAGATAAAAGAGAAGGTTCAGCCCAAATGGTCCCCAAGGTAAGATTGATGAAGTATACAAACAAAACAGACAAACAAAAAGAATGATAAATTTATATGACAAGAGAGAAAAATATATATATGCAAATAAAGGAAGAACCTTGTCAAAAAGAACCCCAAGTATAAGATTTATATACTATCAGGACAAACACAAAAACACAGAAACAATGGCAGAAGAAAAAGATGGGAGAATGGTCATAAATTCTCATTGTGGACGAGGAAGGTTGTTTTGATTCTTCCTGGATGTATCTTGATATCTTTGTTTAAGGACTCAACATTCCTAAGATAAAAGGGGATTAAAATTTGGTTTACCTATAGGGGTAGCATTGATTGGGGAAAGGGGATTACCTTGGAGTTTAACTCTATATGAATATTAGAAAATAAAAATAAAGAAGGAATAAACTAGACTAAACTAAAATTTAAAAAAAAGAAATTTAAAAAATAGAAATGCAAAAAAAAAAAAAAACCCAGGTGTATGTATCAAAAAGTTCAGGATAGAAGGTTATTATGGAATTTGATGTACTGGACAGCTCACTGTGATGGTAAATAAGTTAAAAAATCATCTATATATATAAAAAAAATGAACCAGAATAGTGGGAACGAGTTAAAAATAAAAGTTGTATCTATGAAGTAGTGGTGGCTGTTCTCTTGTCATGTTTTTTTTTTTTCTTTCCTGGTTGGTTTTCTGGGGGAGGGGTCTGCCACGTGGGTTTTCAGTCAATGATGTTCCCTAAGTTAAGTCCTCCCACCCCCCTCAAGGGGGCGGGCTCTGAGGAAACTGGTTTTCAGGCTTTTGTTTTCTGGAGGTTTTTATGTTTGTTTGTGTGTTTTTTTTTTTCTCTCCTTGACAGCTTTTGATGGTTTTTGAAGGTTTAGAGGAAAGGAAACTGTACCCTGACCTCCCTCTCAGAGAGAAGCTTAAGTCTGCTCCCTTGTGGGTGCTGCAGAGCTGCTGGCAGAGCAGGTTCCGAGTCGCGGTCCCTGGGGATGCAGGATCTCCTGCTTGTACCCAAAACTGGGCAGCTCCAGACATCCAGAGAGGTTCCAAGCAGTGATCGCACACTGAGATTTTCCCGCTGGCCAGGGCTGGGAGTGCCTGGTCTTTCCGGGTCTGAGAACACCCGGCTGGCACCTACGCACACCTCTTCCAAGGGAGGGTGTGGGGCGCGCCTGTCTCAGGCTCTGATAGCATGGCGCGGCATTCTGCCATTTGGTGAGGCTCCTAGCTCCTAGGAGCGCACGTTCTCTGGCGCGCTGGCTGCTCAGGGACCATGACCTGGTTTCTCTGCCACACTCTCTCTGGCTCAGCACCAGGAGACGCTGTCCTGGGTCCAGGGACTTAAGCCCCTGTCCCTAACCGCCCCGATTCCCACAATTTCCCCCCATGATCCTTTGCTCTTTTTGAGTGCTTTCAACCAGACTCCAAGTTAATGCTGGTCCCCAGATGCAGGGCACTCTCATATTGGGGTATTACTTTACAATCGGTCACCTCTGGTGGCTCCCTCCCCCTTTTGTTTATCTTCCGATATCAGTCTGACTTTCCCACTCCACTTTACCCGCCCGCTGGCATCTTCTGCCCCTGTAGAGATCCAGACGTGTATAATTCTGATCTCAGGCTGATTTCATGGGTGATCGGAGTTCTTTGGAAGGTAATCAGCTCACTTTAGGGTACAGGCTAAAACGGCACCTCCTCCTACTTCCCCGCCATCTTGTCTGTATCTTTATTTTTTTTTTAAGATTTTGTTCATTTATTTGACAGAGATCACAAGTAGGCAGAGAGGCAAGCAGAGAGAGGAAGGGAAGCAGGCTTCCTGCTGAACAGAGACCCTAATGCTGGGCTCAGTCCCAGGACCCTGGGATCATGACCTGAGCCAAAGGCAGAGGCTTTAACCCACTGAGCCACCCAGGCGCCCCAAGACTTCATTCATCTTTTTAAAGTAGACTCTATCCCTAAAGCAGACCTTGAACCCATAACCCTGAGATTGAGAGCTGTACGTGCTGTTGACTGAGCCAGCCATGTGTTCCAAGATTTAAATCAATTACTCTAAGAAGAGACAAAGAAGGACACTATATAATCATAAAGGGGATAACCCAACAAGATTTATTCTCAGGACATTTATACTCCAAACATTTATACTCAGAACACTTAATTTTAAAAGATCAGAATGTACACTCCTTTCAAGTATACATGGAATATTCTCCAGAATAGATCACATATTAGGCCACAAAACAAACCTCAACAAATTCAATATTGATGTAATACCATGCACTTTTCCTGAGCACAATGCTATGAAACTAGAAATCAGCCCCTGGAAAAAAAAATTCTGGAAAACCACAAGTACATGGAGATTAAAGTCAAGTACCAGATGGCCTCACAGGTAAGTTCTACTGAACATTTAAAAAAGATTAATACCTAGTCTTCTGAAAGCATCCCAAAAAATAGAATAGAAAGCAAAAGCTCCAAATTCATTCTGTGAGGCCAGCTTTACCCTGATACCACATCTGGATAAACACACCACTAAAAAAGAGAACTACAAGCCAATTACCTTGATGAACATAGATGAAAAAATGTAATCTTTTGCATAGATGCAAAAATCTTCAACAAACTATTACCAAATTGAATCCAACAATACATTTAAAAAGAAAGAGAAAAAAAAAAAACAAACAACTTCACTACAGTGAAGTGGGATTTATTCCTGGGTTGCAAAGGTGGTTTAATACTCACAAATCAATCAATGTGATACATCATATCAATGAAGGAAAGGATAAGAACCATATGATCATTTCAATAGATGCAAGAAAAGCATTTGACAAAGTACAACATCCATTCATGATAAAAACCCTCAACAGTGGCACATGGGTGGCTCAGTCAGTTGAGTGTCCAAATCCTGATTTCAGTTCAGGTCATGATCTCAGGATTTTGAGATTGAGTCCTGCATTGGGCTCTGTGTGCAGCATAGAGTCTGCTTGGGATTCTCTCCCTCCTCTCCCTATGTCCTTCCCTATTCTCAAAGCTTTTTTTTTCTGCCTCTCCCTCTAAAATAGGAAATTAAAAAAAAAAAAAACTTCAACAAGGCAGGCTTCAATGGAACATATCGAAATATTATAAATGCCACATATGAAAAATCCACAGCTAAAATCATCCTTAATGGGGAAAATTTGAGAACTTTTCCACTAATGTCAGGAACAAGACAAAGATATCCACTCTCACCACTTTTTTTCAACATAGTAGGGGAAGTCCTAGCCACAGTAATAGGACAACACAGAAAAATAAAAGACATTCAAAGTGGTATGGAAGTAAAACGTTTACTCTTTGCAGATGACATGATACTATATATAGAAAACCCTAGGGAATCTACAAAAAAAAAAAAAAGAAAAGAAAGAAAGAAACCTGTTAGAACTGACAGACAAATTCAATAATGTCACAGGATACAAAATGAATATACAGAAATCTCTTGCATTTATATACAGCAATAATGAAGCAGCAGAATGAGAAATTAAGAAAGCAATCCCATTCACAGTTTCACCCAATACAGTAAGATACCTATGAATAAACCTAACCAAAGTGGTAAAAGACCTGTACTCTGAAAACTATAGAACATTGATGAAAGAAACTGAAGATGACACAAATAAATGGAATGACATTCTGTGCTCATGTATTGGAAAAAGAATTATTGTTCAAATGTCTATACTACTCAAAGCAATCAACACATTTAATGTAATTCTTATCAAAATCCCAACAGCATTTTTCAAAGAACTAGAACAAACTATCCTAAAATTTGTATGGAACCACAAAATATCCTGAATAGCATAAGCAATCTTGAAAAAGGTAAAGCATAGGTGGAAGCATCTCAATTCTGGACTCTAAGTTATATCACAAAGCTGTAGTAATCAAAACAATATGGTATTTGCACAAAAGTAGATACACATGGATCAATGGAACTGGATAACAAACCCAGAAATAAACCCCCAATTACATGGTCAATTAATCTTTGAAAAAGCAGGAAAGAATACTCAATAGGTAAAAGTCTCTTTATACACATGATATTGGTATAACTGGACAATACACGCAAAAGAATGATACTGGACCACTTTCTTACACCATACACAAAAAATTACCTCAAAATGGATTAAAGGACATAAATGTAGGAGCTGAAACCATAAAAATCCTAAAAGACAACACAGACAGTAACCCCTGACATCAGCCATAGCAACGTCTTTCTAGATGTCTTCTAAGGCAAGGGAAACAAACCCAAAAATAAACTACTGGAAATACATTAAAAAAAAAAGTTCTACACAGTGCAGGAAACAATCAACAAATCTAAAAGGCAACTTATGGAATGGGAGAAGATATTTACAAGTGACATATCTGATAAAGGATTAACATCTAAAATAAAGAACTTATACAACTCAGCACCCAAAAACCAAATCATCCATTTTAAAACAGGGCAAAATACATGAACATGTACGTTTCCAAAGAAGACCTACAGACAGCCAACATACACATGAGAAGTTATTCATCACTTACCATCAAGGAAATGCAAATGTGGAGAAAGGAAACCTTCATTCACTGCTGGTGGGAAGGCAGCTTGGTGCAGCCACTGTGGAAGACAGTATGGAGGTTCCTCAAAAAGTTAAAAATAGAACTACCCTCCAATCCAGAAACTGTGCTACTAAGTATTTATCCAAAGAATACAAAAACACTAATTCAAATGGATACATGCACCCCTGTTTATTGCAGCATTATCTACTATAGCTAAGATATGGAAGGAGCCCAACTGTCCATTGATTGATGAATGGATGAAGATGTCGTGGTACACACACACACACACACACACACACACACAGAATGGAATATCATTCAGCTATTAAAAAGGAAAGAAATCTTGTCATTTGTAAGGATGTGAATGGAACTGGAAATTATAATGCTAAGCAAACTAAGTCAGTCATAGACAAATACCATGTGATTTCACTCATATGTGGAATTTAAGAAACAAAACAAGTGAGCAAAGGGGAAAAAAGAAAGAAATTAGAACACAGATTCTTAATTATAGAGAACAAATTCTTGGTTACGAGGAGACGAAGACTGGGGGAATGGGTTAAGTAGGTGATGGGGATTAAGGAGTGCACTTGACATCATGTGCACCAGGTCATGTATGGAATTGTTGAATCACCATATTGTACATCTGAAACTAATATTACACTGTATGTTATCTAACTGAAATTTAAATAAAAACTTGAAAAAATCTATAAACAAAAATTTACAGAAAATGTCATATATAATTGGGAATGTTGTAAATTTTCTCTGTAAGGTAATGATTGAAATAATGCTGTATAGCACCTCTTCAATATTCTATATAATTTTATAGTTGGATTCATAGCCAGTGCCAAAATCATGAAAGAGGAATAAAATATATAAGGATTATAATGAAAGAAACGAAATTCTCATTAACCACAGACAATATACTTCAAATACATTATTAAAATTAATCAATGAATTTAGCATAGTAGCACAATATGAGGACAATATGTAAAAATCAGTTGTATACGTACACAGAAGCTATAAAAATTAAAACATGAAATTTTAAACTATGCCTCTTAAAATAGACATTTCTTGAGTTACACAGAGAATATCTCACAATAATGTAGTATTTAGTGAGAAAAATTTCCGTAGGTAAATAAATAAAGTGTATAGTATACTAATTGATTTGAAGTCTCATTTTTTATGGATATATTCTTTTTTTAAAAGATTTTATTTATTTGACAGATAGAGATCACAAGTAGGCAGAGAGGCAGGCAGAGAGAGAGAGAGAGAGGAGGAAGCAGTCTCCCCACTGAGCAGAGAGCCCGATGCGGGGCTCAATCCCAGAACCCTGAGACCATGACCTGAGCTGAAGGCAGAGGCTTAACCCACTGAGCCACCCAGGTGCACCTGGATATATTCTTTTTATGTATCTATTCACTCATTACAATCACACAAAGTTCCATTAGATCTTTTGTGCAAACTGACATACCTCATTTAGATATTTTACGCTTATGTTAAGGATGAAAATTACCTAAGTCACTACTGAAGAAAAAAACATAGGAGGATGTAATTTACTACATGTCAAAAATCACTGTAAAATAAATTTTTAGCAAACATGTAACTATAAAGAAACAGTAATTAAGGCAGCATGTTATTGATTCAAGGATAGAAAAATATAACAATGCAACAGAATTGTGAGTCCAGAAACAAACCCACATATACGTGGAGTTTTATTTAATTTCAAAGCTGTCACAGAAGATAAGTAGGAAAAGAAAATGCTTTTTGATAAATGGGGTTGATTCAACTGGATATTGATATTAAGGAAAATAGAACCAGACTGCTAACTCACACCATGTATACACACACACACACACACACACACACACACACACACACATTTAACTCAACCTTAGATGATAGTATGACAGATAAACGAATAAATATCATAACATTAGTACAGGAAAATATCTTCATAAATTTGTTAGGTTTTATTCTGAGAAGAGAAACTGCAATCTCTTCATTTCAGGGCTAAGAAAGCAGTTCTACCTTCTCACTCATATCAACTGCTTGCCTTTCATGTTTCCATCACTTTCCTTCAGCTAACACTCCTTCTAAACTCACACTGTAGTTCAAATACACCTGCAGATTTTCATCCTCCCTACTGGAATGACCCACCCCATGTCCCCCTCCTAAATAATGTTTCTAAATGTTTTCTTCCACACAAACTCTTGTCCAAGGTGACATTAATTTTCACATGCATAATCCATGTGAATGTCTGCCACTGCAATTCCTTACTTTTTCTATTAAGAAGTTATTTACTTCTACTTCAATGTAGCCTTATTCTCTTGTGGCAGCAAAGGTAACTTGTCTGCATCTGAAATTTAAAATAAGAAATTTCTCTCTAATCCATAATCTCCTGTGGTCCTTCACTCCCATTACACCCAGGACGCCATATTCTCACATTCTCTTTATTTTCTTAATCTCTGAAATCCTTCCTGCTTTTAACATACCTCCCTTCATTGGTTGGTTTCCAAACCTTGATCAAATAAAATGTCCATGTACTTTGCTCCTGATACCAGGCGACTGAACACTAAGGATGCTTAAAAATCAGGGAAGTTTTAGGAAAAAATCCACATCGACCTTCCCCAGTCAAGTGCTAACAACACTTCAGTTAGTTTATCTAGTTATTTCTACACTCCCTGTCAGTGTGTTTGAGTCTTTATCACTATTTATTTATTTATTTATTTATTTATTTATTTATTTATTTATCCATTCATTCATTGTTGAGAGAGAGAGCATGAGCATTTGCAGGGGGATGAAGAGGGGAGAGGAGAGAGAGAATCCTAAGTGGGATCTATGTTCAGTTGAGTGCAGAGCCTGACATAGGGTCGATATCACGACAATGAGATCATGACCTGAGCCAAAACCAAGAGTCAGAAGCCTCCCCAAATGAGCCACCCAGCAGCCCCATTTCTCATTCCTTTTAAACTCCAACTAAATTTGCTTTCCTCCATTCCCCATTAACTAAGAAAATGGAAATTGCCCAGTGTGAGCTATTTTAACCTTCTTCTTCACAATGTTTCCACATATTCTTTCAACTTTTCTTTCCTCCATTAAAATTCTGAAGAGATGTCTCTTCTATTCATCTATATCCCTTCATACCTCATCTCAGATCTTCAAACATGTATAATGTGTTCGTTTCTGTATTTCATTGTCATTCTTTGCCTCTAGGCTTTTCTAGGCTATTCTATTTTTCCCATTAACTAAATATCTCCATTGAGAATAAGTGATTATAAAGCTTCCTTGCAACAACATCCTCTCAAGCTATCTTTCTGTGCCTTCTTGTACTCATACAAAAAATGATGAATATATCCTATTTATATACCTCTTTACTACATACCTTCTTGTTAACCTCATGGGATATAATAACTGGATAATTACTAAATTCATTAACCAACTTTGTTTACTGTATTTTTATTATCTCTCACAGAATTTGGTTACCGCACACTTCTTAATATTATTTTCTCCCGACACCTTCCTTTATGAGATATATTTCTCTCCTAGCTACTGTTCCATTTGATCACATATTTCTTCCTTCTAATTCCTTTAGTTTTATTCACATTTTAATTATATATATTCTCCAATGTTTTAAAATTTTCTTCCTTATCTTTCTGTTTTATTTTATTTTTCACACCCTTGGTTTCATCTTCTTATGTACTTACTACCATTTTTAATTTTTTAATTTTTAATTTTTGAAAAGATTTTATTTATTTATTTGACAGACAGAGATCACAAGTAGGCAGAGAAGCAGGCAGAGAGAGAGGAGGAAGCAAGCTCCCTGCTGAGCAGAGAGCCTGATGTGGGGCTTGATCTTAGAACCCTGGGATCATGACCTGAGCTGAAGGCAGAGGCTTTAATGCACTGAGCCACCCAGGTGCCCCTTACTACCTTTTTAAAAAATATTTTATTTATTTGTTAGAGAGGGAAAGCACAAGCATTGGGAGCAGAAGGCAGAGGCAGAGGGAGAAGTAGGCTCCCCACTGAGCAAAAAGCTCAATGTGGGACTTGATCCCAGGACACTGGGATCCTGACCTGAGCTGAAGGCAGCCACTCAACCATCTGAGCCACTCAGGCATCCCCAAAGAAACCATTATTGATAGTCATAAAAATTCATGACATTTTTCTCTTTACTTATACAGTACTTCACATATTTTATTTTGAACTTAGTAATTTTTCTTTGTATTCAGAGTAACTATTCACTACCTGTAAATCTACCTTTCATTAAATATAAGTGTTTTGGAAGTAAGGACCACAAGTTTCCCATCTTTGTGTCGTGATTTTAAGAATGTATTATTCTCTTTTCCAATAGGAGACGATTTTTAGACAAATTTCTTCTCTGTTAAGGTGTCAAGCTTTAGCTATATACTAACATCAGCATTATCTATAGAGAGTACAGAAATAGGGGTCAATTTTTTATCTGTCTCATGGAGTTTCAGTCCTACTCTAATTTCTATGCCAAGAAGTGGTGCACAATGACAAATTTCCTCTTCGCATTTTAGTACATTAATTCTAAACATTACACTTTCCTGGCTTCTTATTTCCCTAAAGTGTGTGTGTAGTGTAAAATCATTCAATCAAGTTTAATATGTCCTTCCAAAAGTGTAGCTGATAGAAGTCTCAGAATATCCTATAAGAGACAACAGAGTAAGTGTCCTGCTGCTTTGAGGAATCACTATTTCATTTATTGCTACTTCACCTAGGAGCTCAAGTAGTTATTTCAAATCTCTGTGTTCTTGTATTTTATATTGTTATTTATTAAAAATATAAACTACGTATTATAGTTATCTGCACTAAAATGAAAGCTGCAGTTTTGGCTTATATATTCTCAACAATTCCCATCAATGAAATGAATTGTTTTTGTTTTTTTGTTTTGTTTTAATTATATTTCTTCTCTCCTTCCTACCTGGAGTTAAAGAGACAAAGCTGAGTTAATTTTTCCATCCTAAGATTTCAGTGGCCTTTTCCTTATCTCATTTTATCTTCATGTGATGGCCAGAATAGAATGCATGATTTTGTAAGTTCTTATCGAAGAATAAGGAAATCTAATTAACATTCATCTACATTAATATGCACCTATTCTTGTGGTGCTTGGGTGGCTCAGTGGATTAAGCCTCTGCCTTTGGCTCGGGTCATGATCTCAGGGTCCTGGGATCAAGCCCCACATCAGACTCTCTGCTCAGCAGGGAGCTTGGTTCCCCCCACCTCTTCCTGCCTGTCTGCCTACTTGTGATCTCTCTCTCTCTGTCAAATAAACACATAACATCTTTAAAAAAAAATGCAGCTATTCTTGATATTTTCTTTTGTATTCTTTGACCTTTACAACTAACTACCTCAATACTATATAGAAATACAGTTCAAAATTAACCATCTGAAGTTAGTAGTTTTCACTGTTTTCCATCACTTCTTCCACCACATTCTTTAATCAGCTCACAGGAGTTTTTTCATAACTGGCATTCGGTAAAATCTGGAAAACTGCACTTGCTCTAAGTTTGCTATTGAGTACTGCCCCACTTCCTGGAATAGTTAGTAGTTTTTCTTGATTTATATGTAGCCTATTTCACAGACTAATTTTTAAAATATTACGATATCACTGAATTTTTAGTCAGTTCTGTTTTAAATAAAGCTCTGAATATAATGTAGTAGCAGTAGTTGTTGTTGTTGTTGTTTTAATTTTAGAATTAGTTTTAGAGTTATTCCATGGTTTTCTTCATATTTGCTGGCCCAAAAATGTGAGCAAGAGCTTGTCATATAAAATTCAAAAGGATTTAAATTTAGTAGGCATTGTCACCACCTACCATTACCAACTTTGTCTATAATTGGAAAATAATGCACAAGTAATTTGCAAAATGTCTGGTGTAGATTAGGAGAGAAGGATAGAGTCCATAGCCTATCATGTTCTCCTTGTTCAGGTTCTCCTAAAATAATTAAGTGCTAAGGAAACCATCTTGGGTGAAATGAGATTTTAGATATGAAATCAATTCATCATTAACATTGTCATCCATGTGTTATACATAAGTATCATATTTTGCATTATGGTTTTCTACCCATTTAAGTTTTCATTCAAAAAGTATTTTCTCCTTTTCTTCGCTGATTTTTGGGTAGACTATGAAAAGACAAAAACAAAAACAAAATATCTATAGCATAATAAAACCCCCGAAAAGGAAGAAAAATTATGCAGGATATTTTAATTGAAGTAAGTGATTTGAACTAAACATACAAAGGTTTAGAAGTCTATTTACCCATAAGCATAGCTCTGATATTCAGTCACTAAACACATAAAACATTCTATCCTACAACAGAAATTTGGTATGGAGGTATTGAGAGGTTGGATGATAAAAAAGACCATTAGCTCTCAGGGAAAATGGTGCATCTTTGCTTCAATATAGTCAGTGACCAAGTGATTTATTCAAATTAGTTAAATGGTCTATATGGAAAGTCATTTTATATAAATGGAATGAAAACTCAATATCTAGTTTTCAAGAAATAAGCTCCATAAATAACCCAGATAACATCTTTTCAAAATACACAATAAATTCTACAATCTGATTGTTTTCCTAAAGCATCTGTAATCTAGTAAATTATGCATGCATTTAAACTATTGCTACAGAATGTATCTAATGTAATTTTCAATCTTTTACTTTTACTTTCTGCTAGTGCCATTTTTGGGAGATTAACACATCATATGAATATTGCCTACTGTTTTAATATATATATCCCATGGTTCTAAGATGACTTTGAAAATTCAAGGAAAGGTACAGTCCTATTTCAAAGCCGTGAACACCTTTTGCAACAGAACTTCTGGTTTTGTAAAATTTTATCATATCTCCCATAACTTTCATCTTTCTAGACACACAAGTCCTAATACTGTTTCCTGAGTATATATGAGTCACTCACCATTCTTTCCATTATTTCAGTTTCCCCTTAGCAAATCTTTTCCAGATTTGTTTCTCTGGACTCTGCTCTAGTGTTCCATAATAAAATAATTGACAAATGGAAATGCTTTTCAAAGTAAGTGCTACCAAGTACTCCATCAAAAAGCAGTTATTTATCTATTAACTATTTTAATACCTTCCAGGGTATGACAGTGACCAGATATTCATTACATGGGATTATGAGAACTGACTTGGCTTCTATAAGAAGTAGATAATGAGTAATCTAACCCAAAGATAAGTATAATAAGACTTAAGGAATTCATGAGAAAATTATATATAAGACTAAAGAGCATTAATACTTAAAATCCAAGTGGCTTGACATAATGATTTACTATGAACAGGAAGTATAAAACCCCAACAATGTTTAGAAATTATGACATAAATTAATCAATATTACATAGATCTGAATTTGTTAAGCTACCTATAGTAATATATTTTAAGTTCATACCATTTGAATTATGGTTTTCTACTTCATTTATAATTAAAGGCAAATAAAATGCAGAGAGCATTCAGGAAGACAAATATAATATTAAGGGAGAAAACAAGAATTTAGTTCAAACTGTGGTCTTCTACTTACTTGGTTGTTAATTTGCTCCATGACCTTCAGTCAGTAACCTCATTGAGTCTCAGAGGATATAATAATCCTGACCTGTTTCACAGGGGTGTGCTGTACCTTAATTGATGTGTGTTAAGTGCCTGGAAGTACTTTAATGAAAGCCATTATTGAAATGCAATTATTAACATTTGGGATAATGAGTTAGCTTAGATGGTTTAGCAAAGCCTGGTGTGAATATGGTTTCTAAGTTCAAGAGAATAAAAATTCCCTGACACAAAACTTTTTTAAAAATGTCTCAAAAAGCAAGAACAGAAAATGAAACCATAACTGGCTTATTTGCTGACTTTAGCAGCATTGGGGTGTGCATTTTATTGCTTTGTCTCTGATCAAGTACATTGCAATCAATGTGAATTACTACAGAGATGCTAGGAGATAATTCTGCAAAAAATGTAAAAGATGCAAAAATTGGGAGAGCTGGATAGGCCAGAAATGACTATTGATTTTGTAAAGGTTGGTAAATTACTACAATACCACCTTACTTTAAGGTAGATTGCAAGTCTTGCATTTTTAAGCAAGATAAACTCTAATTTTAAACTTCAGGGAAAGCTTAGTGTATTATACACATTACTTTCATCCATGAGAAATTTAAAAGATCATGTGCTTTCCTAGTAGAAACTAACTGTGAAATTCCCAGTAGGGCTCATCCTTCTGCTCAACAGTTCTTACCTGTTTATACATTTCAGCAAGCTTGTCTTACACTCAAAAAGCAATAAAAGTATTTTCAGAAAGTGATCTGAATAATGGTCATTCAATCTTAAGTAATGGCACACTTACATTTTTATTAATGCTATTTTTAGTTGATGTCAGTTGTGTTTAAATAGCATAACAAAGCCTAGAACCTAGGGTCACACAACATGAAAATTTAAGACTTAGAGGAATTTTCTCCAATTAGACCTTAATTTTCAGTCACTGTGGAAAATTTCAGTGCTTCTAAATGTAATTATTCTGTTAGGGTTCTTTTGTTGTTGTTCTTTATTAATATTCACTAAAAATTTGGGAAATATGTAAAAACTATAATAAACAAGCATGAAAGTACTTTTTTACAATTGACAAAATTATTTTATATTAACAAAATATTTTTCATTTTTAAATTCATGTCACATGTATATGATATGTACTCACATGGAGAACATTGTTTAAATCCCTTATTCTTTCCTCAGTCTGATTCTGCTTTCAACTTCATCAAAGCATAACACTATTGTAAGTGTTTTCATAATTATAATATGATTTAATATTCTATAACACATATGTATTTGTGTATAAGTAAAAACTATACGCTATTTGGTTTTGTTATTTATATGTCTTAAGTTTGTATTAATGGCATTATACTGATTGTATCATTGTACAATTTCCTTTTACATTTTAACGTGCTCTTAAATATATCAATGTTGATATACATAGATTATTTCCCCAATTTTAACATATATATTAATATTCTTTTGTGTTCATATACCATAATTTTATACATCTACTGGTGGGTGTTTGAACTGATCTTCATGGTTTTTGATATAAAAAATAGTGTATAAATATCTCTTTGTGCATATATGCAGGAGTTTTTCTTGGGCATGTACCTAGGATTTGAAATAATATGTAATTATGTATGTACATTTTTAAATTTGCAGAATATTATCTGATGCTTTCTGAGGAGCTTATGTCAGTGCAAACTATTATGTCATACGTTAGAGTTACAACCATTTTTTTTTTCTTTTCGAGTAAAATGAATAAACATTATTCCAAGGAAGACATGCAGATGGCCAACAGGCAACATGAAAAAAAAATGCTCAACATCACTAATCATCAGGGAAATTAAAATCAAAACCACAATGAGGTATCACCTACACCTGTTGGAATGGCTAAAATCGAAAGACAAGAAATAACAACTGTTAGAAAGCAGGTAAGAAAAAATGTACCTTTGTGGGAATGTAAATTACTATAGCTACTGTGGAAAACAGAATGGAGGTTCCTAAAAAATTAAAAATAGAAATGCCATATGTTCCAATAATTTCACTGCTATTTACCCCAAAACAGTGAAAATACTAATTTGAAAAGATATATGAACCACTATGTTAATTATAGTATGGATTACAATAGCCAAGGTATAGAAGAAACTTGAGTGTCCATTGAAGGAAGGATGGATAAAGAAGATGTGATACACACACAAAATGAAATATTACTCAGCCTCAAAGAAAGAAATATTGCCATTTGTGGCAACATGGATGGACCTAGATGGTATTATGCTAGGTGAAATTAGCCAGACTGAGATAGACAAATGCCATGTGATTTCACTTATATGTGGAATCTGAAAAAAAAATTAAAAATAAAAAGTCTCCCCTCTCTGGGGGAGACGAGAAGGCGGAGAAGTAGGAGGAGGCACCGTTTCAACCTGTACCCTAAAGCGAGCTGATTACCTACCAAAGAACTCTGATCACCCAAGAAATCAGCCTGAGATCAGAATTGTACACATCTGGATCTCTACAGGGGCAGAAGACACCAGTGAGCAGGTAAAGCGGAGTGGGAATGTCGAACTGATATCAGAAGATAAACAAAAGGGGGAGGGAGCCACCAGAGGTGACCGATTGTAAAGTAATACCCCAATATGAGAGTGCCCTGCATCTGGGGACCAGCATTAACTTGGAGTCTGGTTGAAAGCACTCAAAAAGAGCAAAGGATCATGGGGGGAAATTGTGGGAATCGGGGCGGTTAGGGACAGGGGCTTAAGTCCCTGGACCCAGGACAGCCACCCCTGGCACTGAGCCAGAGAGAGTGTGGCAGAGAAACCAGGTCTTGGTCCCTGAGCCACGAGCGCACCCAAGAATGCGTGGGGTCTGGCTCCTGTGAGGGGCTGGGAGCCTCGCCAGATGGCAGAACGCCGCGCCGTGCTATCAGAGCCTGGGACGCGCGCGCCCCACACCCTCCCTTGAGAGAGGTACGTGAAGGCCCAGCCGGCGCTCTTAGACCCGCGCCATACTATCAGAGCCTGAAACCCGCACGCACCACACCCTCCCCTGGGAGAGGTGTGCGTAGGTGCCAGCCCGGTGTTCTCGGACCTGGAAAGACCAGGCACTCCCAGCCCTGGCCAGCGGGAAAATCTCAGTGTGCGATCACTGCTTGGAACCTCTATGGTGGTTTGGAGCTGCCCAGACAGCCGCCGCTGCCATGATTTTGGGTACAAGCAGGAAATCCTGCATCCCCAGGGACCACGACTCGGAACCTGCTCTGCCAGCAGCTCTGCAGCACCCACAAGGGAGCAGACTGAGGCTTCTCTCTAAGAGGGAGGTCGGGGTACAGTTTGCTTTCCTCTAAACCTTCAAAAACCATCAAAAGCTGTCAAGGAGAGAAAAAGAAAAAAAAAAAAAAACCACGAACAAACAAACATAAAAACCTCCAGAGAACAAAAGCCTGAAAACCAGTTTCCTCAGAGCCCACACCCTTGAGGGGAGCGGAAGGACTTAACTCAGGGAACATCATTGACTGAAAACACACGTGGCAGGCCCCTCCCCCAGAAAACCAACCAGGAAAGAAAAAAAAAAAAAAAGACGACAAGAGAACAACCACCACTACTTCATAGATACAACTTTTATTTTTAAATCGTTTTCACTATTCTGGTTCATTTTTTTTATATATATAGATAAATTTTTAACCTATTTACCATCACAGTGAGCTGTCCAGTACATCAAATTCCATAATAACCTTCTAACCTGAACTTTTTGATACATACACCTGTGTTTTTCTTTTGCTTTTCTATTTTTTAAAATATTTTTTGTTAAATTTTAGTTTAGTTTAGTCTGGTTTATTCTTTTTTAATTTTTATTTTTTAATATTCATATAGAGTTAAACTTCAAGGTAATCCCCTTTCCCCAATCAATGCTACTCCTATAGGTAAACCAATTTTAATCCCCCTTTATCTCAGGAAATTTGAGTCCTTTAACAAAGATATCAAGATACATCTGGGAAGAATCAAAATAACCTTCCTTGCCCAAACTGAGAATTTATAACCACTCTCCCATTTTTTTCTTCCACCAGCGTTTCTGTGTTTTTGTGTTTGTCCTGATAGTATATAAATCTTATACTTGGGGTTCTTTTTGACGAGGTTCTTCCTTTTTTTTTTTTTTTGCTTTTATATATATATATATATATATATGTTTTTTTTTTCTCTCTTGCCATATATTTTTATCAGTCTTTTTGTTTGTCTGTTTTTGTTTGTATACTTCATAAATCTTACCTGGGGGCCCATTTGGGCTGAGCCTTCTCTTTTATCTTCCCTTTTTTTACTGTCTCTCTCTCTCTCTCTTTTCTTTTTCTTTTCTTTTTTCACTTGTTTGGGTGGGGAATCCTGATTGCTCAGAAGTGTCCAGGGTGCACTTTGACTGCACCACGGTTGATACATCCAGCTATATCCGTTCAGCCATCTCTCACCAAAATGACTAGGAGGAGGAATGCCCAACAGAAGAAAAATACAGAGGATGGGCCTTCTGCAACAGAGTTAATGGCTATTGACATAGGCAATATGTCGGAAAGGGAATTCAGGATAACAATTATCCAGGCAATAGCTAGGTTGGAGAAAGCCATGGATGACCAAACACAATTGATTAGGGCAGAACTGAAAGTCACCAGGGATGATGTTCAAAATACTCTCAATGAGTTCCAATCTAATCTAAATTCTATCAAAGCTAGGGTAACTGAGACAGAAGATAGAATTAGTGATCTGGAGGAAAAACAGATACAGAGAAGGGATCAGGAGGAATCCTGGAACAAACAGCTTAGAAGCCACGAAAACAGAATCAGGGAAATAAATGATGCCATGAAACATTCCAGCATCAAAATTATTGGAATCCCTGAAGGGGAGGCGAAAGAAAGAAGTCTAGAAGATATAGTGGATCAAGTTCTTCAGGAAAATTTTCCCAATCTCACGAATGGAACAAGCGTTCATGTACTAGAGGAAGAACGGTTTCTCCCCAAGGTTATAGATTCTCGAAAGTCCTTGAGACACCTAATAGTAAGAATGAAGAATTATAATTGTAGGCAGACCCTCTTGAAAGCAGCCAGGACAAAGAAGCTCCTTACGTACAGAGGAAATCCCATCAGAATAAGTTCAGACCTATCCACAGAAATCTGGCAAGCCTGAAAGGGCTGGCAAGATATATTCAGGGCACTAAATAAGAAGAACATGCAGCCATGAATACTTTATCCAGCAAGACTGACATTCAAAACGGATGGAGAGATAAAGAGTTTCCAAGATAGACAAGGCTTAAAAGACTATGCAACCACCAAGCTGACACTGCAGGAAATATTAAGGGGGTTTCTATAAAAGAGAAAAAAAAATCCTAAAAATTGCATTGAACAGAAATATAGACACAATCTACAGAAAGAAAGACTTCAAAGGTAACACGATGTCAATAAAAACGTATCTATCAATAATCACTCTCAATGTGAATGGCCTAAATGCGCCCATAAAATGACACAGTGTTGCATATTGGATAAAAGGACAGGACCCATCCATATGTTGTCTCCAAGAGACCCATTTTGAACCTAAAAATACACCCAAACTGAAAGTGAAGGGATGGAGAAGCATCTTTCATGCCAATGGGCCTCAAAAGAAGGCCGGGGTAGTGATTCTCATATCAGATAAATTAGATTTTAAACTAAAGACTGTAGTCAGAGAGACAGAAGGACATTACATCATTCTTAAAGGGACTATCCACCAAGATGATCTAACAATTGGAAATATCTATGGCCCCACTCACGCCTCTCTCAGTAATAGACAGATCATCGAAGCAGAAAATCAATAAAGAAACAAGGACATTGAATGACACATTAGACCAGATGGACCTCATAGATATATACAGAAAATCCCACCCTAAAATAACAAAATACTCATTCTTCTCAAGTGTGCATGGACCCTTCTCCAGAATAGACCACATACTGGGTCACAAATCAGGACTCAACCGATACCAAAAGACTGAGATTATTCCCTGCATATTCTCAGATCACAATGCTTTGAAACTGGAGCTCAATCACAAGGAAGAGTTCAGAAGGAACTCAAACACCTGGAAGATAAAGACCACCTTGCTTTACAATGCTTGGATCAACCAGGAGATCAAAGAAGAAGTTAAACAATTCATGGAAACCAACAGGAATGAAGACACTTCGGTCCAAAACCTATGGGATACAGCAAAGGCGATCATAAGGGGGAAATACATAGCCATCGAAGCCTCCCTCAAAAAAATTGAAAAATCCAGAACACACCAGCTATTTCTACACCTTAAAGAACTGAAGAACCAACAACAAATCAAACCAACTCCACACATAAGAAGGGAAATAATCAAGATTAGACCTGAGATCAATGAGGTAGAAATCAGAGATACAGTAGAATGTATCAATGAAACTAGAAGCTGGTTTTTTGAAAGACTCAATAAGATCGATAAACCATTGGCCTCACTAATCTAAAAGAAAAGAGTTAAAGCTCAAATTAATAAAATTATGAATGAAAAGGGAGAGATCACAGCTAACACCAAGGAAGTAGAAACAATCATCAGAAGTTATTATCAACAGTTATATGCCAATAAGCTAAGCAACCTAGAGGAAATGGATGCATTCATGAAAAACTATAAACTCCCAAAATTGAACCAGGAAGAAATTGACAACCTGAGTAGAATGATATCTCGTAACGAGATTGAAGCAGTGATCAAAAACCTCCCAAAAGACAAGAGCTCAGGACCTGAGGGACTCCCTGGGGAATTCTACCAAACTGTCCAAAAAGAAATAACACCTATTCTCATGAAGCTGTTTCAAAAAATTGAAGCAGAAGGAAAACTTCCAGACTCTTTCTATGAAGCCAGCATTACCCTGATCCCCAAACCAGGCAAGACCCCACCAAAAAGAAGAATTTCCGACCAATATCACTGATGAATACGGATGCTAAGATTCTCAACAAGATCCTACCAAACACGATCCAACAGCACATTAAAAAGATTATCCACTATGACCAAGTGGGATCTATCCCTGGGTTACAAGGATGGTTCAGCATTCGCAAATCAATGAATGTGATAGAACAAATTAATAGAGAAGAGAGAAGAACCACATGGTCCTCTAAACTGATGCAGAAAAAGCATTTGACAAAATCCAGCATCCGTTCCTGATTAAAATGCTTCAAAGTATAGGGATAGAGGGAACATTCCTGAACTTCATAAAATCTATCTATGAAAGAGCCACAGCAAATATCATCTTCAATGGGTAAAAGCTCATAGCCTTCCCATTGAGATCAGGAACACAAAGATGCCCACCCTCACCACACTTGTTCAACATAGTATTAGAAGTCCTAGCAACAGAAATCAGACAACAAAAAGAAATAAAATGTAGCCAAATTTGCAATGAAGAAGTCGAATTCTCTCTCTTCGCAGATGTCATGATTCTTTATATGGAAAACCCAAAAGACTCCACCCCAAAACTACTAGAATTCATACAGCAATTCGGTAACGTGGCAGGATACAAAGTCAATGTTCAGAAATCAGTGGCTTTCTTATACACTAACAATGAAAATACAGAAAGGGAAATTAGAGAATCAATTCCATTTTCTATAGCACCAAGAACTATAATATAACTGGGAATAAACCTAACCAAAGAGATAAAGGAAATGTACTCGAGGAAATACAGAACACTAATGAAAGAAATTGAAGAAGAAACTAAAAGAAGGAAGACCATTCCATGCTCTTGGATCATAAAAATAAATATTGTTAAAATGTCTATACTGCCTACAGCAATATATACTTTTAATGTAATTCCGATAAAAATTCCACCAGTATTTTTCAAAGAGCTGGAGCAAAAAATCCTAAAATTTGTATGGAATCAGAAGAGACCCTGAATCACTAAGGAAATGTTGAAAAACAAAAATAAAACTGGGGGCATCACGTTACCTGATTTCAAGCTTTACTACAAAGCTGTGATCACCAAGACAGAATGGTACTGGCATAAAAACAGACACATAGACCAGTGGGACAGAGTAAGAGCCCTAATATGGACCCTCAACTCTATAGGCAAATAATCTTCGACAAAGGAGGAAAAAATATCCAGTGGAAAAAAGGCATTCTCTTCAATAAATGGTGCTGGGAAAACTGGACAGCTATATGTAGAAGAATGAAACTTGACCTTCTCTTATGCCGTACACAAAAATAAACTCAAAATGGATAAAAGACCTCAACGTGAGGCAGGAATTCATCAGAATCCTAGAGGAGAACATAGGCAGTAACCTCTTTGATATCAGCCACAGCAACTTCTTTCAAGATAAGTCTCCAAAGGCAAAGGTAACAAAATCTAAAATAAACTTTTGGGACTTCATCAAGTTCAAAAGCTTCTGCAGAGCAAAGGAAACAGTCAACAAAACAAAGAGGCAATCCACGGAATGGGAGAAGATATTTGCAAATGACAGTACAGACAAAAGGTTGATATCCAGGATCTATAAAGAACTCCTCAAACTCAACACATACAAAACAGATAATCATATCAAAAAATGGGCAGAAGATATGAACAGAGACTTCTCCAGTGAAGACCTACAAATGGCTATCAGACACATGAAAAAATGTTCATCATCACTAGCCACCAGGGAGTTTCAAATTAAAACCACATTGAGATAACACCTTACATCAGTTACAATGGCCAAAATTAACAAGACAGGAAACAACATGTGTTGGAGGAAAAGGGAAACCCTTTGTTGGAGAAAGGGGAACCCTCTTACGCTGTTGGTGGGAATGCAAGTTGGTGCAGCCACTTTGGAGAACAGTGTGGAGAGTCCTCAAGAATTCAAAAATAGAGCTTCCCTATGACCCTGCTATTGCACTACTGGGTATTTACCCCAAATATACAGATGTAGTGAAAAGAAGGGCTATCTGTACCCCAATGTTTATAGCAGCAATGGCCACGGTGGCCAAACTGTGGAAAGAACCAAGATGCCCTTCAACGGACGAATGGATAAGGAAGATGTGGTCCATACACACTATGGAGTATTATGCCTCCATCAGAAAGGATGATTACCCAACTTTTGTAGCAACATGGACAGGACTGGAAGAGATTATGCTGAGTGAAATAAGTCAAGCAGAGAGAGTCAATTACCATATGGTTTCACTTATTTGTGGAGAATAATAAATAACATGGAGGACATGGGAAGATGGGGAGGAGAAGGGAGTTGAGGGAAATTGGAAGGGGAGGTGAACCTTGAGAGACTATGGACTCTGAAAAACAACCTGAGGGTCTTGAAGTGGTGGAGAGTGGGTGTTTGGTGGAACAAGGTGGTGGTTATTAGGGAGGGCACATATTGCATGGAGCAGTGCGTTTGGTGCAATAACAATGAACACTGTTATGCTGAAAAGAAATAAAAAAAATAAAAAGTAAACAATAAGCAGACCTATAAATATAGAGAATAAACTGATGGTTACCAGAAGAAAGGAAGATAGAGAGTGGGCAAAATGGGTGAAGGGGAGTGGGAGATGTAGGCTTCCAGTTATAGAATGAATTGGTCATTGAGATGGAAGATACAACATATGGGCTATAGTCAGTGGTATTGTATAGCATTATATGGTAATGGATGGTAGTTATATTTGTGGTGAGCATAGCATAATGTATACACTTGTCAAATAAGTATGCTGTATATCTGAAACTAATGTAACCCTATGTGTTAACTATACTCAAATACATATATATATATATATATATAGGCAAGAAAAATGCAGAACTCTGTGCAATGATAGAATGAATGTGTGTGTGTGTGTATATATATATATATATATATATATATATATATATATATATATATATTTTCAAGGTTACAAGTGCCATAACAAAGTAACACAGACTGATTTGTCTGGCTAGAAATAGGGGTGCCTTTGTCTCAGGTTATGATCCCAGGGTCCTGGGATCAAGCCCTGCATGGGGATCCCTGTTCAGTGGGAAGCTTGCTTCTCTCTCTCCCACTTCCCCTGCTTGTATTTCCTCTCTTGCTGTCTGTCTCTTTCTGTCAAATAAATAAATAAAATCTTTTGAAAAAACAAATAAACAACAGAAATATTTCCTTACAGTTCTAGAGGTTTGGTTTCTTCTAAGGCCTCTCTCCTTGGCTCACAGATGACCACCTTCTTACTCCATCTTTACATAGGTTTTCTTCTGTGTTTGTGCATCCCTGGTGTGCCTTTATGTGTTCAAATTTTATTTTTTTATGAGGATACAAGTGAGATTGGATTAGAGCATATCCATATGACCTCATTTAACTTTAACTACTTCTTTAAAGATCCTATCTCCAAATATAGTTATATTCTGAGGTACTGGAGTTTAGGAATTCAACATATGAATTTTGAGGGAACACAGTTTATGTTAAATGTATGTGTATCTATTTTTGTATTTTCTAAAAATATATAAAATATAATTTATAAAAAGTATTTATTGAAATATTCATCAAGAAATCAATGTAAGATGGGAATTATATATTTTTTAATAAAAGCTAATTTCCATATAAAATTTAGTTCAATAGGAAATATAAGGAGTTTTCTCTGAGAATGGAATGTTCCTTTATCTTATGACTTACCCATTTCAACATTTTTCCAAATTAGTCATGAATCTGTTCTATTGAAGATTTATAAAATAAATAAAATTTAATTAAAGGGCTGATACCTAAATTTCACAAAAAGGTTGCTAATGAACAAAACTAGTTTCATAAATCAAATTGAATTTCAGTTTTAAATATTAGAGAGTAAGAATAATTATGTATCTCAAATGAGATTGTGATAGGAAATTCTTTTAAAATGTATTTAATATATAATGTATTATATAATAAATAAACTGAAGGACTCCACATTAAGCAACACAAAGCTGAAGAAATCCATTCCTTAGCAGAAAACTTGGAGATATTTGTTCAGATACTTAAATAAAACATGACAATATATCTTTTTCTCATTTTTCTAGATATTCCAACCAAAATTATTTTAGAATCTAAGAATCAAATGAAAGCATTAGGATTTTCAACATTCACATTTCACTCTGCTTTAAAAAAAAAAAAAAGGATAGTTTGGCCTTAGGACTTGTGAGACTCAGATACAAAGCCTTTCCCTTATTAAGTCACTGATTTTATCTTTGTTTAGTTTCCTGCAGTCAGTTCCAATTTTGTTTTACCTTGTTTGTAATTCTGTGTTAAATTCTGTAATGCACTGTGAGATTTTCTTAAATTGGTCATTTCATTATTTCCATGAATAACAAATCCCAAATTCCAAAAGTCACATGTATAAAATCAAATATGACACAGATTCCAAGCTTGCAATGGCAACTACGGCAAACCATCATTCATTTTAATTCAAAACGTTCCCTCTTATCCTACTCTTCTGATGGGCTACCTAAAATAAAGATATTCAAAAATAGTGGAGGGCACCTGGGTGGCTCAGTGAGTTAAAGCCTCTGCCTTCAGCTCAGGTCATGATCCCAGGGTCTTGGGATAGAGCCCAGTATGGGCATCGGACTCTCTGCTCAGCAGGGAGCCTGCTTCCCATTCTCTCTCTGCCTGCCTTTCTGCCTACTTGTGATCTCTCACTCTCTGTCAAATAAATAAATAAACTCTTACAAAAATAATACTGGACATTATTCCTATGAAAATAGTGTCATATTTGAAAGAATTCCTCTGTAATGGAAAAAATAAAAGGTAGTTTAAACCACTTTAATATTTCTAGTGAGAGTATGGTAAATAGAGAATAGATTTCCTTTCTTTTTCCATATATAGAGGTATTTTTTATAAACTCATTTTATTGACCATATATATTTTCCTTGTAAAATTATATTCAAATATATAAATATATCCTTAACAAGAAACATTAACTTTTTAACTTTTTTTAATTTTTTTTTTATTTTCAGCATAATAGTATTCATTGTTTTTTGCACCACACCCAGTGTTCCATGCAATCCGTGCCCTCTCTAATACCCACCACCTGGTTCCCCCAACCTCCCACCCCCCACCGCTTCAAAACCCTCAGATTGTTTTTCAGAGTCCATAGTCTCTCATGGTTCACCTCCCCTTCCAATTTCCCCCAGCTCCCTTCTCTCTAACTCCCCTTGTCCTCCATGCTATTTGTTATGCTCCACAAATAAGTGAAACCATACACACAATTAACTTTTTTTAAAGATTTTATTTATTTACTTGACACAGAGAGAGATAGAGAGATCATAAGTAAGCAGAGAGGCAGGCAGAGAGAGAGGGGGAAGCAGGCTCCCTGCCTGGCAGAGAGCCCAATGCAGGGCTCGATCCCAGGACCCTGGGATCATGACCTGAGCCGAAGGCAGAGGCTCAACCCACTGAGCCACCCAGGTGTCCCAACTTTTTAACTTTTTGATTTATTATCATCCATTATCTATGGAAAAGGAAAGGAAGTCTATTCTCTATTTGCCATACTCTCACTAGAAATATTAAAGTGGTTTAAACTAATTTTTATTTTCCATTACAGAATAATTCTTTCAAATATGACACTATTTCCATAGGAATAATGTCCACTACTTTTTTAAAAGATTTTATTTATTTATTTGACAGAGAGCGAGAGATCACAAGTAGGCAGAGAGGCAGGCAGAGAGAGAAGGGGAAGCAGGCTGGGGAGGGTATGTGCAATGATGAGTGCTGTGAAGTGTGTAAACCAGGCGATTCACAGACCTGTACACCTGGGGCTAATAATACGTTATACGTTTATTAAAAAAAATTAAAAATACCTCTAGTATTTTGAACTTCTCTATATTCAGAGTATCCAACTTGCACTCAACACATTTCAAGTTCTGGATGTCTTGTTGAAATACACTATCTTTATTTTAACAGAACATACTTTTTTTTTTTTTACCAGTTGTATTAAATTCAATAGGCATCTGTCTTCTTGAAATTCAATTGGATGACAGAGGTTACATTTGGTAAAATTATTTGATTAAAGAGTAATTATCATTATTAGGTTAGAAGGAATTAAATTACAATTACTAAAAATTACAGGTAATTACGATACAGCTTAATTTCAAAGCTAAACTCATCTTCCAAAGAAAAATATTTTATCCATGTGCTTAAAATATGCCTGTGTATCTATTAATGTGATGCATAATAATGGCCTTGGTCATTTGAAAGCCAAAAGTATGTAATTGAACAATTATTACAGCCACACTGCCTGAAGGCACAATTTGTCACGAGAGTTATATGATGGCCAATTATATCCACTCAACCTTGAAGGATAATTCTACCTTCTGATGGGAACAAATTACAATTACACTTTTTTTTTCCTTCAAAGTTTAACTATTGGCTTTAACAATGTAAATCTTCTAAAATGAAAACATTTCCAAGTCCCAGATTTGCTTTTAAATGAAACTAACATACACATTTATTAGACTATATCATATAAATGTTCAAAGAAAATTAAAATAAAACCTCAACCTTCAGTAACATAGATACAATCTACATTTTATAAGGCTATGTTTTATATGTAATGAACTATATATATAACTATACATATATAGTTTTACTTATATATGTATATATACATTATATATAACTATACATATATATTTTTATATACAATCTACGTTTTACAGGAAATAGGGATAAAGTTTTTCATTCCTTAGATACCAGACACATAAATATTAGTCTTGATCTATGCATTTGTCTTACAGGCTTTGCTTTAATGTACCAACTGGTTACCTGTTTCTCTGGTCCAGGATGGATTAGAAGTAACAAACCAGGGAATAAACGGTAACTTTAGAATGGCAGCAGGAGAAATAACAGCTCAAAATGTGACTTGAACACAGGGAATAGATTAAAAGAGATGAACTTTACTCTTGCATGGTACAATAAAATGTACTCTTAATGTTTATTTGAGTTATCAAGAATTGATTATATTATGTTCAGTGCTATTCTCGGACTACCGGGGAGTATAATAAATATAATAAAGCTTTCCATCAAAAATGACCTTTTTTTTCAGAAATGACTATTTTAAGTTGTAATTTCATTACCCTGAAATTTATTTATTCACCTTCCTCAGTGAAACCAAGTAAGGGAAACATTCTACATTTATGTGACAAAGTAAAATTTAACATTCCAGAAAGAATAGTGTTTTCCTAAGAGGTTATTAAACTATACCTTACTATCTAAGTATTTAATAATCATTTTTAAATGAAAGAATTTATAATTTAACATATTTGATGGATTTCTTTAGTGATTTCTAGTTTATAAATGTGTTCTGTATCTTAAAATCTGTCCATTTGTCTCTTTGAAGTTTTGGGAACAATTTAGAACAGTATCTGTCAATACATTTTATATCAATGATTTTTAATTTATGTTCTTTTGGTCCTACTAATACCTAAAATGAAAATTAGAGACACACATGGTTTATTTGGCACATGAACTATGGGACACAGTTTATTGGAAAACACGGGGAAACACTGAATGGGTCCTTTTAAACAATATGTCCAGTGAATATGATTAATTTAAACCAAAAATAAAAAGGCAATACAATAAGCAAACAGAAACAAACAAACAAAAGACCCCCTGAAAGCTAGTTTGTATTTTTTTTTTATTATTAGATGTGAGTTTCGAAAGTCTGAATTTCATGTAGGACTCTTTTCATGAAGTCACAGTACTATGGGAAATAACTAATAGCAGACTGTAATAAAAATATAAGTTGGAATATATCTGACTTATTTATTTTAAAGATTTTATTTATTTATTTGACAGAGAGAGAGATCACAAGTAGGCAGAGAGGCGGGCAGAGAGAGAGGGGGAAGCAGGCTCCTTGTTGAGCAGAGAGCCCGATGAGGGGCTCAATCCCAGGACCCTGGGACCATGACTTGAGCCAAAGGCAGAGGCTTAACCAACTGAGCCACCCAGGTGCGCTTCTGACTTATTTAATTGGAATTATCTTTCTTCATCAGTACATGCCCTAATAGAAAACCTTCAATCCATTTTCTGTCAGACTGAATTATTCTGCTCTATCTTGCCTCACCAATCCATCTGAACCAGTTACAATATTTTTTCAAGTAGTTTTTCTCTCTAACAGTATTTCTGGTTCTACTTTCTTCAATCCCTTATCCTTTCTGCTTCCTTTCTCCACTCAACTCTACTTGGGATGCCCATGGGAAACTGTCAATAAGGTATAAAGTCCTGTGCAGGAAACTATTTCTCACAATAGTACAGCAGGTTAAACAGAGACATTTTCTAAAAGAGATGGTAATTTTAACATCTTACAAGTATATAAAGGCAAAGAAAACTCTTTTTATAGATTGATGGAAAAAATCCTGGACTGTGTGAATCAGAAGGCTTAACCAGCTAAGTGTTACTTAGGGCAAACCTCTTAATCTCTGGACATTAGTTACATTAAATATAAATTGGGGTTTGAAGTAGATGTCTCCTTTTGAACTCTAAAATGCTGTGAATACAATGACAAGTTATGGATTGATGTATTTCCCTATGTTATATATTTAGTTTTCATTAATCTCTTGCTATCATTAAATGTTTACATTGACTAAATATCACATTAGCACCCATGGCTAAAAGAATGGAGTAATAATTCAAGCACAAAAAAATAAATATTTCATTTAGTTCTTCAGTTTAGTATCATTCTACTGCAAGGACTTAATAGTATATCTAAATTTTAAATACCACCCTAAAAGAAGTCATTTATACTCAACACTTTATCTTTTTTAATCCAGCTATATTGTGGAAGAGGACTAAATTTTGAGTTAATAAATGCCTGCAATCACACTTGAGAAATAGTCTATGCATTCTGAGATTAATTCTTAGCCCTTTTCAAAATTTATTTCTTGCAACCAATCAGAGCAACTGTATTAATTTTGTCAGTAGCTTACAACCATTAACTAGCAATTTAGAAGTGAGGAAAATAAAGTAACCAGATTAACCAAGAAAATATACACAGATGAACCTTTGTGGAAAAAAAAAAGAGTATGATTCTTGGGAATGAAGTATACTAAATTGAAAATATAGGGGTAAAATATCAGAATAGTGTTGGATATTCTTTTTTTTTTAAGATTTCTATTTATTTACTTGATAGACAGAGATTACAACTAGTCAGAGAGGCAGGCAGGGAGAGAGAGGAGGAAGCAGGCTCGCCACTAAGCAGAGAGCCCGATGTGGGGCTTGATCCCAGGATCCTGGGACCATGACCCAAGCTGAAGGCAGAGGCTTTAACCCACTGAGCCACCGAGGTGCCCCTATGTGTTACATATTCTTATACAACCCTCTTTTTGGGGTACATTTTGCCAGTTAAGTGAATTGATCACTCACAGAAATGTCAGATATAATTTGTCACCACTTATCATTTAAAAAATAACTGCTGGTTTTTAGAGGGAAAAAAAGACAACTTTCTTAATTTTCTAGGCAAATCAAAAAATATAGACAAAAATACACCAAAAATCAATCTTCTCCTTAGCTGCCTCTCAATTAAATTTAATATTTACAGAGCTCCTGTTAGTGACTGAGCTAGCTCTTTTGGAGAATACAGAGCTAATTCAGTCCTGGTTTATACCATATAAATGCCAACAATCACACTTACTCTTGACTCCACGAAACAACTAAGTGATTTACAGAGATTTTTAGCTTACTGATTATTTAAAAAAATCTCTTTCCAAGAGGATATTGATATCAGCAACTAGAACAATGCCAAGATCAATAAATCTTTATTGAATGAATGAATGACTATTCTTAGTTTGGGAACAATGATATTACCTTCACATTTTCAAAAGCAGATTGAAATCTGCTTCCTTTTAGACCAGTGACATAAATAATAAATTCATTTAGCTTGAAATCTAGATATTTAGCAAATTAGGGAAGGTGAAACTACCTGCATTAACTTGTTAGATGTCAAAAGGTTATCTGACAAGGTCGGACCCATTCAGGGTGGTATGGTCATTAAAAAAAAAAAATTCTGATAACTACATTTGTAATTTATCCACGAGACTGAGTTAATAGAATAGCTAATTATAATGGTTAGGAACATGATCGGTAGACTGATTTTTTAAATGGTATTCCACAATTTAGTACCTATGTGACCTTAAACAAGTTACTCATCATTTCTTAAACCATCTTATAAACAAAGGGGTGGTGGATAATACACATTATTTTCCATAGTAGCTAATACTATATACTAATACATTATATATATATACTAATATACATAATATATATTAATACTAATACTAAATACTAATACTAATATATAATATATATTAATGCTAGTACTATATGCTACTAAAAAGTAACATTATAAGACATACATCTGTTTACAGATTTGAGGAAATAACAAGGTCTCACTTCCTCCTTGAATTGTTTTCCTTTCTTTTTATTTTTTAAATATTTAATTAATTATAACTGACATACATTATATCAGTTTCAGATATACCACATAGTGATTTAACAGTTATATGCATTATGAAATGCTCACCAACATAAATGTAGTTACCTTGTTACTGTATGGTTATTATGATATTGTCAAGTATATTTCTTATGTTGTATTTTTATCCTTGTACCTTATTTATTTTATAACTGGATATTTGTTCCAAACCAAAGTGTTTGAGGAATTTAGTATTTGACGGTCACCAACAATTGTAATTTTAATTTATGAACTAAAATTGGCAAATACAGAACAGATATCTCCTTAAATAAAAGTTTGTCTTAAGGTAATATGTAATAATATTAATGATAATAATTCATAACTTTTTTTAATTTTATTTTTTAATTTTCAGCATATCAGTATTCATTGTTTTTGCACCACACCCAGTGCTCCATGCAATCCATGCCTTCTCTAATACCCATCACCTCGTTCCCCCAACCTCCCACCCCCTGCCCCTTCAAAACCTTCAGATTGTTTTTCAGAGTCCATCGTCTCTCATGGTTCACCTCCCCTTCCAATTTCCCCCAACTCCCTTCTCCTAACTCCCCTTGTCCTCCATGCTATTTGTTATTCTCCACAAATAAGTGAAACCATATGATAATTGACTCTCTCTGCTTGACTTATTTCACTCAGCATAATCTCTTCCAGTCCCGTCCAAGTTGCTACAAAAGTTGGGTATTCATCCTTTCTGATAGAGGCATGATACTCCATAGTGTATATGGACCACATCTTCCTTATCCATTCGTCTGTTGAAGGGCATCTTGGTTCTTTCCACCGTTTGGCCACCGTGGCCATTGCTGCTATACACATTGGCTGTATCTTTGGGGTAAATACCCAGTAGTGCAATTGCAGGGTCATAGGGAAGCTCTATTTTATTTATTTATTTTTTTATTTTATTATTTATTTGACAGACAGAGATCACAAACAGGCAGAGAGGCAGGCAGAGAGAGAGAGGGATAAGCAGGCTCCCTGCTGAGCAGAGAGCCCGACGCGGGGCTTGATCCCAGGGCCCTGGGATCATGACCTGAGCCAAAGGCAGAGGCTTAACCCACTGAGCCACCCAGGTGCCCCGGGAAGCTCTATTTTTAATTTCTTGAGGAATCTCCACACTGTTCTCCAAACTGGCTGCACCAACTTGCATTCCCACCAACAGTGTAAGAGGGTTCCCCTTTCTCCACATCCCCTCCAACACAGGTTGTTTCCTGTCTTGCTAATTTTGGCCATTCTAACTGGTGTAAGGTGATATCTCAATGTGGTTTGAGTCAAACAGTTTTCTAAATATATAACTTCATTATCCTGTTTAATCCTTACAAAAATTATTTTGCCATTCACATAGTTCAGATGAGAAGACTAGGCCTAGAGTGATTTAGTTACATGTCCAGTATTCCAAGCTAGTAACTGGAAATGTGTGCATGTACATATTTGGAAATGAGTTGGTCCTGTCTGTGTATGTGTGTGTGTGCAGGTGCGTGTGCAATATTTGTATTGCTGGAGAGAGTGGAGTGGCAGGGAACAGAAAAAATGAGGGATTGTGAAAGAGAGTTAGGAAGGGGCCAGATCATAAAGTCTTACATCATTTTCTAAGGTGATTAAAATTTATCCTGCAGTCCTTTAATCCCAAAGTCATAGCAATCTTCATTTTGATTTAAGAGATCTGTGCTGGTCCTCAGAATACACACTTAAAATGCATATGTTTTAAAATACATGTGGCATCAAAACAACAGACAGCCACTTAATAATAAAAAGTGTTATTTTTTTGTTTTGTTTTGGGGTGTGTGTGTGTGTGTGTGTGTGTGTGTGTGTATCTACACGTTTTTATTAATATCTCTTGAGTTGACTTTTAAAAATTAACATATGTATTATTAGACCCAGGGTACAGGTCTGTGAATCACCAGGTTTACACTTCACAGCAATCACCATAGCACATACCTTCCCCAATGTCCATAACCCTACCACCCCTTCAGATCACTACATTTGTATCGTTAAGGTGAATACCCAGTAGTGAAATTGCTGGGTTGTAGGGTAGCTCTATTTTGAATTTTTCGGGGAACATCCATGCTGTTTTCCAGAGTGGCTACAACAGCTTGCATTCCCACCAACAGTGTAGGAGGGTTCCCCTTTCTCTGCAACCTTGCCAGCATCTGTTATTCCCTGGCTTGTTAATTTTAGACATTCTGACTGGTGTGAAGGGGTATCTCATTATGGTTTTGATTTGTATTTCCCTGATACCAAATGGAGCACTTTTTCATGTGTTTGTGGCCATCTGGATGTCTTCTTTGCAGAAATGTCTGTTCATGTCCTCTGCCCATTTCTTGATCGGATTCTTTGCTTTTTGGGTGTTGAGTTTGTTAGGCTCTTTATAGATTTTGGATACTAGCCCTTTATCTGATATGCTGTTTGCAAATATCTTCTCCCAAACTGTCAATTGATTTTTGGTTTTGTTAATGGTTTCCTTTGCTGTGCAAAAGGTTTTGATCTTGATGAAGTCCCAATAGTTCATTTTGTCCTTGCTTCCCTTGCCTTTGGTGATGTTCCCAGGGAGAAGTTGCTGTGGCTGAGGTCGAAGAGGTTGCTGCCTGTGTTCTCCTCAAGGATTTTGATGGATTCCTTTCTCACATTGAGGTCCTTCATCCATTTTGAGTCTATTTTCATGTGTGGTGTAAGGAAATGGTCCAGGTTCATGTTTCTGTATGTGGATGTCCAATTTTCCCAACACCATTTGTTGAAGAGGCTGTCTTTTTTCCATTGGACATTCTTTCCTGCTTTGTCAAAGATTAGTTGACCATAGAGTTGAGGGTCTATTTCTGGGCTCTCTGTTCTGTTCCATGGATCGATGTGTCTGTTTTTGTGCCAGTACCATACTGTCTTGATGATGACTGCTTTGTAAAAGAGCTTGAAGTCCAGAATTGTGATGCCACCAACTTTGGCTTTCTTTTTCAACATTCCTCTTACTATTCAAGGTATGTCTGGTTCTATATAATTGTTAGGATTATTTGTTCCATTTCTTTTACAAATATGGATGGGATTTTGATAGGGATTGCATTAAATGTGTATATTGCTTTAGGTAGCACAGACATTTTCACAATATTGTTCTTCCAAACCAGTAGCATGGAACTTTTTTCCATTTCTTTGTGTCTTCCTCAATTTCTTTCATGAGTACTTTATAGTTTTCTGAGTACAGATTCCTTGCCTCTTTGGTTAGGTTTATTCCTTGGTATGTTATGGTTTTGGGTGCAATTGTAAATGGGATTGAGCCCTTAATTTCTCTTTCTTCTGTCTTGTGGTTGGTGTAGAGAAATGCAACTGACTTTTGTGCATTGATTTTATATCCTGACATTTTACTGATTTCCTGTACAAGTTCCAGCAGATTTGGAATGGAGTCTTTTCATTTACCACATAAAGTATCATATCATCTGCAAAGAGTGATAGTTTGACTTCTTCTTTGTGGATTTGGATGCCTTTAATTTCTTTTTTTTTTAAATATTTTTTTATTTATTTGAGAGGCAGAGATCACAAGTAAGCAGAGAGGCAGGCAGAGAGAGAGGAGGAAGCAGGCTCCCTGCCGAGCAGAGATCCTGATGCAGGGCTTGGTCCCAGGACCCTGGGATCATGACCTGAGCCGAAGGCAGAGGCTTTAACCACTGAGCAACCCAGGCGCCCCCCCCTTTATTTTCTTTTTTGTCATCTCATCGCTGAGGCCAGATCTTCTAGTACTATGTTGATAGCAGTAGTGATAATGGACATCCCTGCTTTGTTCCTGGCCTTAGTGGGTAACCTCTCAGTTTTTCTCCATTGAGAATTATATTATCTGTGGGTTTTTCATAGATGGTGTTGATGATATTGAGATATATACCCTCTATGCGTACACTTTGAAGAGTTTTGATGAGGAAAGGATGCTGTACTTTGTCAAATGCTTTTTCAGCATCTATTGAGATTATCATGTGGTTCTTGTTCTTTCTTTTATTAATGTATTGTATGACATTGATTGATTTGTGGATGTTGAACCAAACTTTCAGCCCTGGAATAAATCCCACTTGGTCATGGTGAACAATCCTTTCAATGTACTGTTGGATCCTATTGGCTAGTACTTTGGTGAGAATTTTCGCATCTGTGTTCATCAAGGATATTGGTCTGTAATTCTCTTTTTGATGGGATCTTCATTTGGTTTGGGGATCAAGGTAATTCTGGCCTCAAAAAGTGAGTTTGGAAGTTTTACTTCCATTCTATTTTTTGGAACAGTTTCAGGAGAATAGGAATTATTATTTTTTTGTTTTGTTTTGTTTGTTTTGTTTTGTTTTTGTTTGCTGGGAGATTTTTGATGACAGCTTCAATCTCCTTATTGGATATTGGTCTGTTTAGGTTTTCTATTTCATCCTGGTTCAGTTGTGGTAGTTTATATGTCTCTAGGAATGCATCCATTTCATCCAGATTGTCAAATTTGCTGGCATATAGTTGCTCATAATATGTTCTTAAATTGTTTGTATTTCTTTGGTGTTGGTTGTGATCTGTCCTCTTTCATTCATGATTTTATTTATTTGGGTCCTTTCTCTTTTCTTTTTGATAAGTCTGGCCAGGGATTTCTCAATCTTATTCATTCTTTCAAGGAACCAGCTACTAGTTTCATTGATTTATTCTATTTTTGTTTGTTTGTCTGTTTTTTGTTTTGGTTTGGTTTCTGTTTCATTGATTTCTGCTCTGATTTTTATGATTTCTCTTCTGCTGGGTTTAGGCTTTCTTTGTTGTCCTTTCTCCAGCTCCTTTAGGTGTAGGGTTAGTGTGTTTATTTGAGACCTTTCTTGTTTCTTGAGAAAGGCTTGTATTGCTATATATTTTCCTGTCAGGACTGCCTTTGTTGTGTCCCACAGATTTTGAACCATTGTGTTTTCATTATCATTTGTTTCCATGAATTTTTTCAATTCTTCTTTAATTTCCTGGTTGACCCATTCATTCTTTAGTAGGATCATCTTTAGCCTCCATATATTTGGGTTCTTTCCAAATTTCCTCTTGTGATTCAGTTCTGACTTCAGAGCATTGTGGTCTGAAAATATGCAGGGAATTATTCCAATCTTTTGGTACTGGTTGAGACCTGATTTGTGACCCAGGATGTGATCTATTCTGGAGAATGTTCCATGTGCACTAGAGAAGAATGTGTATTTGTTGCTTTGGGATGGAATGTTATGAATATATCTGTGATGTCCATCTGGTCCAGTGTATCATTTTAAGGCCTTTATTTCCTTGTTGATCTTTTGCTTGGATGATCTGTCCATTTCAGTGAAGGGTGTGTTAAAGTCCCCTACTATTATTGTATTATTGTTAATGTGTTTCTTTGATTTTGTTTACATAGTTGGATGCTACCATGTCAGGGGCATAGCTATCTAAAATTGTTAGATCTTCTTGGTAGAAAGACATTTTGAGTATGATATAGTGTCCTTCCTCATCTCTTATCATAATCTTTGGCTTAAAATGTAATTGATCTGATATAAGGATTGCCACCCCAGCTTTCTTCTGATGTCCCTTAGCATGGTAAATTGTTTTCCACCCCCTCACTTTATATCTGGAGGTGTCTTTTGGTCTAAAATGAGTTTCCTGTAGACAGCATATTGATTTTTTTTTAATCCATTCTGATACCGTGTGCCATTTGATTAGGGCATTTAGCCCATTTAGATTCAGGGTAACTACTGCAAAATCTGAATTTAGTGTCATTGCATTGCCTGTAAGTTGACTATTACTGTATATTGTCTCTGTTCCTTTCTGGTCTACTACTTTTAGGCTCTCTCTTTGTTTGTAGAGCTGATTTGGTGTTTTAAAATTTTTTCAGTTTTTGTTTGTCCTGGAAGCTTATCTCTTTTTCTATTTTCAATGATAGCCTACCTGGATATAGTATTCTTGGCTGCATGTTTTTCTTATTTAGGGTTCTGAATATATCTCGCCAGTTCTTTCTGGCCTTCCAGGTCTCTGTGGATATGTCTGCTGCTAATCTAATATTTTTACCATTGTATGTTACAGACTTCTATCCCAGGCTGCTTTCAGGATTTTCTCTTTGTCACTAAGACTTGAAAATTTTACTATTAAATGACCGGGAGTGGACCTATTCTTATTGATTTTGAGGGGAGATTCTCTGCACCTCCTGGATTTTGATGCTTGTTCCCTTTGCGATATTGGGGAAATTCTCTACCATAATTTACTCCAATATACCTTCTGCTCATGTCTCTCTTTCTTCTTTTGGAATCCCAATTAATCTAATGTAGTTTCATCTTATGGTATCACTTATCTCTTAAATTCCCCCCTTGTGGTCCAGTAGTTGTTTGTCTCTCTTTTGCTCAGCTTTTTTATTCTCTGTCATTTGGTCTTCTATATTACTAATTCTCTCTTCTTCCTCATTTATCCTAGCAGAAAGAGCCTCCATTTTTTATTGCACCTCATTAATAGTTTTTTTTTTTTATTTCAACTTGGCTAGATTTTAGTTCTTTTATTCCTCCAGAAACAGCTTGTATTTCTCTGGACAGGGTTTCTCTAATATCTTCCATGCCTTTTTCGAGCCCAGCTAGCACCTTGAGAATCGTGTTTCTGAAATCTAGATCTGACGTATTACCAATGTCCATATTCATTAGTTCCTAGCCTTTGGTACTGCCTCTTGTTTTGTTTTGTTTTGTTTTTGTTTTTTTTTGGGGGGGGTGAGTTTTTCTGCCTTTTCATTTTAGCCAGATAAGAATATATGAAGGAGAGAATAAAATACTAAAAGGGTGGGAAAGACCACAGGAAAATCTGAGTTAACCAAATCAGAATAGACCCCAAATTGTGGAGGGAAGAAAGTGGGTAAAAAGAAGTTCAAAAAAAAAAAAAGAAAGAAAATATAGATATTATATAGATATTAGACTGGTCAATAGAACAGAGCCACCCACTTAATTTTGGGAATACTTTTGTCTCTTAGAAGAAACTACCTCCCAATATTTTAAAGAAAGAAAAACTCTCTCTCTCTCTCTATATATATATATACACACACACACACACATAGATATATATACATATATATGTATATATGTATATACATATATATGTACAAAAATAAGGGTAAACATGATGAGGGATGGAATATGACTAAAAAGTTGAATTTTTTTTTTTAATTCTAAAAAAGGAGTTGATAAGATTTGTTGGTTGGGGAAAGAAAGAAACAGAAAGTGGAGAGAATGTGATCAGGCTGGTGACTAGAACAAAGACCTGTGCTAGATTTAGGGTACATTTTGATCTATTAGAAGAAGTTGTATCCCAAATTTTTTTTATATGAAAATACCCTATGTTTATACAAAAATAGAGTTAGGCACGATGAAGAATAAAATATGACTATAATAATGAATGTTCAAAAAGATTTTTTATGAATGGTATAGTTAAAATAAACTAGTTTAAAAACATTAAAAGAGGAAAGAGTAAAAGTTAAAAAAATAGAAAAAGAAAAAAAATTTTAATTAATTAACTTTGCTAGACTAAAGAATCATGGGAGAAAGCCATGAATCCTGCTGTTCTCCTTGAAAACTGAGCTTGCTCTTGCCTGAATTTCTTGTTGATCTTCTCGGAGAGGGGCCTATTGTAGTGATTCTCAAGTGTCTTTGCCCGAGGTGGAATTGCTCCGCCCTTTCCAGGGGCCAGCCTAAGTATTCTGCTCGGGTTCGTGCCCAGGAGCTTTTGTTCCCTGAATGCTTTCCATAGAACTCTGGATGACGGAAATGAAAATGGCGCCCTCCCAATCTCCGGCACAGAGGATCCTAGAGCTTGGGACCCCACTCCTCAGTGCACCCTCAGAGAAAAGCTCTGAATCACTCCTTTCTCCCTGGCCTCCAGCTGCACAACAAGCTCACCCAGCCTGTGACTGAGTATCTCTGTCTCTGGCACATAGCACTGCCTGGAGTCTCCAACTCCAGCAGATCACTGCCACTCTTCCAGGTAGGTCTCCTAAGATCTGCCACTTAGGGGGTCCCTGCTCAAAGAGCAGTGGTTTGACTGTGCCACGGATCAAAGTTTAAGGTAACCCCAAGCTGAGAGTTCATTCCTTGGCTCCTTCTCTGTAGCTGGCTTCCCTGCTCTAATACCTGTGAGCTCTGCGATACTCAGACCCCCTCCCGTCAATCCTTCAGTGACAACACGGGACCTGAGACCAAGCTGTCCCCGTTAGGGCTCCACCCCTGCTTAGCCTCTGGAGTGATGTCCTTCAGTGGAGCAGACTTTTAAAAGGTCAGATTTTGTGCTCTGGTGCTCTGCCCCTTGCCAGGAGCTGGCCCCTCCCCCCATGGCCTATCTTCCCATTGCTTTGGATTCACTTCCCCATAGGTCCTACCTTTCAGAAAGTGGTCAATTTTCTGTTTCTAGAATTGCTGCTCTTCTTCTCTTCAACCTCCTGTTGGACTTGTAGGTGTCTGGAATGGTTTGATAAACTATCTAGCTGATCTACTCCCTGATGTTATCTAAGGCTGCTACTTCTCTGCCATCTTGACTCCTTGCCCCAATAATGAAAAGTTTTAAATGTAAATGTACCATGAGAGGAATTGAGTTTTGGAAAATTCATTCCTGAAAAAAAAAAGAAAAGAAAAAAGAAAAAAGAGAAAATGCATCAGAAAGGAGTGACAAGTGTTACCATGCTTTTGGTGTAATCTAGTAAATAATAAAGCCTTCAAATAAGGTAAAATAAACAAAATAAATAGAAATTAAGGGGATGATTTTGGTGACATTAATGGAGGAAATCTGTTGTTGAGAATAATAGCTTGGGTTATATCCCCTCTCTCCCAAATACTTAGTGTAGAATCATGGACTATATACTTAAAACTCGTAAGTCTTGTCCTTCTTTGTAAAATGAACACTATATATTATTATATTTTAGGCAATGGTAGAATGTATAACATAAGTAAATTTTATTTTCAATGAGGTAGACTCTATTCTGGATTCCATTATATCTCTTTATTTGGATAATAGAAACAAAGTTGAAAGGTTAAATACTTTTTTTCAAGGTCAAACAACAAATACAACAAGGAATCAGAAATCAGATAATCTGAGTCTTCCATTTCAAGGTTGTTTCCTAGAAAGAAAGAGCAGACCATATTCTTTTGTTTGTTTGTTTCTTTTCCTTTTAATTTCACCATAGTTAACATACAGTGTTACATTAGTTTCAGGTGTACAATATAGTCATTCAACAATTCCATACATCACCAAGTGCTCATCACAAGTGCATTTTTTAATCCCTGTCACCTATTTCACCCATCTATCCCCCCAACCACCTCACTCCTGGTAACCATCAGCTTGTTCTCTATAGTTAAGAGTATATTTCTGGGTTTCTCTCTCTCTCTCTCTCTTTTTTCCTTGGCTCATTTGTTTTGTTTCTTAAATTCCAAATGAGTGAAATCATATGATATTTTTCTTTCAGTAATTGACTCATTTCACTTTACGTTATACTCTCTAGCTCCATCAGTGTCGTTGCAAATGGCAAGATCTCATTTTTTAATAACATATAATGTATTACTTGTTTCAGGGATACAGGTCTGTGAGACATCAGTCTTACACAATTCACAACACTCAACTATATCACGTACCCTCCCCATTGTCCATAACTCAGCCACCCTATCCCTCCCACCCCAGCAACCCTCAGTTTTTTTCCTGAGATTAAGAGTCTCTTATGACTTATCTGCATCTCTGGTCTCATGTTGTTTCATTTTTTCCCTCCCAGCCCCCCACAACCCCCCCACCCTGCCTCTCAAATTCCTCATATCAGAGAGATCATATGATAATTGTCATTCTCTGATTGACTTATTTTGCTCAGCATAATACCCTCTAGTTCCAGCCACATTGTTGCAAATGGCAAGATTTTGGTCTTTTTAAATGCTGTGTAGTATTCCATTGTGTATATAGATATCTATATCTGTATCTATATCTATATATATCACGTTTTATTTATCCATTCATCTGTTGATGGATATATAAGTTCTTTCCATAGTTTGGCTGTTGTGACCATTGCTGCTATAAACATTTGGATGCATGTGCCCCTTTGGATCACTGCATTTGTATCTTTAGGGTAAATACCAAGTTGTATGATTGCTGGGTCATAGGGTAGCTCTATTTTCAACTTTCTGAGGAACCTCCATACTGTTTTCCAGAGTGGCTGCATCAGCTTGCATTCCCACCAACAGAGTAGGAGAGTTCCCCTTTCTCTGCGTCCTTGCCAACATCTGTCATTTCCTGACTTGTTAGTTTTAACCATCTGACTGGTATGAGGTGGTATCTGACTGTGGTTTTGATTTGTATTTTCCCTGATGCAAAGTGATGTTGAGCACTTTTTCTTGTGTCTGTTGGTCATTTGCATGTCTTCTTGGCAGAAATGTCTGTTCATATTTTCTGCCCATTTCTTGATTGGATTGTTTTTCTCTGGATGTTAAGTTTGATAAGTTCTTTATAGATTTTTGATACTAGCCCTTTATCTGATATGTCATTTGCAAATATCTTCTACCATTCTGTCAGTTGTCTTTTGGTTTTGTTGACTCTATTCTTCGCTGTGCAAAAGCTTTTGATCTTGATGAAGTCCCAATAGTTCATTTTTGCCTTGCTTCCCTTGCCTTTGGTGATGTTTCTAGAAAGAAGTTGCTGCAGCTGGACTCATTAAATGAATTTGGAAATTTTTCTTCCATTTCTATTTTTTGAAACAATTTCAGGAGAATAGATATTAATTCTTCTTTAAACGTTTGGCAGAATTGCCCTGGGAAGCCATCTGGCCCTGGGCTCTCATTTGTTGGGAGAATTTTGATGACTGCTTCAATTTCCTTACTGGTTATGGGTCTTTTCAGGTTTTCTATTTCTTCCTGGTTCAATTTTGGTAGTTTATGTGTCTCTAGGAATGCATCCATTTCTTCCAGATTGTCAAAGTTGCTGACATATAGTTGCTCATAATATGTTCTTATAATTGTTTGTATTTCTTTGGTGTTGGTTGTGATCTCTCCTCTTCATTTATGATTTTATTAATTTGGATCCTTTCTCTTTTCTTTTTAATAAGTCTGGCCAGGGGGTTATCAATTTTATTAATTCTTTCAAAAACCAAATCCTAGTTTTGTTGATTTGTTCTACTGTTCTTTCAGTTTCTATTTTATTGATTTCTGCTTTGATCTTTATTTCTCGTCTCCTGCTGGGTTTAGGCTTTCTTTTTTGTTCTTTCTCTAGCTTATTCATTTTTATGGCAGAGTAGTATACCACCACATCTTTATCCATTCATCTACCAATGGACATTTGGCAGCTTTCATAATCTATTGTTAATAATGTATAGTAAATGTATACAGTAAAAAACATTATATATAAAAATATATAAAATATTATAAATGTATTGCAAATAATACTGTGATTAGTATAGGGCTGTATGTATCCATTTGAATTAGTGCTTTTGTATTCCCTTGGTAAATACCCAGTTAGTGCAATTATTAGATCATAGAGTAGTTCTATCTTTAACCTTTTGAAGACCCTTCATACTATTTTCCAGTGTGTCTGCATCTAGTTTGCATTCTCACCAACAGTACAGGAGGGTTCATTTTTCTCTACATCCTCTCTGATGCTGTTTCTTGTGCTGTTGATTTTAGCAATTCTGAGAGGTGTGGTGATATCTCATTATAGTTTTGATTTGCATTTCTCTGAAGATGAGTGATGTTAAGCATCTTTTCATGTGTTTGTTGACTATCTGGATGTCTTCTTTGAGATGGTATCTATTCATGTCTTCTGCCCATTTTTAAATTGGATTATTTGTTTTGGGGGTGCTGATTTGTATAAGTTCTTTAATATTTGGGATACTAACACTTTACTGGTTATATCATTTGTAAATATCTTCTCCCATTTGGTAGGTTTCCCTTTAGTTTTGTTCATTGTTTCCTTCACTGTGCAGAAGCTTTTTATGTTGATATAATACCAATAGTTTATCTTTGCTTTTATTCCCCTTGCCTCAGGAGATATATATCTAGAAAAATTATTGCTAGGGCTGGTGTCAGAGGCATTACTGCCTGTGCCCTGTTCTAGGATTTTTATAATTTCAGGTCTCACTTTTAGGTGTTTCATCCTCTTTGAGTTTATTTGTGTGTATGTTATAATAAAGTTGTCCTGTTTCATACTTCTGCATGTATATGACCAGTTTTTCCAACACCATTTGCTGAAAAGACTTTCTTTTTCCCACTGGATATTCTTCCTGATTTGTCAAGACTAATTTACCATATAATTGTGGGTTTATTTCAATGCTTTCCATTCTGTTCTATTGATCTATGTGTCTGTTTTTGTCAGTGTCATGCTGTTTTGGATACTAGAACTTTGTAATGTTACTTGAAGTTTAAAATTGTGATACCTCCAGGTTTGCTTTTCTTTTTCAAGATTGCTTGGCTATTTGGTGTCTTGGTGGTTCCATATAAATTTTGGGATTGTTAGTTCTAGTTCTGTGAAATATGATGTTGGTACACTGATAAGGTTTCATTATATGTGTAGATTTCTTTGATTAGTATAAATATTTTTATAGTATTTGTTTTTCCAATCCATGAACAAGGAATGTCTCTCCATTTCTTTGTGACTCCTGCAATTTCTTTCATGAATATTTTATAGGTTTCAGAGTACAGATTTTTCACCTCTTTGAATAAGTTTATTCAAAGATAAATTTTTGGAGCAATTGTAACTACATTGTTTTCTTAATTTCTCTTCCTGTTGCTTCATTTTTAGTGTATAGAAATGCTGCAGATTCTGCACATTTTTTTTTATCCTGTGACTTTATTGAATTCATAAATCAGTTCTAGCAGTTTTGAGGTGGAGTGTTTAGGGTTCTCTATATATGGTATCCTGTCATATGCAGATAGTGAAAGTTTTACTTCCTTGGCAATTTGGATGCCTTGTATTTCTTTACAGTGTCTGATTGTTGTGGCTAGGTCTCCCACTTCTGTGTTGAATAAGGACGGTGAGAGTGGACATTCTTGTCCTGTTCCTGATCCTAAGGGAAAAGCTCTCAGTTTTCCCCCTTTAGGTATGATGTTCACTGTGGTTTCTTTGTATATGACACTTATTATGTTGAGGTATGTTCCCTTGAAATTTAATCTGTTGAGTGTTTTTATCATGTATGGGTGTAGTATTTTGTCAAATTCTTTTTCTACACCAATTGAAATCATCATATTTTTTATCCTTTCTATTATTAATGTGATGCGCTATTTTGATTGATTTGTGAATGTTGAATCACACTAGTATTCCATAAATAAATCCCATTTGATTGTGGTGAATCACTTTTATAGTGTATTGTTGGATTTGGTTTGCTAGTATTTTGTTGTGGATTTTTACTTCTATATTCTTCAGGGATATTAACCTCTAGCTCTCTTTTTCCGTGGTGTCTATCTGGTTTTAATATCAGGGTGATACTGGCCCCATAAATTGGTTTTGGACATTTTCCTTCTTTTACTACTGTTTGGGATAGTTTGAGAGCAATAGGTGTGAATCCTTCTTTAAATATTTTATAAAACTCTCCTGTGGAGGCATCTGTCCTGAAGTTTTGTTTGTTGGGAGTTTCTGATTACAAATTAAATCTCCTTGCTGGTAATTGGTTTGTTCAAGCTTTGTATTTCTTACTGGTTCAATTTTGGTCGATTATATGTTTCTATGAAATTCTTCATTTCTTCTAGTTTGCCTAATTTGTTGGTATATAGTTTTTCATAATATTCTTTTATAATTACTTTTATTTCTGTTGTGTTGGCTGTTATTTATCCTCTTTCACTTGTGATTTTGTTTATTTGAATATAATCTCTCTCTCTCTCTCTCTCTTTGATAAATATGGGCAGAGGTTTATCAATTTTCTTGATCTTTTCATAGAAGCAGTTCCTGGTTTTATTGATTTGTCCTATTGATTTTTTTTTTTTTTTAGTTTCTATCTCATTTATTTCCTCTCCATTTTTTAAGTAGACCTCACATCCAGTGTGGAGTTCAACACAGGACTTGAACTCACAACCATGAGATCAAGAACTAACTGAGAATAAGAATCAGACATGCAACAGGCTGAGCCAACCAAACTATTATTATTTCCTTCTTTCTGCTGCTTTTGTGTTTTGCTTGTTATTTTTCTAGCTCCTTTAGGTCTGAGGTTAGGCTGTTTCTTGCTTCTTGAAGTAGTCCTGTATTGTTATAAACTTCCCTCTTAAAAAAACGTTTTGCTGGATTTCAAAGGTTTGAGATCATTGTGTCTTCACTTTTCCTTTTATCTATGTAAAATTAATTTTCTTCTCTGATTTCTTGGTTGACCTTTTTATTGTTTAGTAATATGTTATTTAACCTACATGTATTTGTGATATTTCCAGAGTTTTCTTTTTGAGTGATTTCTAGGTTCATAATGTTGTGGTCAAAAAGGATGCACAGTATGACTTTGATCTTCTTGAATTTCTGAGGCTTGTTTTGTGGTATAATATGTGATCTGTTCTTGAGAGTGTTCCATGTGCTCTTGAAAAGAATGTGTATTCTGTTGTTTTAGGATGGAATGTTCTGAACATATTTGTTAAATCCATGTGGTGCAGTGTCTTATTGATTTTCTGTTTGGATGATCTGTTCTTTGATAGAAGTGGTGTGTTAAATTTCCTATTATTGTATTACTATCAATGTGTTTCTTTATGTTTGTTTTTAACTGGTTTATGTATTTTTGTGCTTCCATGATGGGGATATATAAAATTTTCATACCTTCTTGGATTATTTCCTTTATTGTTACATAGTGTTCTTTGTCTCTTTTTACAGAATTTGTTTTAAAGTCTGTTTTGACTGATGGAAGTATTGCTACTCTGGTTTTCTTTTGACATCCTTTGTATGTCAACTATTTCTCCATCACCGCACTTTCAATCTGTGAGTGTTTTATATTTGGGATACTAACCATTTACTGGTTATATCATTTGTAAATATCTTCTCCCATTTGGTAGGTTCTGTAGGCAACAGAGAGATATATTTTTTTAATCCACTCTGTCCCCCTATGTGTTTTGATTGGAGCATTATTCCATTTCTATTCAAAGTAATTATTCATATATACATATTTATTGCTATTTTGTTCCTTGTTCTGCAGTTGTTTCTGAAGTTTTTATCTGAATCTCTTTTCTTTCTTTCATGGTTTGCTGGTTTTGTTTAGTGATGTACTTGGTTTCCTTACTCCATGTTTTTGCATATCTCTTATTTTACATCATTTTATTTTTTTGCTTCTCTTGACTGATTTTTACAGATATACTTTTTTTTTCTTTTGTGCTTCCTATTATTCTTATTCTTACTTTTGGGTTTTGTTTTTCATACAGAGTCCCCATTACTATTTCTTGTAGGGTTGATTTAGTAGTAACTAATTCTTTGTTTGTCTGATAAATTATTTATTTTTCCTATTATGAATGATATCCTTCCTGGATAGAGTACTCTTGGCCTCACATTTTTTTCTCTTTTAACACTTTGAATGCATCATGCCTATACATCTGGCTTGTAAAGTGTCTGCTGACAAATAAGCTGAGAGCTTTAGGTGGTTTCTTTTGTCTGTTACAGTCTTCTCTTGCAAACTTTAAAGTTCTTTATCATTATTTCTTTTTTGCCATTTTCATTATTATGTGTCTTGGTGTGGATCTCCTTGGGTTGAATTTTTTGGAGGATATCTGTGCTTGCTCAATCTGGATCTCTGTTTTCTTTCCCAGATTCAGGAAGTTTTCAGCTATTATTTCTTTAAAAACATTTATGCTACCCTTTCTCTCTCTTCTCCCTCCAAGATACCTATAATGCAAATGTCACTACTTTTGATGGAGTCACTGAGTTCTCTAAGTCTATTCTTATTATGCAGTATTTGTCTTTCACCTGTCCAGCTTGATTGCTTTTTTATTACTCTGTTCTCCAGTTCACTGATACATTCTTCTGCTTCCTATAACCCACTATTTATTCCATCTACTGTATTTTTTATTTCATTTATTGAGTTATTCATCTCTGATTTTATTTTAATCTCTTTGTCTATGGTCTCAGTGATTTCTTCCATGGTTTTTTTTTTCTGTAGTAGTATTTTTATGATCATTACTTTAAATTTTCTGTCATGCATATTACAATTATTTTTGTTTCACTTAGGTCTCCTGTTGTGATTTTTCCTGTTCTTTCATTTAGGACATATTTCTCTGTCTTTTCATTGTGTCTACCTCTCTGTGTCTGTTTCTGTATGTTAGAAAAGTTAGCTACATCTTCTTCTCTTTAAAGTAGTGACTTTGTGAACAGAGGTCCTATGGTATTCTGCAGCACATTGTCCCCTGTTCACCAGAACCTAGCACTTCGGGTGGTCTCTTATGTGTGATGCTTGCATCCTGTTTTACCTGTTACTTTTTCTTTCAGTCCAGATATCTGCACTGACTCTCTGCCTGTTGCACGCTGTGCTTACTTTTTGTGTTGTTAGTGAAACCAAGCCAGGCTGGTTCTGAGGGGTTATAACTGCAGAAAGGTTCTGGTGGACCAGAAGTATTAGTGAATTTTCCACTGAGCTGTTACTCTTAGACCATATCCTCTGAATCACAGTGGCAGCCAGGGTTTCATGGCATCTCTTTGTGTGGCTGGCTGGGTGTGGCTCATGGTATCTGTGCATGTGGCAGCTGGGTATGCATTATATTAGGAAAATTTATGCTTAGCCCAAAGCCAAGACCAGCAGGTTTGGAGTGTGTGAACCCTCAGGAGAACTCAGGGGCAGGACGCCATGCTAACAGGTTAGGTAGTGAGTGTCTGTGCAAGACCAACTCCCAAAAGTAGCTCTGTGTTTATGCTGTGTCACAGGGGAGGAAATTGCCAACTGCCAGCTTTTCTACTCCTGGAGATGTCCCCCAACATGCCCCAAATGGGTATAAACAGATTTCCCTTCCATGGTTCAAATTGTCACTGCTATGTTTCCTTTCTGTAGGCTTTTGGCTCTTTAAGGGCAGAGAACTAGCTATCACTGGCCCTCTGGGCTTGGTGTTGCAGCTGACTCTTAAAGTTACAGTTTCCAAGTCACACTGGTGGTCATACAAATTCATGGGATTCAGACACTCTGATTTTCAAGGCCAGATATTATGGGGGTTTGTTTTCTCTATTTGGGTTCCCTGATGCTTCCCCTGTTCACACCTGTACCTGCCATCTTCCTGCATGCAGTTCTGAACCACTATTTCTACCCTTCATGATCTATCAAATACAGCTTCTTCTCTACATTTAGTTGTGGAGTTTGTTCTGCCAGTGTTCAGATAACGCTCTTGTTTTTTGTTGTTTTTTTTTTGTTTGTTTTTTTAATCTGATGTGAGTGTTGTCTAGTGGTAAACACTGAACATGTTACAGGTCTTCCTACTCTGCCATATTCCCAAGCCTCACAGAAAACATTAATAGTTATTATTCTATTATCTAACATGGGAAACTTTTTTTAAAGGCCTTTATCACAAGAATTAAAATGTTAAAAAGAAAACAATAATTCTAAAATCAGACAACTTTCTAACCAATAACATTTTTAGACAAATGTTCAAAAATAATTAAAATTAATTCATAATTTTTCTAACATATTATGTTAGAAATATATATTTCATATATAAAATATACATTTTATATATTATATAATATTCATATTTTTCTAACATTATTATATGTTAGAAGACATGTATATTATATGTTGTTGTTGTTGTTGTTGTTGTTGTTGTTGTTATTATATGAACCAGGCCAGTTCATTCTTCCTGAATCTAGGGATCATTGGTCTTGGCCAAACAAAAAATTATAAAGATAATGTAGAATACTTGTGTAAAGCTTGAGAAAATATTAGTTGTCAAAAATTATCTGTTGGGACAGATGGATGGCTCAATAATTAAGTGTCTGCCTTTGGCTCAGGTCATGATCTCACAGTCCTGGGATTGAGCCCTGCATCAGGCTTCTGGCTCCATGGGAAGCCTGCTTCTCCCTCTCCCTCTCCCTCTCCCACTCCCTCTGCGTGTGCTCCCTCTCTCACTGCATCTCTCTCTGTCAACTAAGTAAATAAAATCTTAAAAGAAAAACAAATTATCTGTTACCTAAACATAAGAAAGCCATGATTTTACTGTGTATGTAAAAAAGTTAATGAATGTTACTAACTGTACATTTCTTCATTTATTACTAAATGGTTTCCACAGTCTATACCATTACAATAGAAAACTACAAAATGATAGGTTTAAATTTAATATTCTTTTTCTGCATATTTTTACAAGTAAACAAAAATACTTAAAAATGATTACCATATTTCTGGGTCAGATTCTTCTTTAAGTTAATTATGTTGTAAAAATCATAAATAATATGGTGTGATGTCAATAAATAATATTAATATATGTAAATAAAAATTAGAAAAAGTGATCCTTAATAAAAGAACAAAAATAAACTTTTCATACACATTAGTTCTATGTTTAATCTTTATCATTACATATCAGAATTTGTCTACACAACTAGAAAGAAATGTACTCAGATAACAACATGTACTTGAACATGATATTAGACCAAAGGGAAGAGTAGACAAGTCCAAAAGACAACTGACAGAATGGGAGAATGTATTTGCAAATGACATATCAGATAAAGGGCTAGTATCAAAAACCTACAAAGAACTTATCAAACTCAACACCCAGAGAACAAATACTCCAATCAAGAAATGGGCAGAATACATGAACAGACACTTCTCCAAAGAAGACATGCAAATGGCCAACAGACACATGACACAAAAATGATCAACATCACTCAGCATTAGGGAAATACAAATCAAAATCACAATGATATACAACCTCACATCGGTCAGGATGGCTAAAATTCATAAGTCAAGAAATGACGGATGTTGGCAAGGATGTGGAGAAAGGGGAACCCTCTTACACTGTTGGTGGGAATGCAAGCTGGTACTGCCACTCTGGAAAACAGTATGGAGTTTCCTCGAAAAGTTGAAGGTAGGGCGCCTGGGTGGCTCAGCAGGTTAAAGCCTCTGCCTTAGGCTCAGGTCATGTTCCCAGGGTCCTGGGATCGAGCCCCACATCGGGCTCTCTGCTCAGCAGGGAGACTGCTTCCTCCTCTCATTCTCTGCCTGCCTCTCTGCCTACTTGTGATCTCTGTCAAATAAATAAATAAATAAATAAAATCTTAAAAAAAAAAGTTGAAGACAGAGCTACCTTATGATCCAGCAATTGCACTACTAGTAGATACAAGTATCTAGTAGATACTAGTAGATACAACTGTAGTGATCCCAATGTTCATAGCAACAATGCCCACAATAGCCAAATTATGCCAAGAGCCCAGATGTCCATCAACAGATGAATGGATAAAGAAGTGGTATGTACACATACACACACACACACACACACACACACACACACACAAATAAATATTACTCAGCCGTCAAACAATGAAATCTTGTCATTTCCAATGATGTGGTTGGAACTAGAGGGTATTATACTAATGGAAATAACTCAATCAGAAAAAGAGAATTATTATATGATATCACTCATATGTAGAATTTAAGAAACAAAACAGAGGAGCTTAGGGAAAGGGAGGGAAAAATAAAACAAGATGAAATAAGAGAGGTAAACAAACCATAAGAGACTCTCGTAAACAAACTGAGTGATGCTGGAGGGGAGGGGGATGGGAAAATGGGATAACTGTTGATGGGCATTAGGGAGGGCACTTGATGTAATGAACACTGGGTATTCGATGCAACTGATGAATCACTAAACTTAACTTCTGAAACTAATAATACACTGTATATTAATTTATTTTAAGAAAAATAAGATTAAAATTAAAAAAAAAGAAATAAAGATGATTGTCAGAATGACTAAAATTAACCACACAGGAAACAATAGGTATTGGCAGGGATGCAGAGAAAAGGGAACACTTTTATGCTATGGGTGGGAATGCAAACTTGTGCAGCCATTCTGGAAAAGAATATGGAAGTTCCTCAAAAAGTTAAAAATAGAACTATCCTACAACCTAGCAATTGCACTACCAATTATTTACCCAAAGGATACAAAAATGCTAATATGAAGGGGCACATGAACGCCAATGTTTATAGCAACATTATCAACAATAGCCAAATTATGAAAGAGCCCCAATGTTCATCCACTGATAAATGGGTAAATAAAAGGTGGTATATATACAATGCAATATTACTCAGCCATCAGAAAGAATGAAATCTTGGCATTTGCAGTTACATGGATGGAGCTAGACTGTACTATGCCAAGTGAAATAAGTCAGCCAGAGAGAGACAAATAACATATGATTTCACCATATGTGAAATTTAAGAAACAAAAGAACAACATAGGGAAAGGAAAATAAAAAGAGAAAGAAGCAAACTATAAGACTTAAAAATAGAGAACAAACTGAGATTTTGTGGAGGGTGGTGGGAGGGATAGGCTAAGTGGGTGATGGATATTAAGGAGGGCACCTCTTGTGATGAGCACAGGGTGCTATATGTAATTGATGATTCACTGAATTTTAAAACTGAAACCAATTTTGCGATATATGTAAAGTAACTGGAATTTCTCAAAATATAAATAAATAAATAAATAAATAAATAAATAAATAAATAAAATCTACTCCTGGAAGGAATATTACTCTATCTGTTAACTAACTAGAATTTAAATTAAAAAAAAAACTGGGAAAGAAAAGAAATAAATGTGGGACTTTATATAGAAAACCCAAAAGACTCCACCACCAAATTTCTAGAATTCATACAGCAATTCAGTAATGTGGCTGAATACAAAATCAATGCACAGAAATCAGTTACTTTCTTATACACTAACAATGAAACTATCGAATAGGAAAGTAGAGAATCAATTCCATTTACAATAGCACCAAAACACCTAAGATACCTTGGACTAAGCCTAACCAAAAAGGTAAATGGTCTGTACTCAAGGAACTACAGAACATTCATGAAAGAAACTTAAGAAGACACAAAAAGATGTAAAACCATTCCATGCTCATGGAATGGAAGAATAAACATTGTTAAAATGTCTATACTGCCCTGAGCAATCTATTCTTTCAATGTCATCCCAATCAAAATTCCACGGGCATTTTTCAAAAAGCTGGAACAAACAATCCTAAATTTTATATGGAACCAGAAAAAAATCCCCAATTGTTAAGGAATGTTCAAAAAGAAAAGCAACACCAGGGGCATCATATTGCATGATTTCAAGCTTTACTACAAAGCTATGATCACCAAGACAGCATGGTGCTGGCACAGAAACAGACACATAGTCCAGTGGAACAGAGTAGAGAGTCCAGATATGGACCCACAACTCTATGGTCAACTAATCTTCGAAAAAGCAGGAAAAAATATCCAGTGGGAAAAAAAGTCTATTCAATAAGGGGTGCTGGGAAAATTGAACAGCTATGTACAGAAGAATGAAACTTGGCCATTTTCTCACACTATACATAAAGATAAACTTGAAGTGGATCAAAGACCCCAAATGTGAGGCAAGAATCTATAAAAATCCTAGAGGAGAACATAGGTAGTAACCTCTTTGACATTGGCCACAGCAACTTCTTTCAAGATATGTCTCCAAAGGCAAAGGAAACAAAAGTGAAAATGAACTCTTGGGACTTTTTTAAGATCAGAAGCTTCTGCACAGCAAAGGAAACAGTCAACAAAACAAAGAGGTAACCCACTGAATGGAAGAAGATATTTGTAAATGACACTACAGACAAACGACTGATATCCAAGATCTATAAGGAACTCCTCAAACTCAACACCCAAAAAACAGATAATCATGTCAAAAAATGGGCAGTAGACAAGAACAGACCCTTCTCCAAAGAAGGCATACAAATGGCTAATGGATGTATGAAAAAATGTTCATCATCATTTGCCATCAGGGAGATTCAAATCAAAACCACAAAGAGATACTACATTACACCAGTTAGAATGGCCAAAATTAACAAGACAGTAGAAAACAAGTGTTGGAGAGGATGTGGAGAAAAGGCAACCCTCTTACACTGTTGGTGAGAATGCAAGTTGGTGCAACCACTTTGGGAAAACAGTGTAGTGATTCCTTAAGAAATTAAAAATAGAGCTTCCCTATGACCCTGCAATTGCACTACTAGGTATTTACCCCAAAGACACAGATGCAGTGAAAAGTATTCCAATGTTCATAGCAGCAATGGCCACAATCAGCAAACTGTAGAAAGAGCTGAGATGCACTTCAACAGACGAATGGATGAAGAAGATATGGTCCATATATACAATGCAGTATTATGCTTCCATGAGAAATGCTGAATACCCAACTTTTGTATCAACATGGATGGGACCAGAAGAGATTATGCTGTTTGAAATAAGTCAAGCAGAGAGAGTCAGTTATCATATGGTTTCACTTACTTGTGGAGCATAAGGAATAACACAGAGGACATGAGAAGAAGGAAATAAAAAGCGGATTGGGAGAAATCAGAGGGGGAGGCCAAACATGAGAAACTGTGGACTCTGAGAAACAAACTGAGCATTTTGGGTGGGAGGAGGTTGAGGGGTTATGTGAGCCTGGTGGTTGGTATTAAGGAGGGCATGTATTGCATGGAGCACTAGGTGTGGTGCATAAACAATAAATCTTGTAACATAGAAAAAATAAAATATAAACAAAACAAAACAAAAAAGAAAGGTGGGAAAACATAAATTAGGACATTAAATTATTTTCCATTATCATGCCATGATTATCGTTTTGTAGCCAACTGCAGAGACATTGAAGAAGACAAAACCAAAAAGGCAATGAGACAATAATTAATTTTACATGCTAATTAATATATTATTCACTAACTATGGGGCAAACACAATTTTTTAAAAAGGAGAAAATTAGTAACAGAGATTTTGTGAAGATCATGACACCTCAGGTAAATTTAAAAACAGGAAAATCCAGGGCATTCAAAACATCTTATTATAGATCCCATTTATAACTAAAAGCACCTCAGGGTTATGTAAAGCAGTTTTTCAAGTTTCTCCTAGATATAGAAATATCAAGGACTATAACTAGAACATTCTTTCCATAATGAAGCATTATGGAAATGTATTATTTCTGTCATCTTCAAAAAACTCTTCTGCCACTCCATCAGTTCTCTCTGGATGAAAATGGTAAAACATAAAAGCAATGCCAAATGCAAAAGAAGGAAACTGCTCAAGTGTTATACTGTAACTGCCAGAAATTATTACTACAATCTTACCCCCATAAATCATTACAGTATTCACTAGGCAAGAAACTCCATGAAACTCAGTTCTAAGAGGAAAATATAAACCACTTTTTTTTTTTAAACACCATAGCTAGTATAGATTGGAGTGTTGCTTTTTTAAACATAAATCAAGCCAGCCATAATTGGCCCATTTTAACAGCACAGCTTTGGAACTTGTCAGCGTCATTGTTCACTACTTTTGCAATAAAAATGGACAACTCTAAAAAGTACCATTCTTTGCATTTGGCCATTTGCATTTGGACAGCTTTTTAAAAATTGTTTTTCATCATGAGAAATGTACTTCTTGATCCCCACTCATTATTTCACCATTCTCCCACTCACCACGTCCCTACTAAACATAAGTTTGTTCTCTATTACTAAGTCTGTTTCCTGGTTTGCCACTCTCTCTCTCTCTCTCTCTCTCTCTTTTGCCTCCTTTTGCTTATATGAAAAACTTAGTCAACATCATACTTAATGGTGAAAAATTGAGAGTGTTTCCCCTAAAGTCAGGAATAAGACAAGGATGTCAATTCTTGCTGCTTTTATTCAACATAATACTGAAATTCTTAACCAAAGCAATTAGACAAGATAAAGAAATAAAAGACATCCAAATTGGTAAGGAAGAAATAAACCACTCAGTATATACAGATGACATGCTCTTGTATATAGAAATCCTTAAAGATCCCACCGAGAAAAATACTAGAACTGAAAAATGAATTTTATAAAGTCAGAGAATATAAAATCAACATACAGAAATCTTTTGTACTCATATGCACTAGTAATGAAGCAGCAGAAAATAAAATTAAGAAAAAAATCTTATTTACAACTGCAGGAAAAACAATAAAATATAGAGGAATAAACTGAACCAAAGAGGTAAAAGACCTATATTTTGAACCCTGGTGAAAAAAAGTCAAGATAATCAAAATAATGGAAAGTAATTCCATGCTCAACTGTTGGAAAAACAAATATTGTTATAATTATTATACTTGCCAAAGTAATCTACACATTTAATGCAATCCCTATCAAAATATCAACAACATTTTTACATAACTAGAACAACCCTAAAATCTGTATGAAAACACAAAAGACCCCAAATAGCAGAAATAAACTTAAAAAGAAAAATTAAACTAGAGGCATCACAATTTCAGATTCCAAGCTATGTTATAAAGCAGTAATAAATAAATCAATACAATATTGACATAGAGTTAGACACATAGATCAATTAAATAGAACAGAAAACCCAGAATCAAACCCACAATTATTATGGTCAATTAATCTTTGACAAAGGAGGAATGGATATACATTAGGAAAAAGACAGTGTCTTCAACAATTAGTGTTGAGAAAACTGGGCAGCCATATGTAAAAAAATGAAACTAGACCACGTTCTTCCACCATATAAAAAAATACATTCAAAATGGGATTAAAGATCTAAATATGAGATCTGAAACCATAAAAATCCTTGACGAGAACACAGTCAGTAATCACTGTGACATTGACTGTATGAACATTTTCTTTTTAGATATGTCTTCTGAGGCAAGGAAAATAAAATAAAAAATAAACTATTAAGATTAATTCAACATAAAAATTTCTGCACAGTGAAGGAAACAATCAACAAAGCTAAAAGGCAACCTGCTAAATGGGAGAAGATACTTGCAAGTGACATAGCCAAGAAAGCGTTAGTATCTAAAATATATAAATAACTTATACAATTCAACACTCCCCAAACAAATAATCCAATTAAAAAATGGGCAGAAGACCTGAACAGGCACTGCTCCAAAGAAGAAACCCACATGGCCAACAGACATGTGAAAAGATGATCAACATCACTTACTATCAGGGAAATGAAAATCAAAACTATAATAAGATACCACTTCACACCTGTCTGAATGTCTAAAATAAAAAACACAAGAAATAACAGCTGATGGTGAGAATGTGGAGAAAAGGGATCCCTCTTGTGGTTTTGGTGGAAATGCAAATTGGTGCAGCCATTGTGGAAAAAAATGTGGAGATTCCTCAAAAAAATTAATATAGAGCTGCCTATGATTCAGCAATAGTGCTACTGGGTATTTACACACACACACACACACACACACACACACACACAGAGACCCCACAAAAATGCTATTTCAAAGATTCAAAGGATATGTGCATCCCTATATTAAGTGCAGCATTATTCACAATAGCCAAACTATGGAAGCAGCCCAAGATCCATTGACTGATGAAGGGATAAAGAAGTGGTAGTATAGGCTCTCTTGAGTAGCTCAGTCAGTTAAGCATTTGCCTTTGACTCAGGTCATGATCTTGGTGGGGGTCCAGGGATTGAGCTCCAAGTCAGGCTCCCTGTGCATCAGGGAGTCTGCTTCTCCCTATCCTTCTGCCCACCTCACCCCCTGGTCATGGACTGTCTCTCTCAAACAAATAAAGAAATATTTTTTTAAATAATTTATTTGAGAGAGAGAAATTGAGCAAGAGAGTCCAAGCTGTGAGAAGAAGCAGAGGAAGAGGCAGAAGCAGACTCCCCACTGAGCAGGAAGTCTTATGTTGGGTCTGATCTCATGACCCTGAGATCATGACCTGAACTGAAGGCAGACACTTAATTGACTGAGGTAGCCAGGAGCCCCAAGAATTATTATTTTTTTTAAGAAGTGGCGGTGTACATATCAATGGAATATTACTCCATCATACAAAAGAGAATGAAATCTTGCCATTTGGAACAACATAGATGGAGTCAGAGAGTATGATGTTAGACCAAATAAATCAGTCAGAGATAGAAAAAGACCCTATGATTTCATTTATATGTGGCATTTAAGAAGCACTTGGACAGATTTTAATACAATCAGTTCAGGTATTTTAAGGGCTTATATTTCAAATACTATTTTTATTACAGTCAATTAGCCAACATATATTCTTTTCATAGTAGCTACATGTGGAAGTATATTTAGTATTTTTTTAGGAAATTAACACTAAACTTTTTGATTGTGACAGCACATTTCAGAGAGAATATATTTAATACAAAATGGAATATTAAAGATTTTATTCATGCAATCATTTGTCGAAGGCTCAATTATGCATAGTAAATTGGCACAATGAAGTCACCCAGTAATTTGTAATTTATGAACATGTGGGAGTACCTGATTAAAATTTGTCTCCCTTCACTTTGAAGGAAAGAAAAAAAAAGAAAAAAAAATAAATCAAGAAATCAAGAAAGAAAAAAAAGGAAAGAGAGAAGGAAGGAAAGAAATGCTTCTCTTTTATTAGCAAAGTTAAGTGTACATAAGGAAAAGGCTTTGCAAATTAAAGACCACAAAACTACTAATGTAAAAGTAGCATTTATAGACAAACATTACTTAGGCTAAAAGAAATTTAAAGATAAATAAAAAATAAAAAAACATTACTTAAGCTAATAAAAGTGAATGCCTAGTATGATAAGTGAATGTATTTTTTAAGCAGATATTGGTATATAATCAGAATTTGAAAGATATGTAAGATCAAAATATCATTACTTTTTGACAGGGAAAATAAGTGGCATTTCAGGATGGTGAAATAGCACTGACTAAGATTTGGATACAAGAGGTCCCATATGACAATCCTCTGACTATCCTACTTCCTTATAGTATTTTAAACAACCATTATCAAATAATAAGAGTTTTCACTTCTAATAACTCTTTTTCTTTAACTAGAGTAAGGGCAGAAATGCATATTTCATATTTGGGGAGGATAAGCTGCACTGCAGAGCTGAAGGAGAGGTTTCAAATAAAGAATATACATATATGCTGAAATAGGTCATGTAGAAAACTATGAAAAGCATGTTGACACATTTGTACTGTTATCTTGTAACACTTTAGTTCTCAATATTTTTTTCTTTGACAACATATCTTATTGATGGCATTCAGATGAATAATACATTCCCATGGGTGTACCCAGAGGTATGTGCAACTCTCAGAGTAGGAACCCTAGTTTCATCCCCTCCTTTTTTACAGAAGAGTTTCCACATGGGTGAGAACGTAATTATAGGGATAATTGTGAATCTAGTCAAATGTATTATTTAAATTATTTGTAAGTTTTTTCCCCATATTGGTAAAGAATTACTTGTGATACAAATTATAATTGCACATAATGTAAGAAAAAAATGAACTTCGTTTAGCTGTTTTGTGGGGAAAGAAGTATACGAATTTGTTTATCACAGTGTGGAGTCAGCTAAGCAATTGAGCATCAACTCTAGAATTTCAGACTTAGGTGCTTTGGGACCCACCAGACTAAGACAATAAACATGGGGAAAAGATAGGATATTAGGATATGAATTATGAAGGAAAAATCAATAGGCTTTATTTCTATTTATTTTATTGCCATTGCAAATGAAGAATGAGGATGCATCATGTTGAGAGTTTGAGTAGCAATATTATAAAGTTTAACAACTGAATTTAAGCTCAGATTGATTTTGGCTTCGATATGGTCCAAAGACATATTTTTAGTTATGATAAACCACATGAAATTGCTGACATTTGACATTTTGATCTATAAAAATAGTAATTTTACCTTTCAATCTAATATAATCAGTTTTTGCAGAAGACGTTTATGGACCAAAGTATAGGCTTTGATCAAGTAAAATATGAACAACAATAGGGGAGCAATCTCTGTGGAAGATAAACAGTAAAAAGAGAAATAGATAAAAGATTTGAAATGTAATAATAATAATAATAAGTATTTTGACTATACAAGATGTTTGGAATTCTCAAGGAAAAAGGACCAAAAGGCTTAACAAAAGCAACAATAGGTATCCCTATATTTATAGCTATGTAATGGTAAACAACAGATAAAAATTGAATACCCAGTCATGTTGATGTTTCTAAGCACCATATCGATGAAATATCCAGATGAACTAATGCAGAATTATTTATGTTCTAGATGTCTAGACATACCCATATGGGACTTCAAAGAGTAGAAACTACCTCCATGTAATCATACTAAAGTGCATTCCTTTAAAAAATAATAAATATTTTATATGTAAGTATTAAACAACACACTACTGCACAAGCAATGGGCCAAAGAAATCAAATGGCAAATCAAAATATGTCTTAAAACAAAAGAAAAGGAAGCACAATATTCCAACACCTATGGTATGCAGCAAAAGCAATTGCTAGAGTGAAATTTGTGGCAGAAATGCTTGTATTTTTTTTCTCTTTTTTAATTGTTTTGTTAGTCACCATAAAAGACATCATTAGTTTTTGATGCAGTGTTCCAAGATTCATTGTTTATGTACAACACCCACTGCTCCATGAAATGTATGCCCCTGTTAATACCCCACCAACAGGCTCTCCCAACTCCCCATCCCATCTCCTTTAAAACACTCAGTTTGTTTCTCAGAGTCCACAGTCTCTCATGGTTCATCCCCCCCCCCCCCTTTGTTGCAAGTCACTTTTCCTTTCCTTCTCCTGATGTCTTCCTTGTTATTCTTTATGTTCCACAAGTAACTGAAACCATATGATAATTGACTCTCTCTGCTTGACTTATTTCACTCAGCATAACTTCCTCCAGTCCCCTCCACGTTATACAAAAGTTGGGTATTCATCCTTTCTGATGGAGGCATAATATTCCATTGTATATATGGACAATATCTTCTTTATCCATTCATCTGTTGAAGGGCATCTTGGCTCTTTCTACAGTTTGGTTATTGTGGGCATTGCTGCTATGAACTTTGGGGTATATATGACCTTTCTTTTCAATACATCTGTATTTTGGGGGTAAATAACCAGTAATGCAATTGCCAGGTCATAGGGTATCTCTATATTTAATTTTCTGAGGAATCTCCACACTTTTCCCAAAGTGGCTGCACCAATTTGCATTCCCACCAACCATAAAAGAGGGTTCCCCTTTCTCCAAACCCTTGCCAACATTTGTTGTTTCTTGCCTTGTTAATCTTTGCCATTCTAACTGGTGTAATATGGTACCTCAATGTGGTTTTGATTTGAATTTCCCTGATGGCCAATGATTATGAACATTTTTTCATGTGTCTGCTAGCCATTTGTATGTCTTCCTTGGAGAAGTGTTTGTTCATGTCTTCTGCCCATTTCCTAATTGGATTATTTTTTCTTTGTGTATTGAGTTTGAGAAATTCTTTATAGATCTTGGATATCAGCCCTTTGCCTGTAGTGTCTTTTGTTAATATCTTCTACCATCCAGTGGGTTGTCTCTTTGTTTTCTTGACTATTTCCTTTGTTGTGCAGAAGCTTTTCATCTTGATGAAGTCTTAAAACTTCATTTTCATTTTTGTTTCATTTGCCTTTGGAGATGTGTCTTGAAAGAAGTTCCTATGGCTCATGTTTAACAAGTTACTGACTATGTTCTCCTCCAGGATTTTAATGGATTCCTGTCTCACTTTGAGATCTTTCATTTATTTCAAGTTTATCTTTGTGTATGGTGTAAGAGAATTGTTGAGTTATATTCTTCTACACATAGCTGTCCAATTTTTCCAGCACCATTTATTGAAGAGACTTTTTTCCACTATATAAGAAATGTTTGTATTAAGAAAAAAAAAAGAAGTCCAAATAAAGAACTTAAGATTACACCACAAGGAAGTAAAAAGGAAGAAACTTAGCTAAAATTTAGTAGAGGAAGAATGTAACAAAGAAAAAATCAGAACTAAATAAGATATAGAATAGAATAAATGATAATATAATATTGAAAGTAATGACTGGGGAGCAGCCATAAGCTGGTGCCAGGGTGCTGATATAACACTGGAGGGCACAGACTCAAGAACCAATAGCAGTAGAGAAAGGACTTTTGCAAAGTCCCAGACAAGACCCAGGAGCTGCAACTCATGGTTTTATAAGCACAAAGGACAGAGATGAACCTGGCCCTGGATTCCACCTCTGGTTGTGTTGCTGTGGGGTGAACAACTGGGGAGGTTGTGTTTTTTAGCAGTATAGACAGAACTGGAGACATTGTGGCCTGCAGATCTCAGTGAAGAACAGGCTGCAATTTCTTTGTTATGAGACAGAGGTTTGGATGTGGTCACTTCTGCTCTGACTCCCAGAAGAGACACAGAAAGGGGCCAGGGAAAGCAGCCAAAGAACAAAATCCCCCCAAACAGGTTTCCACTGAGCCCGACCAGCCAACAGGGGGAAAGACAACTTTGCCCAAGCATGGTTACCTTAGTAACAGTGAGGCAGGCCCTTCCCCCAGAATACAGGTTGGAGGAACAAAAGACAAACAACCTTAAGGGACCTATAAAACAGGTAACTCTTCCTTGGGTTGTGGATTATACTTTTGTCTCTGTACATCCTATCAACCAGCCCCCGACAGAATGACTAAGAGGAGGAACCCCCAACAAAGAAAAAAATAAAACACTGTGGCCTCTGCCACAGACCTAATGGATATATATAAAGGCAAGATGTCAGAAATAGACTTCAAAGTAACAATTATGAAGTCAATATCTAGGCTTGGGAAAAATATTAGTGGCAATATAGAATCTCTATGGGCAGAAATGAGATCTAATCAATCCAAAATAAAAATGCTTTGAATGAAATGCAGTCCAAACTGGATGCTCTGACTGCCAGGTTAAAAGAGGAAGAAGAACGAATTAGTGAATTAGAAGATAAGATGATAGAAAAGAAGAAGTCCGAGAAGGTCTAGGAGGAATGGCTTAAAGGCCAAGAGATCGGATTGAGATAGACCAATCACACCATGAAAAGTTCCAATATCAAAATTACTGGGATCCCTGAGGGGTTGGGAGAGAGGTTTAGAGGATATATTTGGGCAAATCATAGCTGAGAACTTCCCTAATCTGGGGAAGGAAACAAACATTTGTGTCCAAGGGACAAAGAATACTTCCACATCAAGGAGAACAGACCGATGCCACAATGTATAATAGTACAATTTGCAAATCTTAGATCCAAGGAAACAATCTTGATAGTGGTGAGAAGGAAGAGATTTCTTACATACAGAGGGAGGAACATCAGAATAATGGTAGACCTATCCACAGAGACCTGGAAAGCCAGAAAGAGTTGGCAAGACATATTCACATTACTAAATGAGAAGAACATGAAGCTAAGAATACTTTATTCAGCAAGGGTGTCATTCATAGTGGATGGAAACACAAAGATCTTCCAAGACCAGCAGAAAGTGAAAGAATCTGTGACTGCTAAGTGGACCCTGAAAGAAATATTAAGGGGGGGTTTGATAAAAGGAGAAAGGCCCCAGAAGTAATACAGAACAGAAATGTACAGAGACAGTCTATAGAAACAAAGAATTCACAGGCAACATGATCAAAATAAAATAATATCTTTCAATAATTACTCTGAACATGAATGGCCTACATGCTCCCATAAAATGGAACAGGGTTGCAGATTGGATAAAAAGAGGACCCATCTATATGCTGTCTAAAACAGATTCATTTTGAACCTAAAGATACATCCAAAGTTAAAGTGAAGGATGGAGAATCATGTTTCATGACAACGGACCTCAAAACAAAGCTGGGGTTGCAATTCTGCTATCAGAAATATTAGATTTTAGGTTAAAGACTGTAGTAAGAGACACAGAAAGATACTTATTTCCCCCTCTTTATTTTTCACATCCTTCTCCTAATATCCTCCATGCTATTCCTTACATTCCCCAAATAAGTGAAACCATATGATACTTGTCTTTCTCTGCTTGATTTATTTCACTTAGCATAATTTGCTCCACTTCCATCCATGTTGATGCAAATGGTGGGTGTTCATCCTTTCTGCTGGTTGAGTAATATTCCATTGTATATATGGACCATATCTTCTTTATCCATTCATTTGTTGGAGAAGATCATGACTCCTTCCAGACTTTGGCTATTAAGGACATTGCTGTTATGAACATAGAGGTGAGTGTGGCCATTATTTTCCCTACAACTGTATCACTGGGGTAAATAGCCAGTAGTGCAATTGCTTGGTCATAAAATGGCTCTATTTTAAACTTTTTGAGGAACCTCCACATTGTTCTCCAAAGTGGCTGTGCAAGCTTTCACTCCCACCAAGAGTATAAGAGGTTTCCCCTTTATTCACATCCTCGCCACCTTTGTTGTTTCCTGCCTTTTTAATTTTTGCCATTCTAACTGGTCTATCTCAACATGCTTTTGATTCAAATTTTCCTGACGGCTAATGATGTTGAACATTTGTTCATGTGTCTGTTACCGTTTGCATGTCGTCTTTTGAGAAATGTCTGTTCATGTCTTCTACTCATTTGTTGAATTGATTATTTGTTGTTTTGTTTTGTTTTGCTGTTTTGTTTTGTTTGTTTGTTTGTTTGGTGTGGAGTTTGAGAAATTCTTTAAAAATATTGGCTATCAGCCTTTTGCCTGTAGCATCATTTCCAAATATTTTTCTCCCATTCCGTGGGCTGCCTCTTTGTTTTGTTGACTGTTTCCTTTGCTGTGCAGAAGCTCTTTATCTTGATGAAGTCCCAAAAGGTCATTTTCATTTTTGTTTCCCTTGCCTTTGGAGACGTGTCTTGAAAGAAGTTGCTGTGGCCAATGTCAAAGAGGTTGCTGCCTATATTCTCCTCTAGGATTTAGGTTGATTCCTGTCTCAAGTTGAAGTCTTTCATTCATTTCAAATTTATATTTGTGTATGGTGTAAGAGATTCATTCTTCTAATATAGAGTTTCATTCTTCTAACATAGCTGTCCTATTTTCCCAGCACCATTTATTGAAGAGATTGCTTTTATTCCAGCGGATATTTTTTCCTGCTTTGTAGAAGATTAGTTGACCATAGAGTAGAGGGTCCATTAGTATAGTAGAGTAGGCTATCTATTCTATTCCATTGTACTATGTGTCTGTTTTTGTGCTGGTACCATGCTGTCTTGGTGATCACAGCTTTGTAACATAGCTTGAAATGAGGCAGCATGATTTGATTTCTCTTTTTCAGTATTTCCTAGGCGATTTGGAGTGTGTTAGAGAGGATGTGGAGAAAGGGGAACCCTCTTACACTGTTGGTGGGAATGCAAGTTGGTGCAGCCAATTTGGAGAACAGTGTGGAGATTCCTTAAGAAATTAAAAATAGAGCTTCCCTATGACCCTGCAATTGCACTACTGGGTATTTACCCCAAAGATACAGATGTAGTGAAAAGAAGGACCATCTGTACCTCAATGATCATAGCAGTAAGAGTCACAGTCAGAAAGAACCGTGGAAAGAACTGTGGAAAGAACCAAGATGCCCTTCAATGGACAAATGGATAAGGAAGATGTGGTCCACATACACTGTGGAGTATTATGCTTCCATCAGAAAGGATGAATACCAAACTTTTGTATCAACATGGATGGGACTGGAAGAGATGAGTGAAATAAGTCAAGCAGAGAGAGTCTTTTCAGGTTTCATACAATTTGTAGGATTGTCTTTTTCCAACACTTCGAAAAATGCCTTTGGTATTTTGATCAGAAATACATTGTAAGTATAGACTGCTCTGGGCAGCATAGACATTTTAACCATGTGTATTGTTCCAATCCATGAGCAGGGAGTGTTTTTTTTTTCTTTTTTTCTTTTTCTGTCTTCTTTGATTTCCTTCATGAGTGCTCTATAGTTCCTAGCATATAGATCTTTACCTCTTTGGCTAGGTTTATTCCAGGCATCTTATGGTTTCAGTGGTATTGTAAATTCAATCGATTCTCTAATTTCTCTTTCTACAGTTACACTGTTAGTATATAAGAAAGCAACTGATTTCTGTACATTGACTTTGTATCCTGCCACATTACTGAATTCTTGTATGAGTTCTAGTAATTTGGTGGTGGAGTCTTTTGGGTTTTCCACATAAAGTATCATTTCATCTATGAGGAGAGAGAGTTTGACTTCTGTGGCAATTTGAATTGCTTTTATTTCTTTTTGTTTAATGACTGCTGTTACTAGGACTTCTAGTACTATGTTGAACAATAGTGGTAAGACTGGGCATCCTTGTCATGTTCCTGATCTTAAGGGAAAGGCTCTCAGCTATTCTCCATTGAAAATGATATATTCTATGGGTTTTTCATAGATGGATTTTATGAAATTAAAGAATATTTCCTCTATCCCTAAATTCTGAGGAGTTTTGATCAAGAATAGATGCTGTATTTTGTCAAAAGGTTTTTTCTGCTTCAATTCAGAAGACCATGTGGTTCCTTTCCCTCCTCTTATTAATGTGTTCTATCATATTTATCTGTGAATGTTGAACCACCCTTTCATCCCAGGGAAAAATCCCACCTGGTTGTTATGGATAATCCTTTTAATGTGCTGTTAGTTATCCTAACTATTAGCTAGGATCTTGTTGAGAATCTTGGCATCCATATTCATCAGGGATATTTGTCTGTAATTCTCCCTTTTTGGTGGAGTTTTTGCCTGGTTTGGGGATCAAGGCAATGCTGGACTTATAGAAAGAGTCTGGAAGTTTTCCTTCTGCTTCTATTTTTTTTTTAAGATTTTATTTATTTATTTGACAGAGACAGAGATCACAAGCAGTCAGAGAAGCAGGCAGAGAGAGAGGGGGAAGCAGGCTCCCCGCTGAGCAGAGAGCCCGATGCGGGGCTCGATCCCAGGACCCCGAGATCATGACCTGAGCCCAAGGCAGAGGCTTTAACCCACTGAGCCACCCAGGTGCCCCTCTGCTTCTATTTTTGAAACAGTTTCAGGATAATAGGTATTATTTCTTCTTTGAATGTTCAGTAGAATTTCCAAGGGATCCATCAGGCCCTGGACTATTGTTTTTTTTTTTTTTTTTTGTAGGCTTTTGATCACTACTTCAATCTCATTACTGATTATTGGTCTATTCAGGTTGTCAATTTCTTCCTGTTTCAGTCTTGGAAGTTTATAGGTTTCCAGGAAGGCATCTTTTTCTTCCAGGTTGCTTAATTTATTGACATATAGTTGATAATACTTTCTGTTGATTGTTTATATTTCCTTGGTGTTAGTTGTTATCTCTCCCTTTTCATTAATAATTTTATTCATTTGGGTCCTTTCTCTTTTCTTTTTATTTCTTTTTTTAAATTTTCAGCATAACAGTATTCCTTGTTTTTGCACCACACACAGTGCTCCATGCAATCCGTGCCCTCTCTAATACCCACCACCTGGTTCCCCCAACCTCCCACCCCCCACCTCTTCAAAACCCTCAGATTGTTTTTCAGAGTCCATCGTCTCTCATGGTTCATCTCCCCTTCGAATTTCCCCCAACTCCCTTCTCCTCTCTAACTCCCCTTGTCCTCCATGTTATTTGTTATGCTCCACAAATAAGTGAAACCATATGATAATTGACTCTCTCTGCTTGACTTATTTCACTCAGCATAATCTCTTCCAGTTCAGTCCATGTTGCTACAAAAGTTGGGTATTCATCCTTTCTGATGAAGGCATAATACTCCATAGTGTATATGGACCACATCTTCCTTATCCATTCGTCCGTTGAAGGGCATCTTGATTCTTTCCACAGTTTGGCAATGTGGCCATTGATGCTATAAACATTGGGGTACAGATGGCCCTTCAGGAACATGACAAGGATGCCCATTCTCACCACTCTTGTTCAACATAGTATTAGAAGGCCTAGCAACAGCAATCAGACAACAAAGAGAAATAAAAGGTATCCAAATTGGCAAGAAAGAAGTCAAACTCTCTTTCTTTGCAGATGACATGATTCTTTATATGGAAAACCCAAGACTCCACCCCCAAACTACTAGAAGTCATACAGCAATTCAGTAACGTGGCAGGATACAAAGTCAATGTACAGAAATCAGTGGCTTTCTTATACACTAATAATGAAAATACTGAAAGGGAAATTAGAGAATCGATTCCATTTACTATAGCACCAAGAACCATAATATACCTGGGAATAAAGCTAACCAGAGGTAAAAGATCTGTACTTGAGGAACTACAGAACACTCATGAAAGAAACTGAAGATGACACAAAAAGATGGAAGACCATTCCATGCTCTTGGATCAGAAGAATAAACATTGTTAAAATGTCTATACTGCCTAGAGCAATCTACACTTTTAATGCCATTCCGATCAATATTCCACTGGTATTTTTCAAAGAGCTGGAGCAAATAATCCAGAAATTTTTATGGAACCTTTCTCTTTTCTTTTGAATAAGTCTGGCCAGTGGTTTATCGACCTTATTAATTCTTTAATGAAGAACCTTCTAGTTTTGTTGATGTATTCTACTGGTTTTCTGGTTTCTAATTCATTGATCTCTGCTCTAATCTTAATTATTTTCCTTCTGATACGTGGGGTAGATTTAATTGATTTTTGGTTCTCCAGTTCTTTGAGATATAAAGTTAGTTTGTGTACTAGGGATATTTTTTTTTTGAGTGAGTGTTGGATGGCTATGTATTTCCCCCTTAGGATTGCTTTTGCCACATCCCATAGGATTTGGACCAATGTAGTTTCATTCTCACTGGTTTCTATGAATTGTTTAAGGTCCCCTTAATTTTCTGGTTCACTCAATATTCTTGAGCAGGATGGTCTTTAGCTTCCAAGTGTTTGAATTTCTTCCAAACGTTTTCCTGTGATTCAGTTCCAGTTTCAAAGCATTGTGGTCTGAGAATATGCAGGGAATAATCTCAGTCTTTTGCTATCAGTTGAGACCTGATTTGTGACCCATTATATGGTCTATTCTTGAGAAAGTTCCATATGCACTTGAGAAGAATGAGTATCCTCTTGTTTTAGGGTGGAATGTTCTGCATGTATGTATGAGGCACATTTGTTTTAATATGTCTTTCAAAGCTCTTGTTTCTTTGTTGATTTTAGGCTTAGATGATCTCTTGCTGAGAGTGGAGTGTTGAGGTCTCCTGCTATTAACATATTATTATCAACATGTCTTTTTGTTTTGGTTAAGAGTTGGATTATGTAGCTGGATGCTCTCATATTAGGGGCAGAGATATTTTTCATTGTTAGATATTCTTGTTGATTAGACTCTTTAAGAATGATTTCCTTGGTTCTAAGGTTCTTGGTTTCCTTGGTTCTAAGATTTGTGACTTTTATTGTTACATTCCTGGGTATTCATCTATTCTCTGTGATCTTCAGAGGTGTCCTCTCTGCCTCTAGGACACTAATGCTTGTTTCATTCCCCATATTAGGGACATTCTCAGCTAAAATTTGCTCAAGTATATCTTCTAGTACCCTCTCTCTCTGCTCCCCTCTGAGGTCCCAATAATTCTGACATTGGAAGGTTTCATGGATTCATTTATTTCTATAATTCTGTTTTCATGGATTTTAAGCTATTTTTTCCCAGGCCTTCTCTATCAGTTTGTCTTCTAGATCAGTAATGCTTTCTTCTGCCTCATTTACCCTCGCTTTTATAGTATCTGGATTTTATTGTATCTCATTGATAGCAATTTTAAGTTCTGCTAGAGAAGCTCTCATTTCTGCCCTTAGAGAATTTATGTTTCCATTAATAGTTTCCCCCTTCCTAGCTATTTTTTGCACAAGTATTACCCTGAAGTCTATTTCTGACTTCTCGCTTCTATTCACATCGATTAGTTTTGTCATATAAATCACAGTCTCTGAATTTTTCCTGTGTTGGATGTTCCTCCTTTTAGTCATTCTGTTGAGGGGTGGTTAACATAATGTCCAGTGTCCAAGTTAGTAACCACAACCCAAGCAAGATGCACACGTTTTATAGGGACCTTAGTATTGTCAGCCTCTTGTTCTTCCAACCTGTATTCTGGGAAAGGGGCCTGCCGAACTGTTACTCAGGCAACCCTGTTTGGATAGAGTTGCCCTGCCTCCTGTGGAAGGGAAAGGCTCAGTGAAAACCAGTTTTGGGGAACTTTTTCCATCTCGTGGCTTTTCTGGGTGGCTTTCCCTGTCTCTTCCAATAGTCAGAGCAGAATTGACCACTGTTCTCCAGTGAGGTCTCCAGGTCACACTGTCTCCATTTTTGTGTGTGCTGCTGGAAACTACAGCAACCTGGGTTGTGCACCTCACAGTAACACTCCCAGACCTCACCTCCATGTCCAGGCACAACTTTTCGCTTTGTCCTTCTAAAACCTCTCACTGTCCCCTGTTCAGATGCAGCTCCAGGTTTCAGTCTGGGGGGTTGCCCTAAAGTCCTTTTCCTGCTGCTACTGGTCTGCAAGTATGTGCCCAGTCCCCACTGTGGGAGACTTTTAGGCCCAGGTGGCACAAGTTCCCAGAGGCTCCCTCCCCCTTCTGTTTATCTCCCAATAACTGCTCACAAAATTGTGGCTCCTTGCTTCATACTTTGAAACTAACCACTGGAGATATTCTGTTTGAAGAGTTCTGGATATATCTTCTCACATCTTAGGCTGATTTCATGGGTGTTCAGAGTGTTCTGTTACATATCCAGCTCAATTCAGGGGATTAGTTGAAATAGGGTCCCCTACTACTACTCAATCTTTCCCTCCTCCCAATGTGATGGCTTCTGAAGGGTCCCAAGGCCCAAAAATCTTCCCACTTTGCCTGTGGTTAAAATTTATGTTCATTTTACTTTAATATTTTAAAATATTAAATATTAAATAAAATATTAAATATTTATTTTATAAATAAAAATTTAATATTTTAAAATATTTTAAATATTAAATGTTAAATAAAATATTAAATATTAAATATATATTAAATAAATTTTTAATATTTTACCATTAAATAAATTTTAAATATTTTAAATATTTTAAATATTAAATAAATATTGTTTGTTATAAGGCCTAAATATGAATATGTAAGAATTCTGAAGATGGTTTAAAAATGTATGTACTTAACTAAATGACTAACAGTCATTAAGAACACCAGCACAAGGAGACAAGATGGCAGGAAGTAGTAGGAGGTGCCATTTCAACCTGTACACTAAAGTGAGCTGATTACCTACCAAAGAATTCTGATCACCCATGAAATCAGCTTGAGATCAGAATTATACACCTCTGGATCTCTACAGGGGCAGAAGATGCCAGTGGGCAGGTAAAGCGGAGTGGGAACATCAGACAGATATAGGAAGATAAACAAAAGGGGGAGGGAGCCACCAGAGGTGACCGACTGTAAAATAATATCCCAAAAGTGCCCTGCGTCTGGGGACCAGCATTAATGAGGCATCTGGTTGAAAGCATTCAAAAAGAGCAAAGGATTGTGGGGGAAAATTGTGGGAATTGGGGTGGTTAGGGACAGGAGCTTAAGTCCCTGGACCCAGGACAGCCACCCCTGGCACTGAGCCAGAAAGAGTGTGGTGGAGAAACCAGGTCTTGGTCACTGAGCCACCAGTGCACCCAAGAACGCATAGGGTCTAGCTCCCGTGAGGGTCTGGGAACCTCGCCAGACAGCAGAATGCCCTGCTGTGCTATCAGAGCCTGAGATGCACACCCCCCACACCCTCCCCTGAGAGAGGTGCGTGCAAGCCCGAAGCTCTTAGACCCAGAAAGAACAGGCACTCCCAGCTGGGCCAGTGGGAAAATCTCAGTGTGCGATCACTGCTTGAAACCTCTCTGGTGGTCTGGAGCTGTCCAGACAGCCGCCGCTGCCATGGTTTTGGGTACAAGCAGAAGATCCTGCATCCCCAGGGACCGTGACTTGGACCCTACTGTGCCAGCAGCCAAGGGGAAATTTATATGGGATCTGCAGCACCCACAGGGGAGCAAACTGAGGCTTCTCTCTGAGAGGGAGGACGGGGTGCAGTTTGCTTTCCTCTAAACCTCCAAAAACCATCAAAAGTGGTCAAGGCGAGAGAAAACAAATGAACAAACATAAAAGCCTCCAGAGAACAAAAGCCTGAAAAAAACTGTTTCCTCAGAGCCCACCCCCTTGAGGGGGGCAGGAAGACTTAACTCAGGGAACATCATTGACTGAAAACCCACGTGGCAGGCCACTCCCCCAGAAAACCAACCAGGAAAGAAAAAAAAAAAAAAAACGACAAGAGAACAACGACCACTACTTCATAGATAAAACTTTTATTTTTAACTCTTTCCCACTATTCTGGTTCATTTTTTTATATAGATAATTTTTTTAACCTATTTACCATCACAGTGAGATGTCCAGTACATCAAATTCCATAATAACCTTCTAACCTGAACTTTTTGATACATACACCCGTGTTTTTCTTTTGCTTTTCTATTTTTTTTAAATTATAGTTTAGTTTAGTCTAGTTTATTCTTTTTTTTGTTTTTATTTTCTAATATTCAAATAGAGTTAAACTTCAAGGTAATCCCCTTTCCCCAATCAATGCTACCCCTATAGGTAAACCAATTTTTAATCCCCCTTTATCCTAGGAAAGTTGAGCCCTTTAACAAAGATATCAAGATACATACATCAAGATACGAATCAAAATAACCTTCCTCGACCACACTGAGAATTTATAACTACTCTCCCATCTTTTTCTTCCACCAGCGTTTCTTTGTATTTGTGTTTATCCTGATAGTATATAAATCTTATACTTGGGGTTCTTTTTGATGAGGTCCTTCCTTTTTTTGCTTTTATATATATATATTTTTTTTTCTTGTGCCATATACTTTTATCAGTCTTTTTGTTTGTCTGTTTTTGTTTGTATACTTCATAAATCTTATCTTGGGGCCCATTTGGGCTGAGCCTTCTCTTTTATCTTCCCTTTTTTCCCATCTCTTTCTTTCTCTCTCTCTCTCTTTTCTTTTTCTTTTCTTTTTTCACTCGTTTGGGTGGGGAATCTTGATTGCTCAGAAGCATTCAGGGTGCACCTCGACTGCACCAAGGTTGATACATCCAGCTACATCTGTTCAGTCATCTCTCACCAAAATGACTAGGAGGAGGAATGCCCAACAGAAGAAAAATACAGAGGATGGGCCTTCTGCAACAGAGCTAATGGCTATCGACATAGGCAATATGTGATGAAAGGGAATTCAGGCTAACAATTATCCAGGCAATAGCTAGGTTGGAGAAAGCCATGGATGACCAAACACAATTGATTAGGGCAGAACTGAAAGTCACCAGGGATGATGTTCAAAATACTCTCAATGAGTTCCAATCTAATCTAAATTCTATCAAAGCTAGGGTAACTGAGACAGAAGACAGAATTAGTGATCTGGAGGCCAAACAGATACAGAAAAGGGATCAGGAGGAATCCTGGAACAAACAGCTTAGAAGCCACGAAAACAGAATCAGGGAAATAATGATGCCATGAAACATTCCAATGTCAAAATTATTGGAATCCCTGAAGGGGAGGCGAAAGAAAGAAGTCTAGAAGATATAGTGGAACAAGGTGTCCATGAAAATTTTCCCATCTCACGAATGGAACCAGTGTTCACGTATTAGAGGCAGAACGGTTTCCTGCCAAGATTATAGATTCTCGAAAGTTGTCGAGACACCTAATAGTAAGAATGAAGAATTATAATTGTAGGCAGACCCTCTTGAAAGCAGCCAGGACAAAGAAGCTCCTTACTTACAAAGGAAAGCCCATCAGAATAAGTTCAGACCTATCCACAGAAATCTGGCAAGCCTGAAAGGGCTGGCAAGATATATTCAGGGCACTAAATGAGAAGAATATGCAGCCATGAATACTTTATCCAGCAAGACTGACATTCAAAATGGATGGAGAGATAAAGAGTTTCCAAGACCGGCAAGGCTTAAAAGACTATGCAACCACCAAGCCGACACTGCAGGAAATATTAAGGGGGTTTATATAAAAGAGAAAAAAAATCCTAAAAATTGCATTGAACAGAAATATAGACACAATCTACAGAAAGAAAGAATTCAAAGGTAGCACGATGTCAATAAAAACGTATCTATCAATAATCACTCTCAATGTGAATGGCCTAAATGCTCACATAAAACAACACAGGTTTGCAGATTGGATAAAAGGACAGGATCCATCCATATGTTCTCTCCAAGAGACCCATTTTGAAACTAAGGATACACCCAGACTGAAAGTGAAAGGATGGAGACGCATCTTCCATGCCAATGGGCCTCAAAAGAAGGCCAGGGTAGTGATTCTCATATCAGATAATTAGATTTTAAACTAAAGCCTGCAGTCAGAAATACAGAAGGACACTATATCATTCTTAAAGGGACTGTCCACCTAGATGATCTAACAATTGGAATATCTATATCCCCAGTATGGGAGCAGCCAATTACATAAAAAATTATTAATCAAGATAAAGAGTCATATTGGTATGAATACATTAATAGTAGGAGATCTTAATACACCTCTCAGAAATAGACATATCATCGAAGCAGAAAATCAATAAAGAGAAAAGAGCATTGAATGACACATTGGACCAGATGGACCTCATAGATATATACAGAACATTCCACCCTAAAACAACAGAAATACTCATTCTTCTCAATTGCACATGGAATCTTCTCCAGAATAGATGACTCACTGGGTCACAAATCAGGACTCCACCAATACCAAAAGACTGACATTATTCCCTGCATTATCTCACATCACAATGCTTTGAAACTGGAGCTCAATCACAAGGAAAAGTTCGGAAGGAACTCAAACACCTGGAAGCTAAAGACCACCTTGCTTAAGAATGCTTGGATCAACAAGGAGATCAAAGAAGAAGTTAAACAATTCATGGAAACCAACAGGAATGAAGACACTTCAGTCCAAAACCTATGGGATACTGCAAAGGCTGTCCTAAGGGGGAAATACATAGCCATCCAGGCCTCCCTCAAAAAAATTGAAAAATCCAGAGTACACCACCTGTCTCTACACCTTAAAGAACTGGAGAACCAACAACAAATCAAACCAACTCCACACATAAGAAGGGTAATAATCAAGATTAGAGCAGAGATTAATGACGTAGAAACCAGAGATACAATAGAACGTATCAATGAAACTGGAAGCTGGTTTTTTGAAAGAATCAATAAGACTGATAAACCACTGGCCTCACTAATCCAAAAGAAAAGAGAGAAAGCCCAAATTCATAAAATTATGAATGAAAAGGGAGAGATCACAACTAACACCAAGGAAGTAGAAACAATCATCAGAAGTTATCATCAACAGTTATATGCCAATAAGCTAAGCAACCTAGATGAAATTGATGCGTTCATGGAAAACTATAAACTCCCAAAATTGAACCAGGAAGAAATTGACAACCTGAGTAGACCGATATCTAGTAATGAGATTGAAACAGTGATCAAAAAACCTACCAAAAAACAAGAGCCCAGGACCTGACAGATTCCCTGGGGAATTCTACCAAACTTTCAATGAAGAAATAACACCTATTCTCCTGAAGCTGTTTCAAAAAATTGAAGCAGAAGGAAAAGTTCCAGACTCTTTCTATGAAGCCAGCATTACCCTGATCCCCAAACCTGGCAAAGGCCCTACCAAAAAGGAGAATTTCAGAATAATATCACTGATGAATATGGATGCTAAGATTCTCAACAAGATCCTACCAAACACGATCCAACAGAACATTAAAATTATTATCCACCATGACCAGGTGGGATCCATCCCTGGGTTATAAGGATGGTTCAACATTCACAAATCAATCAATATGATAGAACAAATCGATAACAGAAGAGAGAAGAATCACATGGTCCACTCAATTGATGCAGAAAACGCATTTGATAAAATCCAACATCTGTTCCTGATTAAAATGCTTCAAAGTATGAGGATAGAGGGAACATTCCTGAACTTCATAACATCTATCTATGAAAGAGCCACAGCAAGTATCATCCTCAATGGGAAAAAGCTCACAGACTTCCTGTTGAGATCAGGAACACGACAAGGATGCTCACTCTCAACACTCTTGTTCAACATAGTATTAGAAGGCCTAGCAACAGCAATCAGACAACAAAGAGAAATAAAAGGTATCCAAATTGGCAAGGAAGAAATCAAACTCTCTCTCTTCATAGATGACATGATTCTTTATATGGAAAACCCAAAAGACTCCATCCCCAAAATACTAGAACTCATACAACAATTCAATAACGTGGCAGGATACAAAGTCAAAGTACAGAAATCAGTGGCTTTCTTATACACTAACAATGAAAATACAGAAAGGGAAATTAGAGAATTGATTCCATTCACTATAGCACCAAGAACCATAAGATACCTGGGAATAAACCTAACCAAAGAGGTAAAGGATCTGTACTCGAGGAACTACAGAACACTCATGAAAGAAACTGAAGAAGACAGAAAAAGATGGAAGACCATTCCATGCTCTTGGATTGGAAGAATAAACATTGTTAAAATGTCTATACTGCCCAGAGCAATCTATACTTTTAATGCCATTCAGATCAAAATCCCACCGGTATTTTTCATAGCACTGGAGCAAAAAATCCTAAAATTTGTATGGAATCAGAAGAGACACCAAAGTGCTAAGGAAATGTTGAAAAACAAAAATAAAACTGGGGGCATCACGTTACCTGATATCAAGCTTTACTACAAAGCTGTGATCACCAAGACAGCATGGTACTGGCATAAAAACAGACACATAGACCAGTGGAACAGAGTAGAGAGCCCAGATAGGGACCCTCAATTCTATGGGCAAATAATATTCGACAAAGGAAAAAAAAATATCCAGTGGAAAAAAGACAGTCTCTTCAATAAACGGTGCTGGGAAAACTGGACAGCTATATGCAGAAGAATGAAACTCAACCATTCTCCTACACCATACACAAAGATAAACTCGAAATGGATAAAAGACCTCAGTGTGAGACAGGAATCCATCAGAATCCTAGAGGAGAACATAGGCAGTAACCTCTTCGAGATCAGCCACAGCAACTTCTTTCAAGATATGTCTCCAAAGGCAAAGGAAACAAAAGCGGAAATGAACTTTTGGGACTTCATCAAAATCAAAAGCTTCTGCACAGCAAAGGAAACAGTCAACTAAACAAAGAGGCAACCCACAGAATGGGAGAAGATATTTGCAAATGACAGTACAGAAAAAAGGTTGATTTCCAGGATCTATAAAGAACTCCTCAAACTCAACACACACAAAACAGAGAACCTTACCAAAAAATGGGCAGAAGATATGAATAGACACTTCTCCAATGAAGACCTACAAATGGCTATCAGACACATGAAAAAATGTTCATCATCACCAAGACAGCATGGTACCGGCATAAAAACAGACACATAGACCAGTGGGACAGAGTAGAGAGCCCAGATATGGACACTCAACTCTACGGTCAAATAATCTTTGACAAAACAGGAAAAAATATCCAGTGGAAAAAAGACAGTCTCTTCAATAAATGGTGCTGGGAAAACTGGACAGCTATATGTAGAAGAATGAAACTCGACCATTCTCTTACACCATACACAAAGATAAACTCAAAATGGATAAAAGGCCTCAGCATGAGACAGGAATCCATCAGAATCCTAGAGGAGAAAATAGGCAGTAACCTCTTCGATATCAGCCATAGCAACTTCTTTCAAGATATGTCTCCAAAGGCAAAGGAAACAAAAGCCAAAATGAACTTTATGGACTTCATTAAAATCAAAAGCTTCTGCACAGCAAAGGAAGCAGTCAACAAAACAAAGAGGCAACCCACGGAATGGGAGAAGATATTTGCAAATGACAGTACAGACAAAAGGTTGATATCCAGGATCTATAAAGAACTCCTCAAACTCAACACACACAAAACAGAGAATCATATCAAAAAATGGGCAGAAGATATGAACAGACACTTCTGCAATGAAGACATACAAATGGCTATCAGACACATGAAAAAACGTTCATCATCATCACATCATCATCTCTCAGGGAGATTCAATTTAAAACCTCATTGAGATACCACCTTACACCAGTTAGAATGGCCAAAATTAGCAAGACAGGAAACATCGTGTGTTGGAGGGGATGTGGAGAAAGGGGAACCCCCTTACACTGTTGGTGGGAATGCAAGTTGGTGTAGCCACTTTGGAGAACAGTGTGGAGATTCCTCAAGAAATTAAAAATAGAGCTTCCCTATGACCCTGCAATTGCACTACTGGGTATTTACCCCAAAGATACAGATGTAGTGAAAAGAAGGGCCATCTGTACCCCAATGTTTATAGCAGCAATGGCCACAGTCGCCAAACTCTGGAATGAACCAAGATGCCCATCAGGGAGATTCAAATTAAAACCACATTGAGATACCATCTTACACCAGTTAGAATGGCCAAAATTAGCAAGACAGGAAACAACGTGTGTTGGAGAGGATGTGGGAAAAGGGGAACCCTCTTACACTGTTGGTGGGAATGCAAGTTGGTGCAGCCACTTTGGAGAACAGTGTGGAGATTCCTCAAGAAATTAAAAATAGAGCTTCCCTATGACCCTGCAATTGCACTACTGGGTATTTACCCCAAAGATACAGATGTGGTGAAAAGAAGGGCCATCTGTACCCCAATGTTTATAGCAGCAATGGCCATGGTCGCCAAACTGTGGAAAGAACCAAGTTGCCTTTCAATGGACGAATGGATTAGGAAGATGTGGTCCATATACACACTATGGAGTATTATGCCTCCATCAGAAAGGATGAATACCCAACTTTTGTAGCAACATGGATGAGACTGGAAGAGATTATGCTGAGTGAAATAAGTCAAGCAGAGAGAGTCAATTATCATATGGTTTCACTTATTTGTGGAGCATAAGAAATAACATGGAGGACATGGGGAGATGGAGAGGAGAAGGGAGTTGAGGGAAATTGGAAGGGGAGATGAACCATGAGAGACTATGGATACTGAATAACTACCTGAGGGTTTTGAAGGGGTGGGGGATGAGAGGTTGGCGAACAGGTGGTGGTTATTAGGGAGGGCACGGATTGCATGGAGTATAGGTTGTGGTGCAAAAACAATGAACACTGTTATGCTGAAAAGAAATAAAAAAATTAAAAAAAAAGAATCCCAGCACATATTACTTTATCAAAAAACCTTCAGAGGTGGTACAAACAATAATTCTGAGATGGATGAAGCTGAGAAAAGTTCAGAATACAGATCATGGGAAAGTATGACTGGTTGAAAAATCAGCCTAGGATTTATTTTCCTTATCTGCCAATTGTCAGCTCTGTGTCTTTTGATATACTCTGGTCTTATTATGTAGTGTTAATAGCACTTATTATGATGATATATCAGGGATTACATGGGAAAATATATTAAAACTTTGTCATAATACTTGGCAAATGGTTATCACTCAACAGGTATTATTTTCATCACTATAATCATCATTACCATCATTATTGGTTGTGGTGAATAAATGTAAGCCCATGATTTAATAAAACCATACTTTGTAGATTACAAAGAATCAATGTTATGATCACTGTAAAGAAACATCATACTGATGCTATTTTTTTCATTTAAAAGATACCTAGGAGAATAATACTATCCACAGAGATAAAAGATAAGCCATGGAATAGGGAAAAAATATTTGGAAAACATGAAGAACTCTTACAACTCAATAACAAAAATACAGATAACACAATTTTTAAAAAAAAATGAACAAGTTCCCTGAAGATATTACTCTAAAAGATCTATCTATCTATCTATCTATCTATATATATAGATATATAGATATACATATATGTATATATGTATAATCAAGTAAGATTTATGTCTCAGATATGCAAGATCAATATTCAAAAGTCAATTCATATAATTTATCTTGTCAACAAGGAAAAAAGAAAAATCATCTGATCGTATCAATAGATCCTAAAAAGGATTTGACAAAACTTGATACCCATTCCATAATAAAAGGAATATAGGAGAACGTCCTCAATTGATAAAGAATATCTGCAAGAAAACCTTCAACTAACACCATACTTAATGGTGAGAAATTCAAAACTTTCTGGCTAAAATCAAGTACAAGGCAGGGATCTCCCCTCTCACCATTTTTCCTCAACATTGTATTAGAAGTCATAGCTAATGTAATAATATAGGAAAGGAAATAAAAGATACACAGATTGGGAAGGAAGAAATAAAATTATCTTGGTTCACACGTCATGCTATTGTCTATGTAGACAATTTGAAAAAAATCAACCCCTAAAACCATCTTGGGACTAATAAGAAATTACAGAAATATCCCATAATGCAAGATTAATACACAAAGGTCAATCATTTTTCTATGGAACACAATGAGCAAGAGAACATTAAAATTAGAAATTTAAAAAAATTACATTAACATCCCTAAAGATGAAATATTCAGGTTTAAATCTAAGAAGATATACACAAGATCTTTGAGGCAAACTATAAAAGTCTGATGAAATAAATTAAGAACAAATACATGGAGAAATATTCCATGTTCATAGTGAGGAAGAAACAATATTGTTAAGATGTTAGTTTCTCAGGGCACCTGGGTGGGTCAGCGGTTTAAGCCTCTGCCTTCAGCTCGGGTCCTGATCCCAGGGTCCTGGGATCAAGCCCCGCATCGGGCTCTCTGCTCAGCAGGGAGCCTGTCTCCCCCTTTCTCTCTGCCTGCTTCTCTGCCTACTTGTGATCTCTGTCTGTCAAATAAATAAATAAAATCTTAAAAAAAAAGATGTGAGTTTCTCCCACTTTGATGCAGAGATTCAATGCAGTGACAGTCAAAATCCCATCAATTTACATTTTGGTTATCTAAAGTTCATTAGAGAGGAAAAAGACCCAGAATAATAAAAAATATTGAAGGAGAAAAACAAAGTTGGAGGACAGACGTTACCTAACTTCAAAACTAACTATAAAGCTACAGTAATCAGGGGTGCCTGAGCGGCTCATTTGGTTAGGCATCTGGCTCCTCATTTCAGCTCATTTCATGATCTCATGGGGTGTGGGATCAAGGTCTGTGTTGGGCTCCACACTCATTTGGAGTCTGCTTGAAGATTCTCTCTCTCCACCTCTCCCCACTCTCTCTCTCTCTCTCAAATAAATAAATCTTGAAACCAAAACAACAACAACAACAACAAAAACTACTGGGATGCCTGGGTGGCTCAGTGGGTTAAGTATCTGCCTTCGGATCAAGTCATAATCTCAGTGTCCTGGGATTGAGTCCTGCAATGAGCTTCTTACTCAGCCAGGACCGTGTTTTTTCCTTTGCCTCTGTCCCTTCCCCTGATTGTTCTCTCTCTCTCTCTGTCTCTCTGTCAAAATAAATAAATAAAATCTTTAAAAAATAAAAAGAATAAAGCTACTTTAATCAAACTGTGTGACATCGGTCGAAGAATAGAGAAATACATGAATGGAATGCAATATAGAGTGCAGAGATAGAACCACGTAAATATAGTCAACTATTATTTTAGAAAATACCAAAGCAATGTAATGGAACAACAACAAAATAAGTCTTTTCAACTAATTGTACTGGAACAATGAGACATCCACATACAAAGAAAAAAAGAAGATCTTGACATAAAACTTAAGCCCTTCACAAAAATTAACTTAAAATATATTATAGATCTAAAGAGAAAACTATAAACTGTAAACTTAAAAAAAGTATAAAACTTCCAGAAGATAACAAAGACAACACCTAGGTGATCTTGGGTATAGTGATGATTTTTAGATATAATACCAAAGGCACAATCCATAAAATAATTAATGAGTTGAAGTTCATCAAAATCAAAATCTTTTCAGAAGGTAATTGCAAGAGAATAAGAAAACAAAACACAGGCTGGGTGAAAGTATTTGAAAAAGACATATTTGATATAGAATTGATATTCAAAATACATAAAGAACTCTTAACAATAAGAATTCAACACGTCACTTATTTTATAACTGGAAGTTTGTACCTTTTAATCCCTTTCCCCTCTTTCACCCATTTTTTTCACCTGTTCCTTCTGGTGAGCACAAGTTTGTACTCTGTATTTATGAATCTATTCCTGTTTTTCTGTTTTTCATTTGTCTTGTTTTGATTTTAGGTTTCACATATAAAGGAAATTATATGACGTTTGCCTTTCTCTGACTGACGTTTCATTTAGCATAACTTCTAGGTCCATTCATGTTGTCACAAGTGGCAAGATTTCATTCTTTTCTATGGCCGAGTAATAGTCCATTGTATATTTATACTACATTCTCTTTATTTATTCATCCTCTTTTTCTATTCATGGATACTTAGGTTGTTTCCATATCTTGGCTATTATAAAGAATGCCTCAGTAAACATAAGGGTGCATATATTTTTTCTTCTTTTTAAGATTTTATTTGAAGAGAGAGTGGTAAGGAGGGAAAGAGTGAGAGGAAGGGGCAGATAATCTCAGGCCCACTTGGCACTGAGGACAGAACCTGACTTGGGATTCAATGTCATGAGTCTGAGATTGTGACCTGAGCTGAAAGCAAGAGTTGGACTGAGCCACCCAGGAACCCCACATAAACCTTTACAAATTTGTTTTCTCCACATATATCTTTCCTTCCTTTCTTTCTTTCTTTGGTGAAATACCCAGCAATGTAATTACTAGATCATATGGTATTAAAAACTGGGGCAAAAACTTTAACAGACATCTCACCAAAGAGGATAAACAAATAGCAAATAAGTATATGAAAAGATGCTCCATGTAATATGTTATCACCAAAATGCAAATCAAAACAATGAGGTATCACTCCACACTTATTAGAATGGCTAAAATCTAGAACACTGAAAACACCAAATTCTGGAGATGTGGAACAATAAGAGAACTCATTAATTTCTGGTGGGCATGCAAAATGGTACAGACGTTTTGGAACACAGTTTGTCAGTTTCTTATAAAACTGAACATATTCCTTTCATATAATCTACAATCACAGTCCTCTGTATTTACCAAGAATATTTGAACATTTATGTCCCTAGAAAACCTACACATAAATATTTATGACAAATTTATTCACAATTGCCAAAATTTGGAAGCAACCAAGATGTTCCTTAGTACATAAATGGATAAATAAACAGGTACATCCAGACAATGGGATATTGTTTGGTGCTGAAAACAAATGAACCATCAAGCCATGAAAAGGCATTGAGGGAAGTTAAATGCACATTAATACATTTAAAAAGCCAATCTGAAAATACATATAATGTATGATTCCAACTACAGGACATTCTGAAAAAAGGCAAACCTATGGGGACAGTAAAAAGATCAGTGGTTGCTGGGGAATCAGGTGAGGGAAAGATGAACAGGCAACGAACAGAGTATTCTTAGGGCAGTGAAAATATTCTGTTATAATGATTAGATTATGTCAATACACATTTGTCCAAACTCATACAATGTATCACAGCAAGAGTAAACCATAATGAAAGCTATGGACTTGGAGTGATTATAATGTGTCAATATAGGTTCATCAGTTTAACAAATGTACCACCCTGTAGGGGTATGATGATAATGGGGGAAGGTTATATCTGGGGGGAAGTGTATGGGAAATCTCTGTATCTTCCCCACAATTTTGCTGTGAACATTAAAATGCTCTAAGAAATAAAGTCTTACTTAAAAAAATATGTGATAGCAGCAAGTGCTGACTAGGATAAAACAAAACAAAACAAAATAAAACCCATAACCCTCATAAGCTGTTCATGGAAATGTAAAATGTTGAAGTTCCTTTGAAAATTAGACTAGCAGTCTTTCAAATTATTACACATAGAGTTATTATATTACTGAGAAATTCCACTCCTAGATATAAACCTAAGGGATATCAAAATGTATGACCACACAGAGATTTGTATATGAATGTTTATAGTAGCATTATTCATAATGAACAGAAGAGGAAACAACCCAAATGTCTATTATCAAGTGGATGGATAAAAAGATATTATATCCATAAAATGTAATATTATTCAGCCCTAAGAAGGAATGAAGTATTATTAGATTCTACAACATGTATAAACCTTGAAACCATGTTAAATCAGAGAAGCCAGTCACAAAAGGCTCGCATATTATATGATTCCATTTGTATAAGTCTAAAACAGGGTCATTTATACAGAGTGTAGAAGTGATTGTTTAGGGATGGTTAAAGAAATAAAGGGATATAGAGGTAATACGTAAAGAGTTTCTTTTTTCTTTTTGAGCTGATATAACTCTTCTAAAATTGGCTGTGGCTTAGCATATTTGTGAATATACTAAAATAATTGAATTGTACACTAAACAGATGAGTTGTATGGTATGTGGATTATATCTCAATAAAAAAGAAGTTAGTACATGGAATGTGGAAAATGATCTGTCCATGAAAGCCTCATTAAATATATTTAAATTATTATTATTGTTATTATTGCTCTTATCCTGCAATAGGAGACTTAAATCATCTGGTAGTGAGGTTTAGTATTGCCTAAATTAAAACCCACTTTTACCTATATCTGCTTAAAGAAAATAAAGCTAAATTCCTCTGAAAAAGGAGAATGGCTTATGTTCCCTCTATTCGCACTTTATCCTTTCATTTTACTAAAGGTAGTGACTTTCTACACATTAAAGCTCATGTTACCTATAAAGCCATTCTACATAGATCAGTGAGAAATCATTTTACATATATCAGAAATGAGTGATACAAAATTATCCTTATAGTATCCACACTCAAAGGTAGAGTCTAAAACCAGTTCTTACTAGAATGGGATTTGAGAGGGTGTGGTTTCTGCAGCATTGCTTTACATAAAGTTGAATTAATCATAAATTTTAAGTCCACACCCATACTATGCATAATCTTAGAAAGATTAAGTCTGAGGTAAAAAACAAACAAACAACAAACCTGAAACTATAGAGGTTAAATATGTAACTTCTCTTCTCCAATAAAGCAATTACTGGAAACAGAAAAAGAGCAGATTTATAGATACCAACTACAGGACAATTTACACATACACACAAAAGTCTTTAGCTTTGGTTTCTGATCAAGAAATGCATTTATTCAACAAACAGTAAATGGAAATATATACTAGGCCAGGCACTGACTATGCTTTGTTTAAGTATGCTACTTTAGCTATTTCCTCTTTAATGGTAGTGGAAAGAGAGTTATTTAAAGGAAGAAGGAAGCTTGTTTAGTAGTTATATATGAGTTAAGAATTATCCTTAAAATAGCTGATACAAATTGATACATTATGCAATATTTCCATATGCTATGGCCACATTAAATCAGTTTTTATAGATGTAAGTTTATGTTTGGATTAAATGTTATAACGCCATAATTTAATTCCATAATTCCATAATATTACTTATGTTCCTACTACATGAGTGCAAACTTTAAACGGTTGTTAAATACATCCAATATCTTTTGAAAGTCTATAGCATCCATTATAAGTTATGCCCTGCACAACAGGCAAATGCCTTATTGTCTTCTAAGCAAGCAGTATCCAATGAAACACCATCATTTCTGGGTAGTTAAGGAGATCCATAAGCACATAAATAAGGTTGAAAATTATTCTAGACAGGGGCTCTTCAATCACCAGGAATAAAAACCTCAAGCTTGTTTATTTGAGTGGACAGTATTGCAAAGAAACAAAGTAATTTTTAGATATTATATCCAGGCTTCAAATACATTCTATAAGTCAGACTGTCATGTGTTCTATGCTCTCTCTTCTTTCTCTATGCAGTCCATCTTTCTGGAGACAAGCTTTCTCTATAAGGCTGTTAATTTTTGTCTTGCTTGTGATCTAGTATTGTAAGGGTTTTGAGCCTGTATCTATTTGATGTTACAGCCCAAGTTCAAGTGCCCAACTGCCTTTTATTAAATCTGTCTCTGTAACTAAAATTCAAATTTCCTGAAGAAAGAAAATCAAATCTTCTCACTTTGGATCTGATTGCTGACCCTGGAAAGCACAGAATATATGGCATGCAAGCCTAACTCTTCTGTTCTGTGAGTCTGTCAAATAATCTAAGTTTAGAGGTACATGAAGAAAGGAAATAATGGATATATATATATACATATGTATATATATATATATAATATTCAATATAACTAAATATAAAGGAAATAATGGATATATAGATATAGATATAGATATAGATATAGATATCTTCAATATAAAACTATAAAACTAGAATATGAAAGTTATCAGCACCTACAGAGCTGCATCCTCCCTTTGTTCTCCAATCCTAATTAGAATATTTTTTCAATTCCAACTTCTCATTTGTACTCAAGGGGCAATTTTGAGACAAAAATATTGAAATTAAACATATATATATGTATGTATATATCTATATCTATATATATATATGTATGTAAATGTATACATATAAATGTTCTGTATTTGTTTTATTTCTAAGAAACTATGAGCAAAAGCTGACAAAAATTGAACCTGATATTTGATCATACATTTGGACTTCTTTATTTGAAAAACATCCCTCAAAAATGTGCATCTGGATTAACTCCATACTTCTGATGTTTTATTTTAGCAGTGCATTCAAGGACTTGTAACTTTATCTAGATATTTTGCTCTTCTCTCTCATATTTGTCTATATGTGTCTAAATTTTCTATAGATGTAGTGCTAACAAATTTACAAAGGGGCATGGAATAGCATGCATCTGAAATATATACTGTTTTAACACTATGGAAAACATGTTCTTTGAAATCCAAAATAATAATTTACCCAGATTTTCTGAGCTTAGCAATGAACATTAAACATTCCATAAGCTGCAAACTGTGTTGAGTGCCACTTAGGCAGTGAAGAGGTGTAGAGTGAACCTACCAAAATACTTTATGCTCATTCCCATCCCTCATGCTTATTTCTCATTGTTCATGTTAATTTCTTTGTTTAGAATCTCCACTTCATTTCTTATTTAAAGATCACGACAAATTCAAATCCTTCATAGATCCTTTTCAGAAACCTTTGCCACAAGTGTCTCCCCATTTTTACTTCTTTGGTATCACTAATTATAGATAATCCACCCTTTAATATTAGATCATGCTTTGTTTCATTATATATAGCTGCCTTTTTCTTCAACAATTTTTAAGTTTTTCTAAGGATGTAATTTCTCTCTCTCTCTAAATCTCTTTCTCCTCTTTGTCTCTCATGCCTTTCTCCCCTTTAATTTTGTGCCTTAGGAAGCTAATGATCAAAAATATTTCCTGTGCATGCACTATGTTCCATAAATGTGCCAAGTAATTATAAGATTTATCACAGAATATATGTGGAAAAGCCACCAAATTAAGTTGAATTTAGTTGAAAATGATATTTCAAATGTTTCCTAAAAACAGATGGAATTTTCCTATAACTATATGTTATGGACTGAGTTGTATACACCCAAAATCATTGGCTGACATTTTACCCTTCAACTTGACTATATTTGGAAATAGAACATTTAATGAAGTAATTAAGGTTAAATGAGGTCAAAGCATGGGGAATAATCAATAGGACCAGTGTCCTTACAAGATGAGAGGCACCAAGAGTGCATGTACACAGAGGAAAAGTGATGTAGAGGACACAGAGAGAAGATGGGCAACTATAAGTCAAGGAGAGAGGCCTCTGGAGAAACCAGACCTGCTGATACCTTGATTTCAAGACTTCTAGCCTCCAGAAGTGTAAAAAACATAGATTTCTGTTGTTTAAGCTTTCCAGTTTGGGTATTTTTTTTTATGTAGCCCTAGGAGACTAATATACAATGCTAAAGATAAGTAAGTATATAAAAAGCCAGCTATTCCTAGTGTTTTTATATAGATATTTTACTGTCTTAGATGAAGTTAGTTTTATTTAATACAATCATTCTTCGAGTTATTTCAAGAGCACATTTGGAATGCCCACCTATCTCTGATACTTAGTTTATCATTATGTGGAAAAAACCAAAATATCTGTTGATTTCAGTAGAAAGGAAATGAGTATAAGAGCTGAAGGTATGAGTCTTCCCAATACACTTATATTCAAGTTCAGACACACAAATATTTTTGATAATTTTTTTTATATTCAGTACAAAATACAAGTTGAATAAAATATTAGGGCTGTGACAACAGCAATAATATGAGCCATTTCTGCCCCACCAGAGAGAATTTGCCTGTCCTTTTGTTGAATAATAAGTTTTGGACTGGACTGTCCACCTCAAGGCTTCCTTGTCAGGTTGTTGAATGTTTTTGTCAAGTCTCTGCATTATTTCAATTCATTATATGTTGATAACAAATTTCTTTAAGAAACCCTGTTCACGTTAAAATGGAAAAAAAAATCATGCAAACAAAATGATAAAGTAGGTGACTCTTAAAAGGGTATGGGCATTTTAGCTCTAAAAATACTTATGTGTATATTATATACATGAATAGATATTTACATAGCACATGCATTACATAATTAGATTAATAACACAGGACCACATAAATTCTACCTAGATTGACTACTTTGAGAAAATTGATCAAACTGTAATTCAATCAAATAATGATATAGGCAGGGAAATAGGGACACATAAACACAAAGAGATATTTTAATTTAATTCATTACTAAATTCAGTTGAAAAGTGTGAACTGATGGCATGTGTAGACATGCCTTCTATACAGTAGTTTGGGGGGCTATTGTTTTCATCCTTTGGTAGGGATATAAGAAATATATAGTTGTCATTCACTCCTCCACCAAGGTAGCATAACCTTGCCACTTTTCTGCTGAGTTTCCAAGTTATAGAAGTTGTTTGGTGATAGTTACACCTCCTTTGTGAGGTGCTGCATTTGAAGATTACATTGTCCTTCAACATGACTAAAAATATTGGACAGTGATTGAATGTCGCCTAGTGCTTATTAATATGCATGTTGTCATTTGTCATCTCAGTCATCACTGACACTTTGTCATTTATGTTACTGTAAGCATTATATCGACTGAGTTGCTAGATTTCAGACCTTCTGTTGCTTGCAAACTCATCAAAAATGCAGGTTACCATCTTCAAGAAGGCATTCTAATAAAAAAAAAGGTGGGTTTAAGATTGTTTGACTCCTTTCATCGCTTGATACAGTACAGAAGAGAACTACCAAAGTTGTAAGAGAAAAAGAAATACATGACATAAACTGAACTTTGTTTTAATGGATTGTGTCTAAGTGTACTGATTACCAAATGAAAAGTTTAACTCTCCTTTCTTAAAACTAACTAAATAATACTTTTAAAAATAAGATAGTACTTCTAAGTCAAAGATCTTTCCATATCTGTTGTTCCATTTTATGATCACAGTATTTTTTGAATTATGATAAGTAACTATTACCGTCTCTTTGTTGGTAGGGAAACTGAGGCTCAAATATCTTTAAAAATATATATTTATTTATGTGACAGACAAGTAGGCATAGAGGCAGGCAGAGAGAGAGAGGAGGAAGCAGGCTCCCCGCTGAGCAGAGAGCCTGATGCAGGGCTCAATCCCAGGACCCTGGGATCATGACCTGAGCCGAAGGCAGAGGCTTTAACTCACTGAGCCACCCAGGCACCCTGAGGCTCAAATGTCTTTAATGATTAGCCTAAGAACACAGTTTTTAAATGTGAGGATTGACAATAGATCCCAGATCCTTATATCTTCTGTGTAATGTTTCACATCAATGTGTTTTTCTTTCAACTAAGATTTATTTCAAATAATTATTTCAAGGCATTCTTCTTTGAGATTCTTAATATTTGAGATTATGCAACAGGTCTTTTATATCATCTGCTCAATATGTCATGCCATCCTTTTCCTTCTTAAAAGCATTGATTTTTATTGTATTTATCAACTTGCCAGTATATAATCATATGTTTCAAGGGAAGCTGCCTGATTTATACCTACAGGTGGTAGATAAACTTTGGTGATTGTATCTTTCTTGCCAGTGACTGGGTTAAGAATATCTATGTGACCAATGATATATGAATGAAGTCCTCTGAGGGTTTTTTTGGCAACATTTTCCTCACTGCTAAGAAAAGAACACATGAAAATATGTCATGTGGATGTTTGGAACACATTTTCATGTGGATATTGTTATATCATGATGGATGTTGAAAACTTCTAGAGCTATCTAACTATGCAAATGGGAATGAAAACAACATCTGAAGGGAATCAAACTAAAAAATAAGAGAGAAGTAAAAGTAGAACTCTCACATAAAACCCTTGTAGTCTGCCTTACTTTTAAATCATATAGGACAACACATTTTTATAATTAAACCAGTTTGAGTAAGGGTTTTCTGTTATTTTCATTCAAAACATACTGATACATAAAAAAGCTACCCAAGGGTATTCTGCTAAATAATAAGATAAGTAATTATTGAGTGTTGCATGTATTGCTTTGAAACATCACTAAAGAATTGTAGTAGGAATCACAGAATGTATATAGAAAGATGATCTGAGAAAATAGTATACTCTAAATTTTCCAAAAGTATGCTCCATTTAACATTTTACATGGGAGTTAGGGATAGACAAAAGGAGGAGGAAGTTTCCACATCAGACACAATTTAGGAAAAGTGGGTTAAAATGTTTTAACATGTTCCCTGAGTATATCTACAACCACATTATTGCACATCACAAATCTCCAACAAAAGTTTTAGCTTGGAGTATTTTTTCACTTATATAACCACAGGAAATTGTGTGTATAATGTTGTGGGATGTTGTCCTCAGAAACACATTCTAGGAGAACATGACAAACTAAAATTCAGAATGGATATGAGACTATTCAGCATTTTCAGACCACTGAGTGATTTATTTGGAAGTGGCACACTGGACTGCTGATTTTCTGGCCAATACTATTTCAGTCACATCATCAACCCTTTTCTTCAAGTAACTAAATAAAATATAGTTCCTACTCAAATACAGTTTTAACTATACTTATTTGATGGAAGTGATAGAATTTTAGGGAGTATTCTAACATAGAAAGCAAATATTTTAAAAACAAGGGCAGGGAAACACCAAAAAAAGGATATAGATTTGAAGTCATACAGACCTGGGTAATTATACTTATATCAGACGAAATATAATTTAATTCAAAACAGTCACAAAAGACAAAGCAAAATATTAGTAGTCAATGAGTAAATAAATTTAAAACAAAGATACAATAAATTTAAATAAATATGACCCCACCATCAGAGGACCTAAATACATTCCAATTTTAGTATATGTGCTGCTGAAGTGAGCACAGAGGACCTAAATACATAAAGAAAATATTGGGAGAACTGAAGGAGAGATAGTCAGCCATACAGTGATAATAGATAAGTTCAGTACTACATTTTTAATAATTAATAGACTATCCAGACAGAAAAACAGTAAGGTAACAATGGACTTGAACAATGTTATAGACCAAATAACCTAACAAATATATATGGAATACCCCACCCTACAGAAAGAGAATATACATTCTTCTCAAGGGTACATGAAACTCTCCAAAATGGATTACATGTTTGGCCTCAAAGCAAGAAGACTTAAATAATATCAAGTACCTTTTCTGACTACATTGATATGAAACTAGAAATTAATAGCAGAATGACACTTGAAAAATTTTTTAAATATGGAAATTAAACAATGCACACCTGAAAAACAAGTGGACCAAAGAATAAATTAAAAGGAAATCATGGGGGTCCCTGGATGTATCAGTCAGTTAAGTGTCTGACTCTTTGTTTCAGCTGAGTTAATGATCTTGGGATCCTGGGATGGAGACGGGCCAGTACCATACTGTTTTGATTATGATAGCTTTGTAAAATAACTCGACGTCCAGAATTGTGATTCCCCCAGCTGTTAGTTAGTTAGTTTGTTTTTTGTTTTGGCTATTTGGGGTCTTTTGCCATTACATTAAAAAAATAGAATTTTTTATCTTATTTCTGTGAAAAATGCTGTTAGTATTTTGATAGGGATTATATTAAATGTGTAGTTTGTTTTGGGTAGTATAACGTTTTAAAAATATCCTTCCAATTCATGAGCATGAAAGGTCTTTCCTTTATTGTGTGTGTCATCTTCAATTTCTTTCATCAGTGTTTTATTGCTTTCAGAGTACAGGTCATTCACCTTTTTGGTTAAGTTTATTCCTAGATATACTTTTTTGATGCAATTGTAAATGGGATTGGTTCCTTAATTTATCTTTCTGCTACTTCATTATTGGTGTATAGAAATGCAACACATTTCTGTACATTGATTTTGTGCCCTGCAACTTTACTGAATTCGTATATCAGTTCTATCAGTTTTTTGGTGGAGTCTTTAGGGTTTTCTATGTATAGTATCATGTCATCTACAAATAGTGAAAGTTTGACTTCTTCCTTGCCAATTTGGAGGTCTTCTATTTCTGTTTGTTGCCTAATTGCTGTGGATAGGACTTCCACTACTATGTTGAATAGAAGTCATGAGAGTGGATATGCTTGTTTCTGACCTTAGGGGGAAAGATCACAGTTTTTCTTGATTGAGGATGATGTTAGCTGTGGATTTCTCACATATGGTCTTTATTATGTAGAAGTATGTTCTCTCTAAACCTACTTTGCTGACATGATACTGTAGTTTGTCAAATGCTTTTTCCATGTCTATTGGAATGATCATATGGTTCTTATCCTTTCCATTATTGATGCGATGTATTACATTTATTGATTTATAAATGTTAAACTACACCTGCAACTCAAGAATAAATCTCATGTGAACATGGTGAATAACTTTTTTTAATGTTTTGTTGGATTTGGTTTGCTAGTATTATATTGAGGTTTTCTGTATTTATGTTCATTGGGGATATTGACCTGTGGTTCTCTTTTTTAGTGGTGTCTTTATCTGTGAGTTTTTTTTTTTTTAACAGTGTAATGATGGCCTCATGTAATTAATCGGAAATTTTACTTTTCTTTCTTTCTTTTTTTGAATAGTTTGAGAAGTATAGGTATTAGCTGTTCTTCAAATGTTTGGTAGAATTTGCCTATGAAGTCATGTGGTCCTGATTTTTTTTTTTCAGCATAACAGTATTCTTTGTTTCTGCACCACACCCAGTGCTCCATGCAATCCGTGCCCTGGTCCTGAACTTTTGTTGGGAGTTTTCCAATTACCGATTTAATTTCTTTGCTGGTTATTGTTCTGTTCAAATTTTCCACTTCTTTCTTTTTCAGTTTTCTAGTTTGTATGTTTCTAGGAATTTATCCATTTCTTCTAGGTTGTACAATTTGTTAGTATACAGTTTTTGCAATATTCCCTTATATTTATATTTCTGTGGTGTTGGTCATTATTTGTCCTCTCTCATTTGTGATATTATTTATTTGACTCTTTTCCTTGGTAAGTCTGACTGGAGGTTTATCAATTATATTGATTTTTTTCCAAAGAACCAGCTCCTGATTTAATTGATCTATTCTATTGTTTGTTGTTTGTTTGTTTGTTTCTTTCTTTCTATATCATTGAACTCTACTCTATTCTTTATTATTTCCTTTCTTCTGTTGGTTTTAGGTTTTGTTTGTTGTTCTTTTTCTAGCTCCTTTAGGTATAAGGTCAGGTTACTTATTTGATATTTTTTCTTGTTTCTTGAGGTAGACCTGTCTTGCTATAAACTTCCCTCTTAGAATCAATTTTGCTGCATCCCAGTGGATTTGGGCCACTTTTTTTTTTAAGATTTTATTTGTTTGAGAGAGAGAGAGAGAGAAAGAGAGAGAGAGCATGAGCGGGGAGGTCAGAGGGAGAAGCAGACTCCCCATGGAGCTGGGAGCCTGATGTGGGACTTGATCCCAGGACTCCAGGATCATGACCTGAGCCAAAGGCAGTCTTTTAACCAGCTGAGCCACCCAGGCACCCAAGGTCCACTGTATTTTTATTTTTGTCTGTTTCCATGTACTTTTTTCATCTCTAGTTTTCTTTTTTGGTTGACCTATTCATTGTTTGGTAGCATGCTATTTAGCCTTTATGTATTTGTGTTCTTTCCAGATTATTTCTTGTCCTTGAATTCTCCTTTCATAGCATTGTCAAAAATGTGTGAGACTTAACTCTAGAGAAGAAACTGGTGGCTACCATGAGGAAGGTAGGTGGGGGGAATGGGATAGTTAATGGGGATTAAGGAGTGCACTTGATATCATGAGCACCAAGTGTTGTATAGAAACGTTGAATCAATATATTATTCACTTGAAACAAATATCACACTGTATGTTAACTAATGGGAATTTAAATAAAACTTAAAAATTAAAAAAAATGTGCATAGTATGACTTTGATCTTGAATTTGTGGATTCTGCTTTTGTGGTTTAATATGTGATCTGTTCTGGAGAATGTTCCATGTAGACTTGAAAAGAGTGTATATTTTACTGTTCTAGGATGGAATGTTCTGAATATATCTGTTAATTCCATCTGTTCCAATGTGTCATTCAATGCCATTTTTTCTTTACTGATTTTCTGTTTAGATGATCTGACCATTGAAAAAAGTGGAATGTTAAAGTGTCCTTTATTATTGTATTATTAGCAATTAGTTCCTTTATTTTTGTTATTAACCAGTTTATGTGTTTGGGTGCTCCTGTGTTAGGTGCATAAATACTTATAATTGTTGTTGTATCTTTTTGATAGATTACTACCATTATTATTGCATAGTGTTCCTCTTTGTCTCTTGTTACAGTCTTTGTTTTAACGTCTACTTAGTCTAATAGAGGTATTGCTACTATGGTTTTCTTTTGAAATCCATTCACATGATAGATGTTTTTCCATCCCCTCATTTTAGGTCTAAAATGAGTTTTATGTAGACAGCATATAGAAGGATCTTTTTTTTTTATCCATTCTGTCACCCTATGTCTTTTGATTGTAGTATTTAGTCCATTTATATTCATTTATATTATTGAGAGATATATATTTATTGTCATTTTATTATTTGTTTTGTGGTTGTTTCCAAAGTCTTTCTCTGATTCTTTCTTGTCTTTCTTTAATGGTTTGCAGATTTTCTTTAGTGATTTCTTTTTCATTCATTGAATATTTATTAACAGTTTTTGATATACTGTTATTAGGTTTTATATAACCTTTTATCTACATAGCCCTCTATATTAAATTGATGCTTAAGTTTGAACCTTTTCTTTACTCTTGTCCTCCCCATGTTTAAGGTATATATTGTCATATTTTACATCCTCTTATTTTGCCACACTCTTGACCAATTTTTGTATAAATATTGATTTTTACTAGTTTTGTATTTCCTACCATTATACTGTAACTTTTGGTCTCTAGTTTCCACTCAAAGCCTCCCCTTTAATATTTCTGTCAGGGTTAATTCAGTGGTCAAGAATTCCTTTAGTTTTTGTTTGTCTGGGAAACTCTTTGTTTCTCTTTCTACTTTGATTGATAGCCTTGCTAGACAGAATATTCATGGCTGCAAATTTTTCCCATTCAGGAATTTTAATAGATCATGACACTCCCTTCTCACTTGGAAAGTTACTGTTGAAAAGTTGTCTGCTAGCCTTATGGATTTTCCCTTGTAAATTACTGTCTTCTTTTGTCTTGTTGCAATTAAAATGTTTTCTTTATCATTATATTTTGCAAATTTAGTTACAATATGTTGTGTTGTGGATCTGCTTTTATTGATTTTGGTAGGGATTTTCTATGACTTCTGGACTTGGATATCTGTTTCTTTCCTCAGATTAGGAGAGATTTCAGCTATTATTTCTTCAAATAAATTTTCTTCCCCCTTTTCTCTCCTTCTGGCTCTCCTATAATAAGAATGTTTTACATTGATGATGTCATGGAGTTCCCTAGGTCTATTATCATTTTGTGTAATTCTTTTTTTTTTCTCTTTTGATCACCTTGGTGACTTTCCATTACTGTGATTTCTAGGTCAATAGTTTGTTCCTCTGCTTTCTCCAGCCTGCTGTCCATTCCATCAAGCAAATTTCTCATTTCATTTATTGAGACCTTTATCTCTGCTATGTTATTCTTTGTCTCTTTTGTTTTTTTTTTTTTAAGATTTTATCTATTTGACAGAGAGAGATCACAAGTAGGCAGAGAGGGAGAGAGAGAGAGAGGGAGGAGAAAGCAGGCTCCCTGCCCAGCAGAGAGCCCAATGCGGGACTCGATCCCAGGACCCTGAGATCATGACCTGAGTTGAAGGCAGAGGTTTAACCCACTGAGCCACCCAGGCAGCCCCTTCTTTGTCTCTTTGTAAAGGGTCTCACTCATGTCTTCCACTCTTATCAAGCCCAGCAAATATCCTTATGTTCATTGCCTTAAATACTCCATTGGGCATGCTACTTATATTTGTGTCACTTAGATCTCCAACCATGGTCATGTCCTTTTCTTTAATTTGAGACAAATTTCCCTGTCTTCTCATTTTGTCTAAGTCTCTGTGACTATTTCTCTGTTAGGAAAATCACCTACATCTCCTATTCTTCAGGGTACCACCCTTATGAAGAAGAGGTCTGTAGTGTCTTGCTATGTAGTGTCCCTTTTCCCTAGGGCCCAGCACTTCCAGGAGTGTCTCCAATGTTTGTTGTGTGTTCTCTTCTGTTTTGTCCTAGTCACTTTATACCACAGGCCCATCAACAACAGAGGTTCTCTTTGTCTGTTGTGAGCAGTGTTTCGTGCCTGCCATGAATGTGGTGTGATATATAACTAGTTATGTTATCGCCTTTTCTTGAAATGACACCTGTTGACACTGGCACTATATCTGAGGCTTCACCAAACTCCTGGGTCAGGAGACTTGGTGTGAGCAGATGTTTGGGCTGGTCTTCTGAGGAAGGGGGCCCACCTTGCTGGGACTGAGGCAAGTGTGACTGGGAATAGCAGTTCCATCAGAGTACAGGTGTGTCACCTTGATATAAGCAAGTTAGGGAGGCAGAGTAGGTGCTGTGCTGGTTCCCACAGGTGGCCTTGTTCTTAGGCTGAGGGGTCGGGGAGGGAAATGGCACTTGCCAGTTCTTTTGTTCCCAGAAGGTTCTTCCATGAATGCTATCTCTCTGGGACATGCTCCCAGATGAGCAAATAACCTCCCATCTGTCCCAGACATTCTTCAAATTACTGTTTTAACCCTATATATCTGGAGGCTGTTTACCCTGCCTTTTCTCCAAGAGGTGCACAATGCCTTCTAGGATATATTCTATCCAAGATTGTTTATCTTTAAAACTCTAGGCATTCAGCTCCACTGATTGTAAGAACTTGTGAAATTCTTCTTTTCTTGCTTTCCAAGCCAATTGCTATGAGGATTAATTTTCCCCATGTGTGCTAGTCTGTCATCCTTCTCTGAGACTGTGGCTCCCTCCCCACCACAGCAGTCATGATATGTTTCTCTGCCAAACTGTGTCTTCATATTGTTTGCATTCTTTAATGTGGTATCTTCTGTACCTTTAGCTGTGTGTGTGTGTGTGTGTGTGTGTGTGTGTATGTGTGTGTGTGTGTGTGTGTGTGGTGTTGTTATTGTTGTTTTCTGCCAGTCTTCAGGCCTATTTCTGGGGTATTTAGGATAATTTGATAGTTATCTAGTTGTGTTCATAGGAAGGGGCAAGCCTCAGATCTTCCTACTCCACTGCCATCTTCTAACTTTTTTCTGAGATTTTATCTTGCTCTTTCATTTAGAACTTATTATTCTGTTTCCTCATTTTGCTTGCCTCTCTGTGTTGGTTTCTATACTGTAGATGAATCAATCATCACTCCCAATCTTGAAGGAGTAGTTTTGTATAGGAAATGAAACTTTTTTTTTCAGCCCCCCCCCCCGCTCTTGTTATCACTCAAACCTTTTTGCTTGACTAAACAACCTATTATATTTTTGATAGCTCTCAGTACTTGAGGATGTGTCAAGACCTTTCAGTGTTCTGAGGAGACGGATTCCAGTATCTAAGTTCAGGCTGACTGGAAGACAGACCCTCAGGCAACAACTTCTAAAAATATGCAAATATATACAGTCCTGAGCAGCTGCAAGCAGAAGCCCCACTAGTCACCAGAGCCCCAGAGCCAGACAATGTGGAGGTATTCCTTGTGTGTAAATCACAAAAATATGGGCATCCCTAGAGTATATAAGCTCTTTTATGGGCGATATTGGCAAGCTAAAGCAAGATAGAAGAGCACCATAGTTTACATTCCTTGAGAACAGCTCCACAGACCACTAAATGTGTGCCAAAACTAAAGCCTTCCCCTTGGTCCAATTCTCTAAAACAAACAAAGTGACCTCCTTTACAGAAAGACTGAGGGACAGCAGAGCATGCCTCAACCCACTATTTGCTTAGTGTCCTGTGAGTGGTAACATTCCATGAGCATTCCCTCTGATTATTACAACCCTGTGATAACGAGGAATGTAAACCCTTCTGGCCACCAGACTCAGGTGACCAAAGGGTGTCCACTACAAAAACTGGGCACCAGACATGTACAGCTCCCCTTCCAGAAGAGAGTAATTCTCTGGTGCATGTCATGGGGTGACCACAAACCATCCACTCCTGAAGGTCTCTGTTCCTAGAGGTGTGTTTAATCAGAAGCCTTCCCCCCAGAGAGCAGTCATAATAAGCCAGTAGACCTCCTTAATAAAAAGAGGAAACTCAGGATCTATTGCCTCTTGGTGTGCTCTGGGGGTGGTGTCTGTTTATGAACTCTTTCCTTGTTAGTTACAGATCTATGGGGCCCACAAGCATAAGTCCCACTGGTCCCACTGGTCATAAGGCAATGCAATGTGGAGGTGTTCTCTGGTAGCAGTCACAAAAATCAGGGCACTGGACAAGGGTATGAGCTCTTTTCTCGGTGACACTTATTATTACAGGTCCCATGAGACCATAAGTACAAGCTTCCTTAGTCCCCATAACCAGGTGATGAAGGGGCATTCCCTGGGTGTTAGCCACAAAGAATGGGTCAGTAGATGAGTGTAAATGTTCTCTTCTTGGATGCAGTGATGCTCTAGAAGATTGCAAAGTGAGAGTGCAAAGATGGCACACCTATTAGTCTTCACTCCTAGAGAATTTCTGGCAGGCTCCTAAATGTGTGCATTAAATTAAATGCTTCCCCTCAAGCCTATATTTTTAATATAACCAAGTGACTCCTTCACTTTAAGTCTAAGCATGGTCAGCTGCCTCTGAGCTGGGTTCTAGATGAGTGAGTCTGAGCATGCCAGCCATTTAAGAGACATTTCTCAAACTGCTACCATTTTGTAGGTCTCAGGTTAAGATCCCTGGTAGTTTTTAAAAACTTTTAAATAATTTTGGAGCTTGTCTCTTAAGTACATATCATAAGCTGGGACACCTAATATGGGGTTTGAACACTTAACCCTCAGGAAAAGGTGGTGAGTTTGATTTCCCCCTAGTTGTGGGTCATCTGACAAGGGTTGAGGCTTGCGGAAAGATTGTGTCCCAGCCTCTCTTATCCATTTTGATGTGGTTTTCTTCTTATTTGCTCAATGTGTAGTTAACACTCAGATAGCCTTTAGGTTTTTATAAAGGAAATTTTTCTATATGGAGCTGTAGACTCAATGTGGCCATGAGAAGAGGTAAGTTTAGAATCTTCTTATGTCACTGTCTTAACCAGAATCTTGAGCTATTTTCAGACTTTTTTATATATATAAAGTCTTAATAAACCCCCTCATAAATTCTTAGAGTTAATAAAAATGTTAATAAGCTTTCAGGATACACAATCAATAAACAAAAATCAGCTGCATTTCTAACGCATGAAATGGACAATCTCAAAATAAAATTAAAAACCATTTTATTTACAATATATTCAAAGGGATAAAATAATTAGGATTAAACTTATCAAAAAAAGTTCTAAACCCATCTCCTGAAAACTATAACACATTGTTGAAAACTAGGTATTCTTTATTTTTTGACGTTTTAAATGCATAATCAAAATCAACTAAACTGTGGTGCTCCAGGTCCATATTAGAGAGTTCTGGTTTAACATCTTTAGAACATAACATCTTGTAGTTAAAATCCAGGGAATTATGTTATTGCTAAATCACCTTAATTAAAAAAAAACAAAACAAAAATAAATCACCTTAATTTTACTGCTTTAGTTCTCTAGTTTGTTACATTGTTTACTAAATAAGGCAATAAAATAGTGAAAGTTCATTATTGTGTCCTATAAATAATAAGATAAAATGTGAAATAAAGCAATAAAAATGATCAATGGAAAAATAATTCATGAATGTCAGTATACTTTAACTATTTAGGCAACACACATTTAAAAAGGAAGCAGATTTCCAAAAGATACCTGACCACACAGACTTGGGGGAAAAGTTTTGTACAGGAATTTGAGGCTTATCCTTTGGATGAAAAACATAAGAAATATTTAATGAAATTAATTGTAATTTTAATATTAGTATTATTATTCTATGAACTAAAATGGCTAAATTATTTTAATTATTTATTTTCCCCTTTTTGGTCTATTAAATAATGTGGGTACATGTATTTTAAATTCTACATTTTTGAATGTTTAAACCTACTTGGTGATGTGCAATGGATAAAAAACTGTGATATCAGAAATAATTTGAATCATGCTAATAAAGAATATATAAATTTGGATGAAGAAGAGATGAAGTTAATTTTCCCATGGATACATAGATGGATAGATAGGTTAATTTGCCCAATGATTATATAAAACTATATAGGGTTGAGGCAAAATGGCAGAGAAGTAGGGGCCCTATTTCAACTGGACCCCAGATTTGAGCTGGATATGGGCCAGACCATTCAGAAAACCCATAAAATCAGCATGAGATGTAAGAAGATATATTAGGATCTACACCAACAGAATATCTCTGGCAGTTGGTTTTGAGGTATGAAGGGCACAGCTGTGATTCTGCTGGAGATATTGAAAGATAAACGGAAGATGGAGGAAGCTGCCATAAGTGCTGGTGCTAGGAAGGTGAAACAACACAGGAGCACAAAAACATCCAGCACTGGGGGCCAGGCACAGACTCACAGACTGTTAGCAGCAGGGAAAGGACTTTAGGACAGCCCCTCAGGCTGAAACATGGTGCTGTGGGGGTGCGCATGTGAACTGGCGCTGGCTGGTGGTTTTACAAGCACAACGGGCAGAGCTGTGCCTGGACCTGGAAGTGAAGGCTGGGAGTGCTGCTGTGGGGCACATAGCCCAGGTTGCTGCAGTTTTTAGCAACACAGACAAAAACGGAGTCAGCATGACCCCGAGGGATTTCTGGAGAACTGTCTGAGAACTCTCTGTTCTGAGACAGAAGTTTAGACACAGTCACTTCTGCTCTGACTCTTGGGAGGGACACAGAAACCCAGCAGTGAAAGCTGCCAGGGAACAAAAGTTCCCCAAAACTGTTTTTCACTGAGCCCATCCCCCACGACAAGGGGCAAGGCAATTCTGCCCAAATAGGGTTGGGCTCCTCCTCCCAGAAGACAGACTGAAAGAACAAGAGGACAAGAACTCTAAAGTCCCTATAAAACAGGAGCATCTTGCTTGGATTGCGGTCTAAAATTTGGACTCTGTACATTCCCTCAACCACCTCTCATCAGAATGATCAGGAGGAATACCCAACAGAGGAAAAATTCAGAGATAGTGACCTCTGCCACAGAATTATTGGATATGGACATAAGCAAGATGTCAGAAATAGAATTCATGGTAATAGTTATACAGACAATGGCTTGGCTGGAGAAAACCATTAGTATCAACATAGAATCTCTAAGAGCAGAAGTGAGAGCTGATCTGGCATAACTTAAAAATGCTGTCAGTGAGATCCAATCTAATCTAAATACTCTAACAGCTAGGGTAAAGGGGCAGAAGATCATATTAGTGATCTAGAAGTCAAACTGAAAACAGAATTAGAGAAATAATGATAACATGAAACATTCCAAAGTCAGAAATATTGAGATCCCTGAGGAGGTGCACAGAAAGAGAGGAACAGAAGGTAGAGTTGAGCAAATCCTAGATGAGAATTTCCCTAATCTGAGAATGGAACAAGTGTTTGGGTTTTAGAGCCAGAGAGGACACGCCTGAAGATCAACGAGGATAGAAAGACCTCCAGACATGTGATTGTGAAATTCGCAAATCATAAATTCAGAGAAAATTTCTTAAGGGCAGCTAAGGAGAAGTGACTCCTTATGTATAGAGGGAGGACCATCAGAATAACACCAGACTTGTCCACAGAAATCTGGCAAGCTAGAAAGGGCTGGAAAGTCATATTCAGGGCACTAAATGAGAAGAACATGCAACCAAGAATACTTTATCTGGCAAGGCTGACATTCAGAATGGATGGGGAGGTAAGGAGCTTCCAAGACTGGCAAAGACTAAAATATTATGTGACCACAAAGACAGCATTACAAGAAATATTAAGGGGGGGTTTCTATAAAAGAAGAAAGACCCCAAGAGTGATATAGAATAGAAATTATACAGACAATCTATGGAAACATGGACTTCCCAAGCAACATGATGACAATAAAAATATATCTTTCAATAATCACTCTCAATGTGAAGGGCCTACAGGCTCCCATAAAACGGCACAGGGTTGCAGATTGGATAAAAAGGCAGGACCCACCCATATGCTGTCTACAAGAGACGCATTTTGAGCCTAAAGATACATCCAGAATGAAAGTGAAGGGATGGAGAACTATCTTTCATAACAATGGACCTCAAAAGAAAGCTGGGGTAGCATTTCTCATATCAGACAAATTAGATTTTAACCTAATGACTGTAGTCAGAGATACCAACTACATAAGCCAACTGTTAATCAAAATAAAGAGACATATTGATAAGAATACATTAATTGTTTGGTTTTCAGATTGTTTTGAAGGAACGGGGGGAAGTTGGGGGAACCAGGTGGTGGGTATTGGAGAGGGCACAGATTGCATGGAGCACTGGGTGTGGTGCAAAAACAATGAATACTGTTATGTTGAAAAGAAATAAAAAATAAAAAAAGATTAAGAAAAAGAGAATACATTAATTGTAGGAGATCTTAAGATGCCATTCTCAGCAATAGACAGATCATCTAAGCAGAAAATCAACAAAGAAACAAGAGCTTTGAATGACGTTTTGGACCAGATGGACCTTATAGATATATATATATATATAGAATTTTTCAACCTGCAACTACAGAATACTCCTTCTCCAGTGTACATGAAACATTCTCCAGAATAGACCACATACTGGGTTACAAATCAGATCTCAACCAATACCAAAAGATTGAGATTATTCCCCACATATTCTCAGACCACAATGCTTTGAAACTGGAACGCAATTACAAGAAAATGTTTGGAAGGAATTCAAACACTTGGAAGCTAAATTTCATCCTACTCAAGAGTGTGTGGATCAATGAGGAACTCAAAGATGATTTTAAACAATTCATGGAAACCAATGAGAATGAAACCACATTGTTCCAAAAACCTATGAGATATGGCAAAGGCAGTCCTAAGGGGGAAATACATAGCCACCCAAGCTTCACTCAAAAAAAAAAAAAAAAAAAAAAGAAAACCCTGAATACACAAACTGTCTTTATGCCTTAAAGAACTGGAGAATCAACAACAAATTAAGCCAACCCAACACATTAGAAGGGAAATAATAATTAAGATTAGAGCAGAGATCAATGAATTAGAAACTAGAGATATAGTAGAACACATCAAGGAAACTAGAAGCTGGTTCTTTGAAAGAATCAATAAGATTGATAAATCACTGGCCAGACTAATCCAAAAGAAAAGAGAAAGGACCCAAATTAATACAATTATGAATGAGAGGGGAGAAATCACAACAAAACCCAAGGAAATAGAAACAATCATCAGAAATTATTATCAATGGCTATATGCCAATAAGTTAAGCAAGCTAGATGATATGGATGCATTCCTGGAAACCTATAAACTTCCAAAACTGAAACAGGAAGAAATAGACAAACTGAATAGACCAATAACTAGTAAGGAGATTGAAAAAGTGATCACCCCTCCCCCCGCCCTCTTTAAAAAAAAAAAAAAAAAAAAAAAGAGTCCAGGGTCTGACCGATACCCTGGGGAATTCTACCAAATATTCAAAGATGAAATAATACTTATTATCCTGAAAATGTTTCTAAAAAATAGAAATAGAAGGAAAACTTCCAGACTCTTTCTTTGAAGCCAGAATTAACTTGATCCCAAACCAGGCAAAGACCTCATCAAAAAGGATAATTTTAGACCAATATCCCTGATGATTATGGACGTTAAATTTCTCAACAAGTTCCTAGCTAATAGGATCCAACAGTACATTAAAAAGATTATCCTCCATGACCAGGTGGGATTTATCTATGGGTTGCAAGGGTTGTTCAACATTCACAAATCAGGGACACCTGGGTGGCTCAGTTGGTTAAGTGGCTGCCTTCAGCTCAGGTCATGATCCCAGCATCCTGGGATTGAGTCCCACATTGGGCTCCTTGCTCAGCAAGGAGCCTGCTTCTCCCTCTGCCTCTGCCTGCCACTCTATCTGCCTGTGCTCACTCTCTCTGACAAATAAATACATAAATAAAACTTTAAATAAAAACATTCACAAATCAATCAATGTGATAGAACAAATCAATACGAGAAGAGAGAGAAGCCACATGGTCCTCTCAATTGATACAGAAAAAAAAATTTTTTGAGAAAATGTAGCATTGTTTCCTGATTAAAACTCTTCAGAGTTTAGGGATAGAGGGAATATTCCTCAATTTCATACAATCCATCTATGGAAAACCCACAGCGAATATCATTCTCAATGACAAAAAGCTGAGAAACTTCCTATTGAGAACAGGGAAACAACAGGGATGCCCACTCTTGGCATTATCGTTCAACATAGTACAAGAAGTCCTAGCAACAGCGATCAAATAACGAAAGGAAATGAATGGTATTCAAATTGGTAAAGAAGAACTCAAACTCTCTCTCTTCATAAAAGATGTGATATTTTAGGTGGATAACCCAAAAGACTCCATCACCAAATTACTAAAGCTCATTACAATAATTCAGTAATGTAGCAGGATCCAAAATCAATGCACAGAAATCAATTGCTTTCTTACACACTAACAGTGTAACTGTAGAAAGAGAAATTAGAGAATTGATTCCATTTACAATAGCACCCCAAACCACAAGATACCTTGGAATAAACCTAATTGAAGAGGTAAAGAATCTGTACTCAAGGAACTACAGAACACTCATGAAAGAAATTGAAGGAGACACAAAAAGATGGAAAAACATTCCATGCTCATGGATCGGAAGAATAAACATTGTTAAAATGTGTATGGTGCCCAAAGCAATCTATACTTTCAATACCATCCTGATCAAAATAACATTGGCATTTTTTAAAGTGCTGGAACAAACAATCCTACAATTTGTATGGAACCTGATAAGACCTGGAATCACCAAGAAAATGTTGAAAAAGTAAAACAAGGCTGGGGCATCCCATTGCCTGATCTCAAGCATTATTATAAAGCTGTGATCACCAAGACAACATGGTACTGGCACAAAAACAGACACATAGACAAATGGAACAGAGTAGAGAGTCCAGATATGAATCCTCAACTCTATGTTCAACTAATCTTCAGCAAAGGAGGACAAAATATACAGTGGGGAAAAGGCAGTCTCTTCAATAAATGGTGCTGCGAAAATTGGACAGCTATGTATAGAAGAGTGAAACTCAACCATTCTCTTACAACATATACAAAGATAAACTTGAAATGGATGAAAGACCTCAATGTGAGACAGGAATCCATCCAGATCCTAGAGGACAACATAGGCAGTAACCTCTTCAACATTGACAACAGCAACTTCTTTTAAGACACATCTCCAAAGGCAAGGGAAACAAAAATGAAAATGACCTTTTGGGACTTCATCAAGATAAAGAGCTTCTGCACAGCAAAGGAAACAGTCAACAAAACAAAGAGACAACCCATGGAATGGGAGAAGATATTCACAAATGACACTATAGACAAGGGCTGATATCCAAGATCTAAAAAGAAGTTCTAAGACACGAACAGACACTGATCCAATGAAGACATACAAATGGCTAGCAGACACATGGAAAAAAAAAAAAAGCATCATTAGCCATCATGGAAATTGAAATCAAAACCACATTGAGGTACCACCTTACACCAGTTGGAATGGCAAAAATTAACAAAGCAAGAAACAACAAATGCTGGAGAGGATGTGGAGAAAGGGGCACTCTCTCACACTGTTGGTGGGAATGCAAGTTGGTGTAGCCACTTTGGAAAACAGTGCAGAGGTTCCTGAAAAAAATTAAAAATAGAGCCACCCTATGACCCAACAATTGCAATACTTGTTATTCTCCCCAAAGATACAGATGTAGTGAAAAGAAGGGCCATATGTATTATAATGTTCATAGCAGCAATATCCACAATAGCCAAACTGCGGAAGGATCCAATATGTCCTTCAACAAACGAATGGATAAAGAATATGTGGTCCATATATACAATGGAATATTACTCAGTCATCAGAAAGGATGAATACCCAATTTTTTCATCAACATGGATGGGACTGGAGGAGATTATGCTGAATGAAATAAGTCAAGCAGTGAAAGTCAATTGTCATATGGTTTCACTTGTATGTTGAACATAAGGAATAACATGGAGGACATTAGGAGAAGGGAAGAAAAGTGAAGGCGGGAAGTTGGAGGGAGAGACAAACCATGAGGGAATGTGGACTCTAAGAAACTGAGGTTTTAGTGAGGAGGAGGTGGGGGAGATGGGTAAACATGATGGTGAGTATTAAGGAGGGCATGTATTGCATGGAGAACTGGACTTTATACATAAACAATGAGTCTTGGAAGACTACATCAAAAACTAATGATGTATTGTATGGTGACTAACATAACACAATTAAAAAAAGAAAAAAGAAAAGAAAAATATATAATATATATAACAATGTTTTATACATATGTACACTATATATTATATATACATTAAAAATCTTTTTAAATTATCTGTTCAATGTTTTTATGAAGTAGAAGAAACATAGAACAGTTGTTGGGGTGGAGAGGATAGAAAGTAACATCTTTTTAAAAAGATTAAATTGTCTTTCAACAGATTTAAATTTAAATTTAAATAAATGTATTTTTAAATAAGTATACATATAAACCTAAAAGAAGCACATAAAATGCAAAAATTGTTTCAATCATTTTGAGATTTTGACTCTAGAAACAGTAACTCAACAAATGAACAGTCCTATATTTAGCTCAAGATGGTAGGATAAATTTTTTAAGCCTAGAAATATGAATATGCTAAACAAAATACTTTATTTTTATCTCTTAGTCAAAGTAAATCCTAGTAAGAAAGCATATGAATGCATAGATCAAATTACTGTTACACACATATACACAAATACACACATATATTAATATGCATATATATGCATATCAATGAATTTATTGAAGCCTTCTCTCTGTATTCTCTCTCCCTCTCACTCCTCTTTTTTTTCTTTCTGACTTTCTATTTATTGACCACCAATCATGCAGCACTTGTTGTTGAGTTCATAATGTGACTTAAAAACAGGGGCCTGAAATAGTAATATTTCTTTACAATTGTCTTTAGAGACAATTAGAATTAAATAGTCCTAGGCACAACTATTTGTCTTTGGCTCTTGAATAGTAAAAGAGGGTGTATTTTCATTTCATTCATGAACTTCTTCCTCCAAATCCCTGTCATATTTTCCTACAACAGAGGCTGATGTTTATATACTGAATCCACAAGCTAAGATCCTTTTACCAATTGATGAAAAATTATAACTCTTCAACAAAGGAACTATATTTTCCTATGAACAGTATACACATTTAAGACTGTTTATATCTTAAAATATTGATAAAGTATTTGGGACTCTATGAAGATGTCCTTCCATTTATTGCTGCAAAATCCTGAAAACTTTTTGTCAACAAACATCTGTTTGGCCATCAGATTAAAATGTGGTCAATGACAGTAGAGGGAAGTGACTTCTCTAAGTTAACATCTAGTTAGATTTAGAGCTAAACACATTTCTTGATATCTGAGAACTTTAATGTTGAATGCTTTTCCTTTTATACCACACTGTTCCTTTTTTTCTCATTACTAGTTCCTGCTCTTTAATGACACAACAAACCCATTTTTTAAAATAACACTTGAAAACATGGAGCAATCTCCATTTTGTGCTGAATTAGTTTGGGGATCTACATGAGACATTACTTTCAATGTATATTATGTATAATTTCTCTTCAATGTTTCCAGCATCAGATTGGTCAACTATAATTGTTGCACACTTTTACATGCAAAACTTTGCACCAGTTTTTCTGATGGGATGTAAAAAATAGAAATTATAAGGTCAGTGACCCCATGGAACTTGCAATCTAAAAAGATAGTTACCACACATGCAAATGATCCCATGTGCTATAGCATTAAAAGGAAAGTCATAAACAAGTGTAAACCATTAATAAGAATGCCCGCATTTTATATAAAGCTCTCATTCAGCTAATACTTTTAAATTCCTACCATGTTTATACCTGGAGATACAATAGTTGCATATGAATAAGTTGCATATGGCACTTATACCTAAGGAGTTTACAATCCAGAAAAGAACAAACAAGAAATAGTCTTTATAGTGTAATAAGAAATAATTCACAATATTCTGTGAGACCTCTAGCACAGGTAGTCAAAACTTTCAGAAAAATCCAAGAAGGTTTTCCATAGAAAAAGTAGCCTATGTATAAGCTCCACTACAAATATTTTTTTCCAGTCAAATGTTGGGGGGGTGGGAAATACATACAAAGTCCTAAATGCAAGAGAGGAAGATATAGAAATATTACTGCAATATAGAGTAGGTAGAAGTAATCTTGAGGTGACTTCAGATAGAGAAGTAAAATGACACACTTAAGTGCTTAAATATTGACAGACTTACGTTTGAAACTTGAATCCAAAACAAACTGAATATGTATCAACAAGCAAAAGTTTTTTGTTTTTTTTCTAAGCTGTGATTATTGTTTTTATCTGAAAAAAACAAAAACAAAAACAAAAACAATTTCACCTATTAAATAGTTTTGCTATTTGAGAATTAAGAGAGAGAAATAAATAACATATTAGACTCAAAGAGGAGGCAAATAGTAAGCAGCCAATACAAGATAACTATTAAGGGTTTTTCCTCTCAATCACTGGGACTATAGCCTGCCACATTCCAAAAGAAATCAAGATAATGTTTTCTTAAAGTTCTTTGTTTGAAGTGTTATATTAGTTTCAAGTATACAATATAGTGATTCCACAATTCTATACATTAATCAGTTCTCTCATGGTAAGTGTATGCTTAATCCCCTTCACCAATTTCACCTAATTCCCCACCTACCTCCCCACTAGGTAGCCATCAGTTTGTTCTCTGCAGTTTGTTCTCTGTAGCTCTCTGGAGTTTGTTTCTTGGTTTGCCTCTTTTTTTCTTTGTTTTGTTTCTTAAATTCTACATGAATGAAGTAACACGATTTTTGTCTTTTTTGGACTGAATTTTTTCACTTAGTATTATACTTTCTAGATCCATCCAAGTTGTTGCAAATGGCAAGATTCTGGGTTTCTTTCTTTCTTTCTCTTTTTTTTTTCTTTTCTTTTTTTTTAAGGCTAAGTAATATTCTGCTGTGTGTGTGTATCAAATCTTCTTTATCTACTCATCAGTTGATGAACACTTGATCTGCTTCCATAACTTGGTTATGGCAAATAATTTTGCCTTTAGAATTAGTGTTCTTGTATACTTAGGGTAAACTCCCAGTATTGCAATTACTGGATAATAGGATGTTTCTATTTTTTATTCTTTGAGGAACCTCTAGGCTGTTTTCCACAATAGGCGTACTTGTTTGCATTCACACCAACAGCATATGAGGGTTCCTTTTTATCTACATTGTTGCCAACACTTACTTCTTGTGTTTTTGATTTTAGTAATTCTGACAGGTACAAGGTGATCTCTCATGGTGGTTTTGATTTGCATTTCCCTGATTATTAGTAATGTTGAACATCTTTTCATGTGTCTGTCAGCCATCTGTATGTCTTCTTTGCAGAAATGTCTGTTCATATCTTGTGACCATTTTTAATTGGATTATTTGGGTATTTTTGATGTTGAACTTCATAAGTTCTTCATATATGTTGGATACTAACCTGTTATTGGATATGTGATTTGCAAATATCTTCTCCCACTCAGTACTTTGTCTTTTAGTTTTGTTGGTAGTTTTCCTTACTATGCAGAAGGTTTTAATTTTGATGCAGCCCAAACAGCTTGGACTGTTTACTTTTGTTTCTGTTGCCTCAGAAAACATACCTAGAAATAAGCTGCTATGGTTGATGTAAGATAAATTACTGCCTGTGTTTTTATGGTTTCAGGTCTCACATTTAGGTCCTTAATCCATTTTGAATTTATTTTTGTGTATGGTGTAAGAAAGTGGTCATCTCATTCTTTCATATGTAGCTGTCCAGTTTTCCTAGCACCATTTGTTGAAGAGACTGTCTTTTCTCCATAGCATATTATTTCCTCCTTTGTGGAAGATTAGTTGACCATATAATCATTGTTTTACTTCTGCCTCTCTATTCTGTCCCATTGATTTATATGTTTATTTTGATTATTCATTATCATTTTGATTACCACAGTTAGTAGTATATCTTGAAATCTGGGATTATGATACATCCAGTTCTGGCCCTCTTTTTCAAGATTGCTGTGGCTCTTCAGGGTCTTTTGTAGTTCCATATAAGTTTTAAGGTTATTTGTTCTAGGGCACCTGGGTGGCTCAGATGGTTAAGTGTCTGTTTTGGCTCAGGTCATGATACCAGCGTCCTGGGATTAAGCTTCGCATTGGGCTCCCTGCTCAGTGGTGGAGCCTGCTTCCCCCTCTCCCTCTGCCTGCTGCTCCCTTTGTTTGTGCTCTCTCTCTCTAATAAATAAATAAAATCTTTTTTAAAAATATTATTTATTCTAGCATAAACTACAAGTTTTCTTTAAAAACTTTTCTATTACTTTCTAAATGTAGATAAAAACCTAAAAAATAAAATTAGTATGGTAAAAAATAAATATTTCCCACATATGAGTTTCTCTGATGATACTCTAAATAAAAGAGGAAATAATCAACCATCTTAAAATACTCCAAGGCTCCAAAAGACTTCAAGTCATCAGGGAAATGCAAATCAAAACCACAATGAGATATCACCTCACATCATTCAGAATGACTAAAATAAAAAACACAAGAAACAAAATGTGTTGGCAAGAATGTGGAGAAGAAAGAGACTACTCAAAGCACCAATAAAAATCTTCATACACACACACACACACACACACACACACACACACACAGGCACACACATTCTCCATATATATATGGAGAATAATGTTGGTGGGAATGCAAACTAATGCAGCTGCTGTGGAAAACAATATGGAAATTCCTCAAATAATTAAAAGTAGAAATATCATATTATCCAGTAATTCCACTACTGGGTATTTACCTAAAGAAAAGAAAAGCTCTAATTTGGAAAGATATATGCACTCCTATATTTTGTTTATCACAGCATTATTTACAATAGCCAAGTTGGAAGCAACTCAAGTGTCCATTGATAGATGAATGAGTAAAGAAGATATAAATACACAGACAGTGGAATATTAATTAGCTATTAAAAATCAAATATTGCCATTTGCAACAGTATGGACAGATTTAGAAAGTATAAGGCTAGGTGAAATAAGTCAAAGACAAATACCATATGATTTCACTCCTATGTGGAATTTAAGAAACAAAACACATGAAAAAAACAAAAAAAAAAAGAAAAAAAAAACAAAAAAACAAAACAAAAAAAAAGAGACAAAAAAAAAAGACTCTTAACTATAGAGAACAAACTGGTGGTTGCCAGAGGGGAGGTGGGTGGGGAAATAGGTGAAAGAGGTGAAGGGAATTAAGAAGTCAAATTATCATGATGAACAATGAGTAATGTATAGAATTGTTGAATCATTATATTGTGTACCTAAAACTAACACTGAATGTTAATTATTCTTGAATAAAAAAATCCATTATACAATTAAAACAAGCATTCCAATAAGGAAACAGTATTCTGAGAAAATACTTGTTCCCTTGAAATTCTACTACCAGGAGGTTCTTCATCCTTCTTGTCTGTATCAATATCAAGAATAAATATTCTACCATTGGAACTTTGTTCCATAATGCTTCTAGTCAGCATTGAGTCTGGGACCCATTAGAAGGCTAAACAAATTTAATCAATTATTAACAAATTATTTGTTGTATTTCTGAAGTCATTAAGCATATATCCAGTGAAGAAACAAAAGGAACACAAAAGCTTCCTCTTTGATCAGCTTAATCATCTACCTCTAAACCATTTGTCTGAAACAAAAGCACAAAACACCTTGTGAGAATCTTGCATAGTTTCATCCATAATATTAGAAGAAAAGCAGTGGGTATCATTCAGGTTAAGAAATAAGAATGACAAAGACAGTGGCAGAATAAGATTGCACAATTCTATATGAGTAAAATCTTACCACCCCTTTTAACAGTTTTAAGGGAGGATTGTTACTGGCTAGTGTTTATCTTCCCTTCCATCTAGAAAATAAATGCTATCTTCTAGAAAAATGCCAATGGTATTTATGATCTCACAAGCCAACAGGCAAACTGCTATCCTGAGGGATAATATCCTTCTCTTAGTGCAAATATCAAAGGAAAACAAGAATGGTTTAGTTAAAGATAATATACATGATGGATAAGAAAATAGGTTTTGAAATCAGTCTTCGTCTTTAATCTCAGATCCCCAGCTTACCAACTTGCTTTCTTCAGTTATAAAATATAAATAATAGAGGCACTTGTCTCATAAGACAATTGTTTACAGTAAATGAGATAATAAATGCAAGGTGCTTATCAAAGTGTGTGGTACTTAATGAATAACAAATATTATTTTTACTACTTTAAAAAAGAATGACTGAACAAATAGCAAAACAGACTAATGCTGTTATCTGGGTCAGCTCATAGCTTCTCAGTATATCTGGACCCCAGGCAGAATCTGTTTATGGGCCAGCAAGTCAACATGGCAACTTATGTTTACAGTGAAAACATAATCTTCACTAATTAGGATTCATCAGTGCCAATAACCTAGGGACTGACCATGGTCTCTGCTAGATCTGGAGTCTCAGATATACTGCTAATGTTTTTACCATGTGTGGATTGGATAAGAACTTAACACAACACAGAGATATTTATAAGTTGACAAAGATTAGAATCTGATGGTCCAGAGCACTTACCAATGGTAAGAAAATTAGCTAATAATGAGGCACAGACATACTCTGTCCCACATTTTTATCAGTCAATGAAATGAAAATCTAAATGGCAACCTAGTGCAGGAATAGGCTCTTAACTATAGTCAATAAACTAATGGTTACCAGAGAGGTGGTGGGTGAAGGAAATGGGTTAAATAGGTTATGGGAATTAAGGAATGCACTTGTGATGAACACCAAGTGTTGTATGGACATGTTGAATCACCATATTGTACACCTAAAACTAATATTACACCCTATGTTAACTAACTGGAATTTAAATAAACCTTAAAAAACAATAAAAATAAATAGTTGGAAACCTGGTCAAGTCAGCAAGTTACACAAAATAGTACAGCACAGTCATTAATGGCATGGGTTTGGAGTTACCCAGTGTGGGTTTAGTGCTGTTGAATTCCCCAAACCATCCCTACTGGCTTAGAATTGTGACTTCATCCATTATTAGTTGTGTGATTACCGGCAGACCACTTAATCTCATTGGAAAGCAGAGGTGGTCGTAGAAGCCACTGCACAAGTTTATTGGGAAGATGCATGAGACTCCAGGTGAAAGTTTTGTTCTTGTGCTTCACACATGTTAAGAACACAATAAAAGTTATTCTTATTGTGCATGCACACACACGTGGAAGCATGCATGAATCTAGTTTCATGGTTGGTATAGAATACAAATAAACCAAGTTGTTCATAGCCCTTCCCATTTGTTACTTAGGGAGAGGGAAGCAAGAAATAGAACTAAGAAAGTGGAAAAGACAGAGAAAGAGAGACATAAAATTAAAAGTGCTGGGAAGAGAGGGTGATTGGGTCTCATTAGCAGGGAAAGAATGTAAACCTAGTAAAAGAACCAAGGTGTTATATCCTGTTCTATACAGAAAGCCATCTCCTCTGTGCCTGATTCACCTGCTCCCTACTCATCTCAAGCTCTGATAAATTCAGAGAACAGCTAGCAGATGTTCCAGCTTGACATCTGAAAATCATGAATTCATAAAGCTACATGGGGAAACTAAAATGTAACAAAGCTCTAAATAGGATTTCTTTAAGAACAAGCTATTGAAATATCTTAATGTTCATGCCACTGTCTCCTGCCAAGATTTCTCTTCAATTCTGAATTATGGAAATTTAGAAGCCCTGCCTGTGTTTATTGATAATAATGAAAAAAAAATTCAGTTGGTTAACTTTGTAAAGAAAAGAAAAATACCAAGAAATTACTATTTCCTATGTCTATTCAGTACTTCAAATTCCTACTTCATTATTGTTTGCATAATCACATTAATATAGATAAAACCAACCAATCCAAAAGATGTCAGCAATTCACACTACATTTAGTTTTCAGCAAAACACAAAGTCAACATTTACATGACTGACTAAATCAATTTTGTTTAGACAACAAGGCTTAATTATCAAGTTAGTCAATCATCCACGCTATATTCTAATTTCTCTTTTATTCCTATGCAAGGGAATCCTTCTAGGAAGCAGGAAAAAGCATTTATGTGGAAGTTGGGGAAGGGGAAAAATAAGTACAAAAGTCAATGGTTCTAAATGATTTAAAAACATAATTTTCACATTTAAACTTATCTCAAAAATAAAAAAAAATCTCAATGTTAAAATTAAGTATGCTTCCAAATCAAGTTATTATATATGTATTAAGCTCATAATTGCCATGTATTTAATTGTCTCTAGTCCTCTAAAAGTTATCCATCTTGTTGGGGAGAAAATATAGATAAGAACACACACTTGATAAAGTATGGGAATTAACATAGTGTCTAAGTACTATATAGGAAATCAAAGATGGGAGGATAATTTTGAACTATAATAATTAAAGTTTTAATGAAGAAGGAAGTAAATGAGTTACATTATGGAAAAGCGATTAGGCTGTAGACTTAAAAAAAAAAAGCTGAAACTGTCATTCTATGTGGTTAGGATAGCACAAAGACACAGATGGAAAACATCCTAGTGCTTTATTTAAGCCTCCAAGTTTCATATTACATGTAATTGAAGGTAAAGCTAGATAGATGAGGTGATACTGTCTGTGAACTCAATCATTTATTTATTCATTTAAAATTCCTTTATTCAATACTGAAAATTCCTATCATAACCAACTTGAATTAATAGAGTTTATGGAAATCTTGTTGTTATATTGTCATTGAAACCCATGTCTCAAAGACTATGTCTTAATTATTATTTTTTCTAGTTTTTATTTGAAATATCTTTAGCTTTTGACAATGTGGTTTTCATCATTATTTTTGTAATTCTCTTCTCCCTTGGATCTTGGCACAAAGAACTCCAGGTTTTTCACCTAATGTTGGTAGTCTTGCAATTATTTAGGTGTCAGCCCTCTCCTCTGATTTCATTATACATATTCTACTGGTCATCCTATCTATCCATACTACACTGTATACCACCTAAAGGCAAAGGCATTATCAGTTTTGTTCACTGCTATATCCCCAGGCTTAATGACAAATATAGAGTAAAGGACTCAATTAACTATGAATTGAATATATTATTAAAAAATCTTCAAGTAACTTCTGCACTGGTTATTTCCAAATATGCATTTCCAATCTCATATTCCTTACTGAACTCAAAGCTTACAGCTCAAATTGTCTAATATAATCCATTCAACAGATCTTGAATGTTTATAGTAATAAAGCAAATTTCTAGGCTATGATAACAAAATGGTGAATAAAGAGAAAATGTCCTTACCTTATGGAATATATATATTAGGTATATGACTTTGAAAAATAAAAGGCACAGATGCCAAGGCTTGAAATTATTTGGGGAAATACGAACTGTTGTGAAGAAGTACGCTCTTAAAATAATTTAGTTTTCTCATCTATAAAATGATAATAATAATATTATCTAATTCATTTTGTGTTTTGAAAATTAAATGAGATAATAAAAGCAATGTAATTAGACATAATAAGGATAATTATTAAATACTTTTCAATTGGTGAAATGATACAAGAATAAATTGAAATAACACTTATTTACTCCATGTCCTATATCTTATCAGATTCTTATCATTCCTTTTTAGTACAATTTTTTTTATTAACTCAAAAAACATTCATTTATGCACCAGGCCCTGTCTTGTGTCCTTTGGTATTTATTTTTATTTTATTTTTATTTTTTTAAAGATTTTACTTATTTATTTGACAGAGATCACAAGTAGGCAGAGAGGCAGGCAGAGAGTGAGGAGGAAGCAGGCTCCCTGCTGAGCAGAGAGCCTGATGTGGGGCTTCTAGTTTCATTGATACATTCTACTGTATCTCTGGTTTCTACCTCATTCATCTCAGCTCTAATCTTGATTATTTCCCTTCTTATGTGTGGAGTTGGTTTGATTTGTTGTTGATTCTCCAGTTCTTTAAGGTGTAGAGACAGCTGCTGTGTTCTGGGTTTTTCAATTTTTTTGAGGGAGGCTTCGATGGCTATGTATTTCCCCCTTAGGACCGCCTTTGCTGTATCCCATAGGTTTTGGACCGAAGTGTCTTAATTCTCATTGGTTTCCATGAATTGTTTCAGTTCTTCTTTGATCTCCTGGTTGATCCAAGCATTCTTAAGCAAGGTGGCCTTTAGCTTCCAGGTGTTTGAGTTCCTTCTGAACTTTTCCTTGTGATTGAGCTCCAGTTTCAAAGCATTGTGATCTGAGAAGATGCAGGGAATAATCTCAGTCTTTTGGTATCGATTGAGTCCCGATTTGTGACCCAGTATGTGATCTATTCTTGAGAAGGTTCCATGTGCACTTGAGAAGAATGAGTATTCTGTTGTTTTAGGATGGAGTGTTCTGTATATATCTATGAGGTCCATCTGGTCCAATGTGTCATTCAATGCTCTTGTTTCTTTATTGATTTTCTGCTTTGATGATATGTCTATTTCTGAGAGACGCATGTTAAGATCTCCTACTATTAATGTATTCATATCAATATGACTCTTTATCCTGATGTGGGGCTTCATCCCAGAACCCTGGGATCATGACCTGAACCAAAGGCAGAGGCTTTAACCAACTGAGCCACCCAGACACCCCTGTCCTTTGGTATTTAAACACAACTAAGACTTTCTCTTTCCTCTGAAGAAAATTAGATTCCAGTAGAGGCCAGAAACAAAGAGACTATAGATGTAGATTTTATTCAAAGTTTAGAGTAACAGCATAGTTGATCCTTGATTTACAATGGAGTTGTTTTCCAATAAACCCTGTAAGCTGAAAACATCCTATGTCAAATGCATTGAATACACCTAACCTACTTAACATCATAGCTTAGCCTAGCCTTTGAAAGTGCTCAGAACACTTACATTGGCCTATAGTTTGGAAAAATCTAACACAAAGCCTCTTTTATAATAAAGTGTTGAATAGCTCATTTAATTTACTGAAAAGTGAAAAACAGAATAGTTGTATGAGTATGGAACAGTTGTAAGTATATGGGTTGTTTATTCTCATGATCTCATGGCTGACGGGCAGTTGAAAATTTTGTTGCTGCCTGGCATTAAAATAAGGTACTATACAGTGTATTGTTAGCCCAGAAAAAGATTAAAATTCAAAATTTCAAGTTCAATTTCTGCTGAGTGAGTATTGCTTTCAAACTATTGTAAAGTCAAAAAAATATAAGTTGAACCATTTAAATCAGGGACTGTCTATTATGGAAACATTTCTTCAGCCATTTGATATTGATTGAGCATCTCATTGTGACAGGAATTACTCTTAGTACTGAAGTTACAGAAGTAGATAAAAATAGATCAACATGTGCTCTTCTGCAGTTTATAATTAAAAACCTACTAAAATATGTTAGTGATGAAGAAAAGTAAATCCAGTTAAAAATTAAATCATTTTTTTCTCTTCTTTGTTCTTGAACACAAAATACAGTTTTCTTCTGTGTGCTCAACACAGGATCTTCCATTTCCATCTTACTTTTTAGGACTTCTTAAATTTTGGGGACTCTATTACAAGAGCTCTTATATAATATCTCCTAATGAACCTCCAAAGTTTTCTTGGGATTAAAGTTTACCAAATGGATAGATAGACAGACAGATTGATGAGGAGATAAATAAATGGATAGAAATGTAGATAGATACACAGATAGATGATAGGTAGGTAGGTAGATATGTATGTAGATAAAATGTAGGCAATAATCACTATGACAAAGGAATGGCTATCCAATTATCTGATTGGTATCTACTCTGTGTATCTGACACAGATGGCATTTGCAGAAAATTAAAACAAAATAAGCTTCTTGTCTTTTTAAAAATTATTTTATATTTCATAATAATCCACTAGTTGTTTCCATAACCTTTGTCATTAGTGTTATAAGTGGTGGAAGTTCTTAAATTATGGCTATAGAATGTCAAACTTTTTTTTGCTATGGGTTTTGATTTTTTATATGTCTTTTTTTGAGAGTTTTTTTTAAATTTCATTTTATTTTATTTCTTTTCAGTGTTCCAGAACTCATTGTTTATGAACCAGTTGAAAGTGGTTTTCTCTTTTATAAGAACCTCCTTCTGTCTCCTCATACTTTAGTCTTCCCTATTGTTCTAATATATCTCCTTGCACAATATGAAAAAAATGCTCATTTCACCTAAGTTATAGTATGATGTCCTTTCATTTAGTAATGCTTTGAAAATTCTACTTAAGAAGGGCAAAGTGAGTAAAGTTGATAATATATATGACAGTAATGAAGGTATTTCATTTCCATGCAATGTGTTTTAAGTTATTTCACTCTTTCACTTTTGTGGGAACTAAATGTCCCCAAGAGAAAAGGAAAGTACACATAGGTTCTGAATTGGATACAGAAAGGCTTTTAAAGAAAGAAATCATCTTGAAATGAAGATAGAAGGCAAAAGCAATAATTTTTATTAGGAAAAACACTTGTCTACTAATAGCTACTTCAAGTAATGTCTACTTGGCTGTATAATAGAAACAACCTGCATAGATTTATTTTTTTCAAATTCATTGCAGGAGATAAACACAAAGAGTCATCAGATAAGTATGTACTACCTAAGCTTTGCATGAAAATGCCTTTTATATTTAATACCAAAAAAAGAAATATAATTCTGGAGTATAATGAGCAACCTAGAGTTTTTGGGTATGATTATTTCTATGTTCTTCTATGGAAATGTGCAGTTTTGTTTCAAATACAAAAACTGAGATTTTAAAAGTGGCACCAGAAAAGGATTCATGTAATAGTCATTCATAGAGATCTTATCAAGAATAATATTCCTATAATATATGTGACATGAGGGCAAGAATTTTATCATTTTCTTGCTGCTATATCCCTAGAGCTTAAAACAATGCTAATAGTAGGCACAACAAAAACATTTTTAAAGTGAATTAAACAGAAGAAAAGAAGGGAGATAAGGAGGAATACCTGATGTACAGTGGAGTTAGTATGACTTTCAATCCATATCTTGTATATGTAAAGTATTTCTCTGTAGTTCCTTATGAGGTCAGTAGTGGATAAGGCACTATGTTTTCTGGTCAGTAGTAGCACTTACAAATATCCACAACAAGAGGGCAATCAACATTCAGAACTTCTTAAAATAACTCATCAGAGATCTAGAAGGGAGTTGAGGGAAATTGGAAGGGGAGGTGAACCATGAGAGATTATGGACTCTGAAAAACACCTGAGGGTTTTGAAGGGGTGGGAGGTTGGGGTAACCAGGTGGTGGGTATTAAGGAGGGCACGTATTGCATGGAGCACTGGGTGTGGTGCAAAAACAATGAATTCTGTTACACTGAAAAGAAATAAAAAAAAATGACTTGAATATACTTAGAATATTTTTAAAGACAGGTTTATCAGATTTTTTGGCAATTTTTTTTCCTTTTTAGTTATAATAAGTTTATACAAACATATTCAGCATATAACTACTGTAATAGTGATATGGAGCATTTCTATCACCTCCAAAATAACCATTTTTCGGTCAGTCCTCACCTGTCACCTTCCACTCTCGACAACAAATGACCGTTTATGGCCCCTATAGTTTCACATTTTCCCAAATGTCATATAAATAGAATCATGTAGTATGGAATTTTTTTAAGTTGACTTCTCATTTATCATAATGCATTTGCGATTCATCCATGTTACTGCAGTTCATTCCTTTTAATTTCTTAGTATTCCATTGCATGAATATACCAGAATATGTTAGTCTTTGTATGAGTTGATGCACTTTGGGATTGTTTCTACCTTTTGACTTAGGAATAAAGCTGTTAGAAACATTCTCGTACAACTCTATGCATAAACATACGTTCTTATTTCACTAATACTAACTAGGGGTAGAATTATTGCTTCATATGGTTTATATAACTCACATTATAAAAGACTGCCAAGATGTTTCTGAAGTAGTTATATACTTTTGCATTCTCATCACTAATGTATGAGAATTCCAATTGTTCTGCACTTTCACCAACACTTTACAATTTCATTGTTTTTATCTTAATTATTCCAGTTGGTATGTAGTGATATCTCATTGGGGTTTTAATTTGCATTTCCCCACTGACTAATGACATTGATTATCTTTATGTGTGCTTATTTGACATCTACATACGTCCTTTGATAAATTGTCTGTTCAAATCTCATTCATTTTTTTCTGGTGCTGTTTTGATTCCTTGTTTTTGATTTACTAGAGTTCTTTCTATGTAACAGATACAATACTTGTCTCAGATATGGGTGTTGCAAATAATTTTTCCAGCCTGTGAATTCTCTTTTTATTTTCAAAACAGTCTTTAAGAGAGCAGAAATTTTTAATATTGATTACATTAATTTATCATTTATTTATTTTTATGATTCATACCCTCTGTCATAACTAAGAAATCTTTGACTAGCTCTAGTTCACAAAGATTTCCTCCAATGTTTTCTTCCACAGTCATTTGTCAGGTTATGAGCAAATAAAATCACCAAACTTTTGTTTGCTTGCAACATTACTATTGATAGTCCTCTCAAGGCTTCGAAATTTTTAATAATTTATTAGGGATAAGAAACCGTGAAATTTACTTGGATCCTTTTTTATTCTTTTTATATCTTTACCCTATATGAAATCAGTATTAAATATGCATTAAATAGATTTAATAAACCATATTTAATAAAATATTTCATATTGTTTATATAAAATTAAGTAGCATTAATAGACGTGAAATTCATGAGGAAAGGGACAATCATTTTGTTTTATTCTACTCTACAAAATTCAGACCAAATTTGAGGAAATTTTCAGTTAGGATAAGCTGGATTATTCTGAGGTCACAAACAATTTTTCAAACGACGTGGATGGAACTAGAGGGTATCATGCTTAGGGAAATAAGTCAATCGGAGAAAGACAACTATCATATGATCTCCCTGATATGAGGAAGTGGAGATGCAACATGGGGGGTTAAGGGGGTAGGAGAAGAATAAATGAAACAAGATGGGATTGGGAGGGAGACAAACCATAAGTGACTCTTAATCTCACAAAACAAACTGAGGGTTGCTGGGGGGAGGGTGGTTGGGAGAAGGGGGGTGGGGTTATGGACATTGGGGAGGGTATGTGCTATGGTGAGTGCTGTGAAGTGTGTAAACCTGGCGATTCACAGACTTGTACCACTGGGGATAAAAACATATGTTTATAAAAAAAAAAAAAGAATTACCTAAAACAAAACAAAACAAAAAAAAACAAGTTTCACTAAAAAAAAAAATCTTCAATTTTTCATGGTTTCTGTGGCATTAATTCTCTTTAAAACTGAATAGACTTATTACAGAGTTTATTCCGGTCTGATACATGTGCTGATAGTTACATCCAAAGGTATTTGCTAAATACTGTTTTAGATTTGTTTTATTACTTCACTTTTTTGCTCCCATGTTTACGTCAACATAATTTAAGAGATTTGTCCCAGTTAGGTTGTGGTGGAAGAGCAAAATATTTAATCCCTTTCCACTGGGTCATTTTGTCAATTGGAGGAATTTATCAGGTGCTAACTTAATCAGTTGAAAGGTTTTAACATGGGGAATGCTAGTTAGAAGTGCAGTTTGATTTGAACCACAACAATGATTTAAATGGGTTTTTATAATTTAAAGTGTTATTAATTTTAACTTTTGCATAGAAATAAGAATTATACAATGAAGAGAGTAGGAAAAAAATAGTTTCATATTACCCCATCACTCCTCCACCAAGCCTTAGTAGCTCAGCATGGAGAGAGACACCCACCTTATGGGAGAAAGAAGGGAAAATGAGCACTTGACTTTATCACAAACCCCAGGACCAGGTCTGCACCAGCAGTGGGCCAGATCCCCACAGACCCAGGCTCTTGGCTTTTTCCAGCACTAGGCCAACTCCCACAGCCCCAAGCTCCTGGCACACCTGAATGCCAGGCCAGTTCCTATGGCCCCAGGCTCTCAGCCCACTGTAGCACTGAGCCTGGTCCCATGGCTCCAGACTCCAGGAGGACTTTTATATACCTATTATAGTGCTAGGTTGGGCCTGTCCACTCCAGTGCTGTCCCCTGCAGTGCTAGGTTGAACATTATATGCTTTCCAAGGAGTCACAAGTAGTCATTTTACTAGTAGTGTGCCATTGAACAACATGGCTCTCCATCTTTCAAACTGTCACTAACTGTTTCTTACAGCCTGCCACTTAAAATCTAAGTCACTGCTGCATATTTTAGTTTGTCTGTGTGCATGTATATGTGAAAGCAATACCACACTTCTATAACAATGTCATCAATCAAGGTATACTAAGTTATGTTGTAGTAACGAACAACATTCTAATTTAAATAAATTATAATAATACATTTTTATCTCTTGTCCATGTTATATGTACACAGTGGATTGTGTGGGCTCTCTAGTTTTGTCCTTACTCTGGGATCCAGACTGATGGAGTAGCCAGTCTAGAATAATACTTGTCATTATGGGAAAAGGTAAAGATAAATCATGTTGCATTGTATGCTGGCTTTGAATCCTTTGCTTTGAGATGTCAGAGTTTATTAACATTGGCAATTTTTTTAAAGATTTATTTATTTCAAAGAGAGAGTGAGAGAGTATGAGCAGGGAGATGGAGAAGCAGGCTCCCCTGCCGAGCAGGGAGCCCGATGTGGGGCTTGATTCCAGGACCCTGGGATCATGACCTGAGCTAAAGGCAGATGGTTAACAACTGAGCCACCTAGGTTCCCATTAACATTGACAATTTATTGGTCAAGGTAAGATACATGGTCAAACTCCAAGGGGGTAGAGAAATAGAATAACTACCACGTGCCCCAAGTAGAATTATAGTCACTGAACAGCACTAATTGCCACCCAGTTATCTCCACTTCTTGTTGTAAGATTTTAAGAGGGGAAAATTAAAAAAAAAATTAAGGATATGAAGAAACATTAGTATGTCCAGAAGAATGTGACCTAGGTAGTAATGAGAATTAACATAATTTGTATGAAGAATGAAAGTAATTGCAAAATGTAAAAAAAAAAAACCACACCCTTAAGTGTACAGATAGACAACAATGGCAAATAATATTATTTATATAGTAACTGAATTATTAAAAATAATAGTATTACCAGGACCTATGTGGCAAATAATTCGTTTCCACTCTTCAATGAAATCAGGATTGTAAAAATAATGTACATGGAATAGTTATAAATTTATAAAAAAAAAATAACTTGGGAGAACTGTGTGCCTCAGTCAGTTAAGTATCTGACTCTTGATCTAGGCTCAGGTCTTGATCTCATGTTCCTGAATTCAGCCCCTATATTGGGTTCTACATTGGATGTGGAGCCTACTTAAAAAAATAAAAATAAAAATGAAAGACAATAACAAATGTTAGTTAATGTTTATTTTAGAAGAAAAGCAGCAAAAAATTATCTGTCACAGTAGAAGCAAACACTGACTTGGGGTGTGGAGGGGAACACATATCAGAAAACCTTTTCAAAGCAAATATTTATTTTCTGGTTGTATCTGGTAAAAATAAGGTCAAAGACAAAAGTTACAGGGGTAAAAGCAATCTGATACCAATTGGCTAATGACCAAACGACATCTAGGGAAAACCTATGTAACCCAGAAATAAAGCAAATAAATATTTATAAAGGCATGGGACTGCCAGTTGTATTTATGCAAAAAGGTTTAGGCAAGAGTGACTTTATAAAATAAGTCATTTTGGAATGTTATTAGGTTTAATAGTTCATGTTTCATATCCCTTGTTCAAAAACTAGGGAATGACATTGTTCAAAAACTAGGGAATGACAAAGGAGGTTAAAGTGGTAAGGAATGATTAATAAATCATTTCACTTTCTTAATCTTTATTTACTATGCTTTGATCTATGTAATACTACCAGCAAAAGACAATTATGTATCTTTTTAAAAATAACTTACGTATAACATTCTAAACCACAAGACAAGAAACCAATTGACATATCTTTTAAATATTAAAGAAAAGATAAAAATGTAAGATAAAGTTGATAATTTGATAACCATAAGATAAAGACCTCTAACAATTCAGCCCAAATGAAATTAATTCTTTCATCCTTCACATATATGGTTTTCTTAGTCTTCCAAAAGTTTAAAATTGGCAAAACTTTTTTTTTTCATATTTGCCAATCAGACTACTAACACTGAGAGATGAAGAATATTTAGAGCAATTTGAGACTATAAGGGAGAGAGGAAAATAATTAATGAAACTTCCACCCTCTGATGTCTTTAACAAATCCAAAAGACCACAATATATGGAAAATAAGAAGTAATTTGTCAAAAGAGACATTCATCCTCTTGTTGAGGAAATGTCTCTTACTATTTAGTGCTTGGAAGCAATACATAATGTTTTAATAAGTTCATCCATCTTTCATTTGCTAAGGTGATTTTTCTTGCTTGGGAAAACATGAGACAATATTCTGCAAAACACTTGTCTTACTCTTTCAAATTAAATTAACAGATAAAAGGGACTGGCGAAATCAAATGTCGGATAACCAGAGCAGTAGGAAATATAACTAAGACACAGACTATGAAGCCATCATTTTTTAAACTATTATTCCTGGTATCAAAGTATTTTGTTTTAATTTTCTATAACTATAACCTGTTTACCAAATTTTATTAAAAAATACAATAGTTCAGGGTGTGTGAAAGATTTTTTTGCCTAGTAGATGGAGAAAACAATCCTTTGCCTCTCCTGATTTTGAATCCAAATCTGTATTTTCTATCCAATGAGAAAATATTGATATTGAAAGAAAACCTTAATACTTATCTTATAGAACATCTGTTTCAAAATAACATTAAAAACTTATTGTTGTGTTTTGGGGAAATAATCACCTAATCCACTATGTATTCAAAGATGTCTAACAAGGCTGAGCTGTATTCATGAAATAAAAAAGCAAGTTCAATTAAACTCTAATATAGCAAATTTACAAAATATTTAGATGTGTTTTACAACACAAATTTTGGAATTTTTATATAGGTAAGTTTTGTTACAACTATAGGCAATTATAGTAAACAAACCCAGAAAAGTCCTTGTAGCTGATTTACTATGATTCCATGGGAAGGTCACAAATATCCTTCCATATCAATTTCTGCAGTAGTGCTATGGAGATAAATATAACTGCCATATATAATACACACCTTGAAATATTATTTTGAGGATTATATGAATAACATAACATAAATAAGAAAATAGCCTTTAAATCATCCAGTTTACCACCATCCCTAGTATGTTAAAACTGTATCAGATTTTAAGTGATTTACCTAAGAAGACCAGGTGTTCATTTTCCTGTTATTTTTACTGTTGTCTACTAATAAGTTACATTAACTCATGTAGAAATATACTCCAAAGTACCAATAAGGAAAGGTGGAAGTTTAGAAACATATTAATTAAAATGATAATAATGACAATGATGATGACACTGAAATTTAGGACATATTTCTCTTAAGAGATTTAGAGTTGTTTTGGTGAAAGAAGAGCAAAGTGCTAAGAAATTAAAAACACTATTTCTTTTAGGTCAGTCAGCTTGAATGAGGAACAATAGTTACTGCTTTGAAAAGAGGAATTGAAATTGTGCCACCCACAAGAATCCCATGACAACCTCTTATGTTACCAAATTTTGATTAATGTGTAAAATATATCTTTTCTCTTACTAAGTGATCATGGTTTTATAGAAAATTTTGTCAGTCAAACCAAATAATGATTATATATTTCTGGAAACATAAAGATATTTTTTGAATGTCAGGGCATTAAACAGTTTTAAATAAATACTGACAGCATGCCTAAGATTTGCAAAGTGAATAGTGCAATTATTGGAGCTCCTCTGATAAATAAAATAAGAAATCCTATTGCTGTAGTCATGATATTATAATAATTATATATTTTTGTTAAAATTTGTTTTGAGCATTTTTAATCTCTTCATAAATATTACTGATATTTTCCAATATTACAATGTAAATAGAAATTACAATGACAACCACTGGCTTATAATATCTCTTTTTGGAAGTATATTCAATTACTCATATGCATACAAAACCAGAAATACTTTCTGTTGGCATTTTATACTCTTGACTGACAGATCAATTAGCCAGTTGTGTTTTTTACTGTGTTATGTTAGTCACCATACAATATATCATTCGTTTTTATGCATAATTTGACTGGTTCATTGAGGAGAGTATATTAGGTGGTGAGACATCTGAGATTATCTTCTGTCTTCCTTTTACTCATTGTACTTTATTGACTAATCTGTACAAGAAAAGGGACATGTCAGTAAAATTTCACAATAATATTAAATTTAATTCTCCATCTTTGCAATATTTTTGGATCAAGATGCAATAAGAAGTTGTTCAAGGCCTTGTGTGAATATTCCTTTGATACAGAATAAATTATCCAACTTTCCTTTGAGTGGTGGGAGACACAAATGTATTACAAAGACTGAAAGCCCCTCTCAGGGAAAGAGCAAAAACACAAACAAACTTTTATCACCTTTAGTTGAAAAATGTGAATTGGAATAAGATGTCTTGTGGTTGAAAGGATGGAAATAAAACTGAGCTAGAGAAATAATAATGATAAAACTTAATACTCATATAAACATCAAATATAATAGATATTAGTCTTTGTGTCACTTGTTTCTTTGAATTATTCTCATAATTTTCATTTTATGTGTATTCCAAATTTGCTTCATGTTAGTGTGAATAAAATTATTACCTTAAATTGTTGATATTAAAGCTGGAAAATAGGATTAGTTGCTAAAAGGTGAATAACAATTAAAATTTATAAAACAGGAGGAATGACTGCAAGTTGGGAAAATGAGTAATAATAAAGTATGTTAAAGAGTATATATATTGTCCAGAGTAGCTCAGACAGTATCCTAAGGTAAATTTCACTAGAATCATTTCTTAAAGGAGCTATAGAAAAGTGTCTGTGTACTGAGCAAATTGCAATTTTTTTTTGTTTGGTTACAATTTTTTTTATAACCTGAGTGAATAAGGCTGAATACTTTTGTACTGTTTTCACTTTTTTTTAAAGTTATATTTTATTTATTTTCAGTGTTCCAAAATTCATTGTTTTTGCCCCCCACACAGTGCTCTATGCAATATGTGCCCTCCATAATACTCAACCCCCCCAACCCTTTCCCTTCCAAAACCTTCAGTTTGTTTCTCAGAGTCCACAGTCTCTCATGCTTTGTCTCCCCCTTTGATTTCCCACAACTCACTTCTCCTCTCCATCACCCAATGTCTTCCCTGTTGTTCCTTATGCTCCACAAGTAAGTGAAACCATGTGATACTTGACTCTCTCTGCTAGACTTATTTCACTCAGCATAATCTTTTCCAGTCCCATCCATGTTGATAGAAGTAGGGTATTCATCCTTTCTGATAGCAGCATAATACTCTATTATATATATGGACCGTATCTTTATCCACTCATCCTTTGAAGTGTATCTTGGTTCTTTCCACAGTTTGGCAACAGTGGCCATTGCTGCTATGAACATTGGGCTACAGATGGCCCTTATTTCACTACATCAGTATCTTTGGGGTAAATACCCAGTAGTGCAATTGGAGGGTCATAGGTTAGCTCTATTTTTCATTTCTTAAAGAATCTCCACACTGTTTCCCAAAGTGGCTGCACCAACTTGTATTGCCAACAACAGTGAAAGAGAGTTCCCCTTTCTCCACATCCTCTCCAACACTTGTTGTTTACTGTATTATTGATTTTGGCCATTCTAACTAGTGTAAGGTGGTATCTCAATGTGGTTTTGATTTGAATCTCCCTGATGGCTTATGATGATGAATATTTCTTCATGTGTCTGTTAGCCATTTGTACCTCTTCTTTGGAGAAGTGTCTGTTCATGTCTTCTGCCCATTTTTTTTACATGGTTATCTGTTTTGTGTGTGTTGAGTTTGAGGAATACCTTATAGATCTTGGATATCAGCCCTTTGTCTATAGTGTCATTTGTGAATATCTTCTCCCATTCTGTGGGTTGCCTCTTTGTTCTGTTGACTATTTCCTTTGCTGTGCAGAAGCTTTTGATCTTGATGAAGTCTCAAAAGTTCATTTTCACTTTTGTTTCCTTTGCCTTTGGAGTCACGTCTTGAAAGAAGTTGTTGTGGCCGATGTCGGAAAGGTTACTGCCTATGTTCTCCTCTAGGATTTTGATAGATTCCTTTCTCACATTGAGGTCTTTTATCCATTTCAAGTTTATCATTGTGTATGGTGTAAGAGAATGGTTGAGTTTCATTCTTCTATACATAGCTGTCCAATTTTTCCCAGCACCAATTTTTTTCCCACTGTATATGTATTTTTTTCTTCTTTGTCGAAGATTAGTTGACCATAGAGTTGAGGGTCCATATGTGGGCTCTTACTCTGTTCCACTGGTCTATGTGTCTGTTTTTGTGTCAGTACCATGCTGTCTTAGTGATCACAGCTTTGTGGTAAAGCTTGAAGTCAGGCAACGTGATGCTCCCAGTTTTGTTTTTCCTTTTCAACATTTCCTTAGCAATTCAGAGTCTCTTCTGGTTCCATACAAATTTTAGGATTGTTTGTTCCTTGTCTTTGAAAAATGCTGGTGGAATTTTGATCAGGTTGGCATTGAAAGCATAGATTGCTCTGGGCAGTGTAGACATTTTAATGATGTTTATTCTTATGATCCATGAGCATGGAATGCTCTATTCATCTTTTTGTGTCCCTACAATTTCTTTCATGAGCATTCTGTAGTTCCTCAAGTACAGATCCTTTACCTCCTTGGTTAGGTTTATTCCCAGGTATCTTATAGTTCTTGGTGCTTTAGTGAATGGAATCAATTCTCTAAATTCCCTTTTCTATATTTCCACTGTTAGTGTATAAGAAAACAACTGATATCTGTACACTGATTTTGTATCCTGCCATGTTACTGAATTGCTGTATGGGTTCAAGAAGTTTTGGCATGGAGTCTTTTGGGTTTCCCGTATAGAGTATCATGTCATCTGTGAACAGAAAGAGTTTGACTTCTTCTTTGCCAATATGAATAACTTTTATTTATTTTTGTTGTCTGATTGCTGTTGTTAGGGCTTCTAATACTATGTTGAATAACAGTGGTGAGAATGGACATCCTTGTTGTATTCCTGATCTCAAAGGGAAGGCTGTCAGCTTTTCCCATGGAAGATAATATTTGCTGTGGGTTTTTCATAGGTAGATTTATGACGTTGAGGAATGTTCCCTCTATCCCTATACTTTTAATAATTTTAATCAGGAATGGATGCTATATCTTGTCAAATGCTTTTTCTGCATCAATTGATAGGACCATGTGGTTCTTTTCTCTTCTCTTATTGATTTGTTCTATCACATTGATTGATATGTGAATGTTGAACCATACTTGCATCACATGGATAAACCTCATCTGATCATGGTGGATAATCTTCTTAATGTACTGTTGAATCCCATTAGCTAGGATCTTGTAGAGAATCATAGCATCTGTATTCATCAGGGATATTGCTCTGAAATTATCCTTTTTGGTAGGGTCTTTGCCTGGCTTGGGGATCAGGGTAATGCTGGCTTCATAAAAAGAGTCTGGAAGCTTTTCTTCTGCTTCTATTTCTTGAAAGAGCTTGAGAAGAATAAGTATTATTTCTTCTTTGAATGTTTCATAGAATTCCCTGGAGAATCTGTCAGGTCCTGGGTTCTTGTTTTTGGGGAGGTTTTTAATCACTGCTTCAATATCATTACTACATATTTGTCTATTCAGGTTTTCAGTTTCTTCCTATTTTAGTCTTGGAAGTTTATAGGTTTCCAGGAATGTGTCCATTTCATCTAGGTTGCTTAACTTATTGGGATATAAGTGTTGATAATAATTCTTGATGATTCTTTCTATTTCCTTGGTGTTAGTCATGATCTCTCCCTTTTCATTCATAATTGTATTAATTTAGGTCTTCTCTCTTTTCTTTTGGATTAGTTTGGCCAATGGTTTTTCGATCTTATTGATTATTTCAATAAAACAGCTTCTAGTTTTGTTGATGTGTTCTACTGTATCCTTAGTTTCTATGTCATCGATCTCTGCTCCAATCTTCATTATTTCCCTTCATGTCTGTGGGGTTGGCTTAATTTGTTGTTGATCCCCCAGTTCGTTAAGGTGTAAATAAAGCGGGTGTATTCTGGATTTTTCACTTTTTTTAAGGGAGGCTTGAATGGTTTTGTATTTCCCCCTTAGGACTGCCTTTGATGTATCCCATAGGTTTTGGACTGAAGTGTCTTCATTCTCATTCGTTTCCACAAATTGTTTGATTTCTTCTTTGATGTCCTGATTGATCCAAACATTCTTAAGGATGGTGGTCTTCAGTTTTCAAGTGTTTGAATTCCTCCCAAACTTTTTCTTGTGGTTGAGTTCCAGTTTCAAAGCATTGTGGTCTGAAAATATGCAGGGTTTAATTTCAATCTTTTGGTATCAGTTGAACTCTGATTTGTGACACAGTATGTGGTTTATTCTGGAGAAAGTTTCATGTGCACTTGTGAAAAATGAGTATTCTGTTGTTTTAGGGTGGTATGTTCCATATATATGTATGAGGTCCATCTGGTCCAATGTGTCATTCAAAGCTCTTGTTTCTTTGTTGGTTTTCTGATTGGGTTATCTATTATTGTGAATGGCATGTTAAGATCCCCTACTATCAATGCATTCATATTGATATGACTATTTTTATTAACAGTTGGCTTATGTAGTTGGCTGTTCCCCTATTGGGTGCATAAATATTTACAATTGTTAGGTTTTCTTGGTGGATAGACCCTTTAAGAATGATGTAGAGTCCTTCTTTATATCTGAATACAGTCTTTAGTTTAAAATTGAATTGCTTTTTTATTTGAATTGCTATCCTAGCTTTCTTTTGAGGCCCATTGGCATGAAAGATGCTTCTCCATCCTTTCACTTTCATTCTGGAAGTATCCTTAGGTTCCAAATGTGTCTCTTATAGACAATATATGGACAGGTCCTGTCTTTTTATCCAATCTGCAACTGTGTGCCATTTTATGGGAGCACTTAGGCCATTCATGTTGAGAGTGATTAGTGAAAGCTATGTTTTTATTGACATCGTGTTGCCTATGATGTCCTTGTTTCTATAGATTGTCCCTGTAAATTTCTGTTCTATTCATTTTTGGGTTCTTTCTTCTTTTATGGAACCCCCTTTAATATTTCTTGTAGTGCGAGCTTGGTGGTCACATACTCTTTTAAACCTTGCCAGTCTTGGAAGCTCTTTATCTCTCCATCCAATTTGAGTGTCAGCCTTGCTGGATAAATTACTCTTGGCTGCATGTTCTTCTCATTGAGCGTCCGAATTATGTCTTGCCAGCCCTTTCTGGCTTGCTAGGTTTCTGTGGACAGGTATGATATTATTCTGTTGGACCATCCTCTGTACATAAGGAATCTCTTCCCCCTAGCTTCTCTCAAAAACTTTTGTCTAAAATTATAACTCATCAGTCTTACAATCAAGTGCTTCAAGGTCTGTCTAGATTCGTTGATCTTGGGAAAGATGTTCTTTCTACCTCTAGGACATGAACACTGGTTCCATTCCCCAGATTGGGAAGATTTTCGTGGAGAATTTGTTCAAATATATCTTCTAGTCTTCTTTCTTTCTCCTCCCCTCAGGGATCCCAATAATTCTGACATTGGAAAGTTTTATCATGTCATTTATTTCCCTAATTCTATTTCCATGGCTTCTAAGCTGTTTGTTCCAGGCCTCCTCCTGATAGCATTTTTAAATTCTTCCTGGACAGCTTTCACTTCTGCCCTAATGGATCCATGTTGTCACTGATGGTTTTCTCCTATCTAGCCATTGCCTGGATAATTATTACCCTGAGTTCAGTTTCCAACATACTGTTTATGTCCATATCCAATAGTTCTGATGGAAAGGTAACAGTCGCTGAATTTTTCCTCTTTTGGGTGTTCCTCCTCCTAGTTATTTTGGTGAGAGGAGGTTGAGGGGATGTGTAGTTGAATATATCAGCCAAAGTCCAGGCAAGGTGCATCCTGGAACACTTCTAAACATGTAATATCTCATAGGCACCATATTAAAGGTTAAGGTTGTTACACTAAGAAATATTACAAACTACAATTTACTTATGAATAATAAGTAGATGTTTGAAATAGTTTGAATATGTCTTAAGAATAGGTCAGCTTCCAAATATTTGTAAAGACTCTTGTGTTGACAGAATTCTAGTACCCCATAGAATTTGTCATGGACTTTTTGGCTTTATCAACATAAACTCATCAATGTGCAAGACAATATAATAATGTGTATCAAACAAATAGCATAATAATTAAAAGATTATTTCTGGTTAGCGTAGTAATGAGAAGCCTCATAGAAAATTCTTAAGAACACTAAAAATTTTAAATTAAATTAAAAAAGTAAATAAAATATTTTTCAAAAGATACTGTTATTCTTTTTTTATTAAATTTTTTATTGTATACCTTCATCTATCTTAACACCAGCCCTTTATGCATGCCATCCTTTCTGTTTAGAACCCATCCCTTCACAGACCTTTACATTTACTTGTGTGATTTCTAGTCATCCTTCATCTTTCAGTTTAAAATCCCATCCTCAAAGAAACATTCCTGGATTCTCAGATTAGGTTTTTCCCATTGTCCTACATTTTAATAGTATGCAGCACTTTTACTCTATGGTATATTTTATAGTCTTAGTTTATAGACCAGTGGTGATTAATATAAATAATATCTAATAGAGAGTTTTATTCTTAATACTCCCAAAATTTACGGTAGGAGAAGAATCTATATATTCTGTTCAAAACAACTCTGATTAAACTCTGATATCCTTTCACAACATCTACTATCTATAAATTCTAGAATTTCATTGGTTTCTAAACCAACAGAATTTATTTTATAATCATGCAATTCTACTTAAACGTGCTGGTCATTTTATCTCTTTTCCCCATAATATAGACAGTTCTTCAGTCATCATTCTGACAACATACAATTTATTGGATGGTATATACTCCCTTGTGAGTGTGGAGAGTGTGGTTCTTTATCCATTCTGATTATTTTTCTCTTGATACAATATATTTAATTTTTATTTCTTTACATATATCTCTAGAAGAAACATTTATGAAAGCCTACATTTGATGATACATACCTTTTTGTATATATATTTTTTTAAATTAATACTTTTATTCCCAAATATAGGGTCAGCTCCATGAGGGTAAAAATGTTGCCTACTTCTCTGCACAGCAGGGAGCCTGCTTCCCCCTCTCTCTCTGCCTGCTTCTCTGCCTACTTGTGATCTCTCTCTAGAAAAAAAAAAATGTTGCCTACTTTTGTTCATTATTTTATCTCCAGTCCAAGCACTATATTTTATACACAGATTGTGCTAAATAAGTATTTGTTGAACAAATGAATGGTGAGGAAAAATCAATGAAATCACCACAATTCAGCAGCAATCCTGACAGGTAAAGTATTAAGAGGAGGCTTATAAAGTAGAGTGTGAAAGTTTAGAACGTGGTAGAGAGGAATAGTAATTATGAACTTGGATGAATAAAGTATCAGAAAAATAAATCAGTATACAAGCTTTTGTCTCTGAGTTGAAGAGCTTGTAGTTTCCTTCACTTTTTATCATTTATTATCTAAATCAAGATGCAATATTCTGTATGAATAATAACAGTCAGCCTTTCACACACACACACACACACACACACCTCTTGTATTCTTTAGGAGATGATTCTTGAAATGCGATTTGCATCATTTTTCAATGAGTTGTAGCTCCTAACTCATTCACAACCTTATGTTCAGTAAAGCAGTGTGTTACTCAGAATTGGAAAAAAAAATTCCTTGGTTCTTTTGGTTAAACATCACTTTTATCCTTTCTTATTTGTTATTTTCCATAATGAGATGAATTAAATACAGTCTATGTCATTCATTTGTATTAACTAAACTATTATTTAAATATCTCAAATATATTTAATGTTACCAAAATAATTCAGCTTTGTTTTTCTTGTAAAATTTATTTGTTTTCCTTTTTATAGAGTTCAGAATCTTGTTTTCCTTTTTTTTTCAGTCTTAGAGCTTATGTTTTATATTTGTTTTAAAATAATGAGGTTTAATTTTCCCCTGTCTTTGTGTACTGCGTTTGTCTTACAATTTTTTGAGTGCATTTTTATTTTTTATTATATATTTTATTTTTAATAAGATTTTACTTATTTATTTGACAGAGAGTGAGAGAGAGCACATAAGTAAAGGGAGACAGAGGGAGAGGGAGAAAGAGGCTCTCTGTCGAGCAGGGAGCCCAATACAGGCCTTGATCCCCGGATCTTGGGATCATGACCTGAGGCAAAGGTAAATGTTTACCTGACTAAGCCTCCCAGGTACACCTAGGGTACATTTTTAAAACCATAAAGCACTTGATGTGAATTTAAGTCTAAATTTTAACATTGGGTGACCATCATTAAATTGCAGGTGCATGTTTGCCTAATGTTCTATGAGCTATCCTGCTTTCTTTTTTTTTTTCTTATTTTATTTTATATTTTATTTTTTGTTAACATATAATGTATTATTTGCTTCAGGGGTACAGGTCTGTGATTCATCAGTTTTATACAATTCATAGCAAATGGACTTTTATCCTTAGGTATTGCTTTCTAACAGCACTGAAGGAGCAAGATAAGTTTGTGTTCATTTTCTCTGGCTTTTTGCTCACTGGATCTTTCAAACTCTATTTTTCCTTTGGTCAATGTGATTAGTTTAAGTGTAAATCTGTCTATCTATCTATATATCATCTATCTATCATCTTTGTATCTATCTATCTACTTATCTATCATTTTCTAAATCTGTAAATATAGATGCACATTTATATAATAATGTGATATATATAAAGACTTATAGTTAATGGTTCTGTAAATATTCATGACTCATGTAGAAGTCTGAATCCATATTTCATTGAAATGCATAGAGGTTTCTTGAGTGTTGGTTGTTAGGTTTAGGTTTTTTTTTTGTTTGTTTGATTGTTTTGTTTTTGTTTCTGTTTTTTGTTTTTGTTTTTGTTTTTGTTTTTTAATCTTGCCCCTTACCTTCTGTCTTGTGTGTGTTGTTGAGACACCAAGTCCTTTCATTGATTGCTTCTCATTTTCCTTTCTGGTGGCCCCCACCAGACAGGTTCTGAGCTAATTAATAGAGCTTTCTTCTTGACTGCTCATTTCTTTAAACTCTGCAGAAAGGAAACTTATGAACACTTTGCAAAATTCAACTATATACAGGATAGTAATATAATAATAATAAGCATTCCATAGAAATTTGAATAGGTTTGAGACATAATACACCAATCTATACATACATAACTGGTAAAGGGACAATCACCATAAAGGCAGTTGGGATAATACTCATGATGCCATTAAATGTAGTTATCAAAGACTCTTCCATTCAACAAAATTCAGAAAATTATGTACTTTATAGGCTACTGAGCCAAAAACCTATTTGAACAGGACCTGTCTTATATTCTGGCTCTGTTATTAATAGCTAAATGTTTTAGGCCTAGGAACTTTCTCATCTGTACCTTTTGGTTAATACTAATAATGAAGCATGGGGCATTTAAAGTTATTATATGATAATGGACACAAAAGATCATTTAAGAGTATCACATGATATTATGCACACAAATTGCTTGGCATAGCAACTTGAATACATAGTAAGTGCCTAAAAATTATGGGTCATTATTTTCCTGTTGCTTCTGTTGTTGTGTGGTTATTGTTATTTATTGTCATATTGAAACTCCCCATATGAGAAGTATAGGACATTTATGACATAGATACAATGACTTTATTTCCTTACTCATGGTCTATTTTGATTATATTTATGAAGAAAACTAAAAATATCGAAAAGCTTTTGGCAAAAAGGCTCATTAGGTGTAGAATACATTGTTTAGTCATCTTATACCTACCTTTAGGCCCAAATCAAATAGTTAGGATTCAGTAGTCTTACAGATTTTTCATAGATTTTCAGTTTACTTTGACCTGCAAAAACAACTAATGCTGTGCTTAAGATTCTAAGGTTATAGATTCACACTTTGATATATTTTCTTAGTTTGCAATTTGACATGAAGAGACAACATAGTGACTGCTTAGATCCTAATTTATTCATACATCTGATTAACCAATTCTGAGTTCAAAAGGTACTGATAGGGTCTTGAAAAAAATTATCAGCTTAAGAATATTATGTATTTCTCTATCTAATACTGCATTTAATTATCTGAGCAATATTTCCAGGATCAAAATGCCACCAAAACAGTTTTTACTCAGTACAGACCCAGGATAGCATGCTTGTTAGGTCTTCTTTCTTACTGCCTAAGTTAGATTTTGAGTTTGTATTCAAAATACTTTTTAATTAAGGGTGCCTGGATGGTTCAGTCAATTGAGCATCTAACTCTTGATTTTTGTCTCAGGTTGTGATCTCAGGTCATGAGATCGAACCCTGAGCCCTGTTTTGGGGTGGTCCTCACTCAGTGGGGAGTCTGCTTGAGACTTTCTTCTGCTCCCTCTCCTTTTGCCCCTCCCCCTGTTCTTGCACACACACACACACACTCTTTCTAAATTAAGTAAATAAAAATCTTTAAAATATGTATGTGTGCATATATATATATACATATATACAAGTGCATATATATGTATACACACACACATAATCCTTTCTAGAGAATATATATGAATATATATTATTGAATATATTCATATATATTCAATATAATATTCAAAATATATTGAATATATATGAATATATAATATATTCACATATAATATATATTCACATATATTCTCCAGAAAGAATTGTACTTATGATTTGAAGATATAGGTTTTTATTACCCTTTTTTAAAGAGCTTTTCAATGCACTTTGTTAATTAACATATAATGTATTATTTGCTTCAGGGGTACAGGTCTGTGCATCATCAGTCTTACACAGTTCACAGAACTTTTATATATACAATATTATCAATGCAAAACTTTCCTCCTTTAAGGAGGTTTTTCTTCCCTTCAAGACATCTGTCTCATATTTTCAATATCATATTCTATATGGAACAATACTAATTATATACAACCAGAGCCAATAATGAAAATCTTCTGAAATTAGATAATCTAGCTCTTTTATTCAAGATTTGCACATAATTCTAGAGTTACCATTCTGCTCTGTAGCAATGGAGACCTTTTTTGGATAAAGCAGTTACCAGAAACTCACTAAGTAACTTTCTATCATTATGTCTAAAAAAAATCTTCTTAAAATGGGATAGCTTTATGAACCTACATATTAAAGTGAAAAGCCCCTATAAATTCTGTAACATTAGTACAGACAGAAATTACAATACTTCAGTTACTATCAGGAGGCAGTTGGATAACATAAATTAATCTTCCTGACAATCCTGTTATGGAGAGAGACTCTTTTCATTTGAAGTACTTGCTGAAAAGGCTGCAACTTTATCAATAGAAAACATGCCATTTAGCCTTAGGACCTACATTTTGGCAGCTGAACAAAATGCAAAAGAGTTTCCAACTGCCTTTCACTGTTGTATTGAGGTAGTCCTCAAACACATCTCAATCTTCTAGTAAGTGCACAAAATGCTATGCTAGATAGAATATATGAGTACTACCAAAGAAATTGCAGGTAGGACCCTTCCAGTCAAGTTAAAGAAGAAAGATGTAGTTCCAAAAAGAAAAATAAAAGTGAAGAAAACTACCTACTAGTATGCCAAGTGTAATATAAATAGAAACTAAATACAAACTGTCTTTGTATAGGAACATATGTGTTGATTGATCAGTAACAAGACTAGCCGTTTATTTGATTTTTCAGGTATATAATTCTATGTCTATTTTGCTCTAGCTTTTCTGATTTATACAGCATATCACACAGGAAATCCATGATGAATTAGAAAAGAGTGTAGATAAGTCATCTTGACATCAATTCATATTGTGCTCTGCAGCATCTTTCCTTTTAGTCGTCCTTTTCCCATGCTCAAGGCCAAGCTTACATCTTTGCTAGTGCAGGTAGTTCTCCTAGTTTCTAAAAGCTGCATAATGAACAGATCTATTAATTTTGCCTCTGTTTTCCATATTATTTCTTTTTTTTTGTATTTTCAGCATAACAGTATTCCTTGTTTTGCACCACACCCAGTGCTCCATGCAATCCATGCCCTCTCTAATACCCACAACCTGGTTCCCCCAACCTCCCACCCCCCCCTTCAAAGCCCTCAGATTGTTTTTCAGAGTCCATAGTCTCTCATGGTTCACCTCCCCTTCCAATTTCCCCCAACTCCCTTCTCCTCTCTAACTCCCCTTGTCCTCCATGTTATTTGTTATGCTCCACAAATAAGTGAAACCGTATGATAATTGACTCTCTCTGCTTGACTTATTTCACCCGGCATAATCTCTTCCAGTCCTGTCCATGTTGCTACGAAAATTAGGTATTCATCCTTTCTGATGGAGGTATAATACTCCATAGTGTATATGGACCACATCTTCCTTATCCCTTCATCCGTTGAACAGCATCTTGGTTCTTTCCACAGTTTGATGACTGTGGCCATTGCTGCTATAAACGTTGGGGTACAGATGGCCTTTCTTTTCACTACATCTGTATCTTTTTGGTAAATATCCAGTAGTGCAATTGCAGGGTCATAGGGAAGCTCTATTTTTAATTTCTTGAGGAATCTCCACACTGTTCTCCAAAGTGACTGCACCAACTTGAATTCCCACCAACAGTGTAAGAGGGTTCCCCTTTCTCCACATCCCCTCCAACACATGTTGTTTCCTGTTTTGCTAATTTTGGCCATTCTAACTGGTGTAAGGTGATATCTCAATGTGATTTTAATTTGAATCTCCCTGATGGCTAGTGATGATGAACATTGTTTCATGTGTCTGATAGCCATTTGTATGTCTTCATTGGAGAAGTGTCTGTTCATATCTTCTGCCCATTTTTTGATATGATTGTCTGTTTTATGTGTGTTGACATTGAGGAGTTCTTTATAGATCCTGGATATCAACCTTTTGTCTGTACTGTCATTTGCAAATATCTTCTCCCATTCCGTGGGTTGCCTCTTTGTTTTCTTGACTGTTTCCTTTGCTGTGCAGAAGCTTTTGATTTTGATGAAGTCCCAAAAGTTTGTTTTCACTTTTGTTTCCTTTGCCTTTGGAGACGTATCTTGAAAGAAGTTGCTGTGGCTGATATCGAAGAGGTTATTGCCTATGTTCTCCTCTAGGATTCTGATGGATTCCTGTCTCATGTTGAGGTCTTTTATCCATTTTGAGTTTATTTTTGTGTACGGTGTAAGAGAATGTTTGAGTTTCATCCTTCTACATATAGCTGTCCAGTTTTCCCAGCACCATTTATTGAAGAGACTGTCTTTTTCCACTGTATATTTTTTCCTGTTTTGTCGAAGATTATTTGACTGTAGAGTTGAAGGTCCATATCTGGGCTCTCTACTCTGTTCCACTGGTCTATGTGTCTGTTTTTATGTCAGTACCATGCTGTCTTGGTGATCACAGCTTTGTAGTAAAGATGAAATCAGGTTACATGATGCCCCCAGTTTTATTTTTGTTTTTCAACATTTCCTTAGCCATTCGGGGTCTCTTCTGGTTCCCCACAAATGTATCCATATTATTTCTATTCCTCTGAAAGCCTTCTCCCATAATTAGATTTAAAACTATGGGAAAGTATTTTCTGAGTCTGGTTTTCCAGGGTGAAAGGCACATGCTGCCTTAATTCAAGAACTGTTGAGAAATAACCAGGATCTCCTTTTTCTGTATTATATAAAACAAGGTTTTCTTGAGACACAGGCATCTTGTTTTATTTTTTTTCTTCATTTATTTCTGGAATATTAAAATTGCAGAAGAATATTTTTTTAGACAGAAAGTTAGAACATTCTACAAAATAACTGGCCAGTAACTTCATTCCTCTGCTCCTCAGCAGAAGCACAGAGCTACCTATGGGAAGCACCTCAGTGCAGACATTTAGTACCTAACTTCCATATACTAAGTGATGACTTCCACACTCTAATGGGACTGTCCCTTCCAATCACACTCACCTCAGTCCCAGCATGGCATTCTCCCTCAACCAGAAGACAGGTCCAAACACCTGTTCACATTGTGTGTCTCAATGCAAGTTAGCAGAGCTTTGGTTTCAGCAATAGTGACTAAAGTTCTCATTTCACAATCTGAGGAGAGCACACTCAGGTCAGGGACCAAATACTGTCCAAAACAAGTTAAGAGAGCCTCTGTAGATGACTGGTCTGAAGAATAAAGCAGTCAAGACAAAATAGCAGAGCATATGTAGAATATACTGGAAATACTCCTGTAAGGGCCAGGCCCTGAGAAACAGAGGAAATTACATAGTAGGACACTATAGGACTTCTTCATTATAAGACCATTACACTCTAGAACAGGAGACATATATGATGTTCCTAACATGGAAATCAGGCACAGAGACTTACACAAGATTAGAAGACAGAGAGATGTATCCCAAATGAAAGAACAACACAAGTCCACAGCCAGAGATCTAAGCAAAACAAAAGTAAGTAACATGACTAATAGAGAATTTAAAACAATGATCAAAAAGTTACTAAACTGAACTTAAGAAAAGAGTGGAACACATGAATGAGATCCTATTTTAAAGGATAACAGAGATATAAAGCAGAGATAAGATCTGAACAAACAAAATAAGAGGTATGCTTGATGGAATGAACAGTAGGCCAGAGGAAGCAGATAAATGAATTAATGACCTGGAATACACAGTAATGGAAAGTTATCAAGTTGAACAAAAGAGCATAAAAATAATGCAAAATGAGAATAAACTTATGGAACACAGTGACGCCATCAAATGTGATAAATTTCATATTATAGAAGTCCCAAAAAAAAGAGAGAGAAGAGGAGAAAAAACTTATTTGAAGAAATAATAGCTGAAAACATCCCTCATCTGGAGAAGGAACTCCCACCAAAATCAACAAAAGCAGGTCCAAGCCAAGATATTGTAATTAAGTTGGGAAAATATAGTGAAAAGTGAAAAAAAAAGTAGCAAGATAAAACAAAACAAAACAAAACAAAAAACAGCAACAACAAAACAACAGTAACTTACAAAAGCAAGAGAAAACCAAGAAAGCCAGCAGGTGATTTTTTCAGCAGAAACATTCCAAGCCAGAAGGAAGTATCATAATCTATTCAAATCCCAAATGGAAAGCACCTACAGCCCAGAATGCTCTAACCAGCAGGGCTATCATTCAAAACAGAAGGAGAGATAAATAATTTATCAGACAAACAAAAAATAAAGGAGTTTATGAACATTAAACCAGCCCTACCAGAAGTATTAAAAAAGATAATTTGAGTTGAAAAGAAAGACCAAAATGACAGTATAAAGGTAGGAAACACAAAAGCAGTAAAGTGAATACTTCTATAAAAATTCAGTAAAAAAACTCACAAATAAAGGATGTAAACTATAACAACATATACCTAAAACATGGGGAAGAGAAGAGCAAAGAATGGGTTCAAACTTAAATGACCATCAGCATCACATAGACTGCTATATGCAAGGCAGGTTATATACAAAACTAATGGCAACTATATATATAAAACTGCTAATAAATATGCAAAGGTAAGAGGAAATATATACTAAGATATCACTAAAGAAAAATAGCAAACCATGAAAGAGTGAAAGACAAGAAGAGATCAGAGAAAATCTTCAGAAAGAACCACAAAAGAAATAATGAAATTACAATAAATACATCTCTCTCAGTAATTAATTTGAAAGTAAATGGGCTAAACACTCCAATCAAAACACATAGAGTAACACAATGAATTTAAAAAAAAGAACCATTTATATGTGGCCTACAAGACTCATTTTAGACCCAAAGACACCTGTAGATTGAAAGTGAGGAGATAGGGAAACATGTATCATATAAATGGTTGTCAAAAGAAAGCCAGAGTAATGATATTTGTATTGGACAAAATAGGCTTTAAAACAAGACTGTAACAAGAGATAAATTTGGGAACTATATAATCATAAAAGGGATAATCCAACAGGAGATACAGTTGTACATATTCATGCACACAACATAGGTGCATCCAAATACATTTAAAGTTAAAAACAAAGAAAGGAACAATTGACAATAGTACAAAAATAGTAGGGTTCTTTAACACTCCACTTATAATCAAAGGAGAAATCATCTAAAGACAAAATCAATAAGGAAACAATTGCTTTGAATGACACATGGACTTAATATATTCAGAACATCCCATCTTAATACAGCAGAATACACATTCTTTTCAAGTGCACATTGAACATTCCCCAGAATAGGTCATATATTTGTCTCAAAACGAGCCACAATAAATTCAAGAAGATTATAGTCATACTATACATATTTTTAGCCCACAATGCTATGAAACTAGAAGTCAACCACAAAACAAAAACAAACAAAAAGATAAACTGAAAAGATCACAAATACATGGAGGTTACATAACATGCTAATAAACAATGAATAGGTCAAGCGGGACATAAAAGAAGAAATCAAATGTACATGGAAACAAAATGAGAACACAATGGCCCAAACCCTTTGGGATGCAGCAAAAGTGGTTCAAAGAGGGAAGTGTATAACAATACAAGCTTACCTTAAGAAGCAAGAAATATCTCAAAGGAACAACCTAAACTTACACCTAAGGGAGCTAGAAAAAGAACAATAAATGAGACCAGTAGGAGGAAGGAAATAATAAAGATTAGAGCAGAAATAAATTATATAGAAACTAAAAGATAATAGAAGGAATCAATGAAAGCAGGAGTTGGTTCTTTGAAAGAATCAGCAAAATGGATAAACCTCTAGCCAGACTTTCTGGAAAAAGAAAGAGAAAGGATTTGAATAAAATCATAAGTGAAAGAGGAGAAATAACACCCAATATTACAGAAATACATACAATATTATGGAAAACTATATGCTAACATTGGAAACCTAGAACAAATGGATAAATTCCTAGAAACACTTAAACTACCGAACCTGAAAGAGAAAGAAATAGAAAATTTGAACAGACAGATGACCAGAAAAAAAAGTGAATCAGTAACCAAAAAATTCCCAGCAAACAATAGTCCAGGACAAGATGGCTTCATAGGAAATTTTACTAAACATTTAAATTAGACTTTGTACCTATTCTTCTCAAACTATTCCAAAAAAATAGAGCAAGAACAACTTCCAAATTCATTCTGTGAAGTCAATATTAACCTGATACCAATACTGGTTAAAGTCACCACTAAAAGAAAGAACTACAAGCCAATATCTATGATGAACATAGATGAAAAAATCCTCAACAAAATAAAATAGCAAACCAAACCCAACAATACACTAAAAAAAATCTTTCACCACAATCAAGTGGGATTTACTCCTGGGTTGCAAATTTGGCTCATCATTCACAAATCAATCTATGTGATACATCACATCAATAAGAAAAAGGACAAGAGCTATGAGATCATTCCAAAAGATAAAGAAATAACACTTGACAAACACAGCATCCATTCATGAAAAATCCATAAACAAAGTAGGTTTAGAGGAAACATACCTCAAGAGAATAAATGCCATATATGAAAAACCCACAGCTAATATCATCCTCAATGGGGAAAAACTGAAAGCTTTTCCCATAAGGTCAGAAACAACCCCAAAATGTTCATTCTCACCACTTTTATTCAATATAATACTGGAAGTCTTAGCATCAGCAATCACACAACAAAAAGAAATAAAAGGCATCCAAATCAGTAAGATAGAAGTAACACTCTCACTATTGTCAGGTGACATGATACTCTATATAGAAAACCTCAAAGATTCCACAAAAAAAAGAAAGAAAAAGAAAAAAAACCTGCAAGAACTGATAAATGAATACAGTGAAATTGCAGAATAAAAATTTAATGTATAGAAATATGTGCATTTATATACATCAATAATGAAGCAGCAGACAGAAAAATTAAGAAAATACTCCCATTTACAATTGCACCAAAAGTAATAAAATACCTAGGAATAAACCTAACCGAAGAGGAGAAAGACCTGTACTCTGAAAACTATAAAACACTAATGAAACTGAAGATGACATCAAGAAATGGAAAGACATTCCATGCTCATGAGTAGAAGAAAAAATATTGTTAAAATGTCTATACTACCCGAAGCAATCTACACACTTAATGCAATCCCTATAAAAATACCAACCAATATTTTTCCTAGACTAGAACAAACAATTGTAAAATTTGCATGGAACCACAAAGACCCTGAATAGCCAAAGCAATTTTGAAAAATAAAAGCAACACAATATTGAGAAATAAAAGCAACACTGGAAGTGTCACAACTCCAGACTTCAAGTTTAATTACAAAGATGTCGTATGGTATTAGCACAAAAATAGTCACATAGATCTATGAAACTGAACAAGGAACCTAGAAATAAACCCTCATCTATATGGTCAACTGGTCTTTGACAAAGGAAACAAGAATATGCAATGGGAAAAAATCTATTCAACAAATGGTATTGGGAAAACTGGACAGCTATATTCAAAAGAATGAAACTTGCTTATAGCACACACAAAAATAAATTCAAAATTGATGAAAGACCTAAATGTGAGACTTGAAACTATAAAAGTTCTAGAAGAGAACACAGGCAGTAACTGCTTTTGTATCGCTCATAGAAACTTTTTCCTTGATATGTCTCCTGAGACAAGGGAAACAAAAGCAAAAATAAACTATCAAGACTTCATCAAAATAAAAAACTTCTGCACAGTGAAGGAAAGAACAAAACTAAAGGCAACCTACAGAATGACAGAATATATTTGCAAGTGACATAAAGGTTTTTGTATCACAAATATATAAAGAACTTTAAAAATCAACAACCAAGAAAACAAATAATCCAAATAAACAAGGGTAGAAAATATGAACAGACTTTTTTTTTTTTTCTGAAAGAAGACATATAGATGGCCAACAAACATGAACAGATGTTCATCATTACTTACCATCAGGGAAATGTAAATCAAAACCACAATGAAATATCACCTCAAACTATCAGAATGGATAAAATCAACAATACAAAAAACAACATTGGTGAAGTATTGGTAAGGATGTGGAGAAAATAACACTCTAGCACTGTTGGTGAAAATGAAAACAGGTGCAGACACTATGGAGAAGAGTATGGAGGTTTCTCAAAAAGTTAAAAATGGAGCTACCCTATGATCCAGCAATTGCATTACTGGGTATTTACCCAAAGAGTACGAAAACACTATTTCAAATGGACACATGTATCCATATATTTAGAGCAGCATTATTTACAATAGCCAGCATATGGAAGGAGCCCAAGTGTTCACTGATTGATGAATGGATGAAGAAGAGGTGGTATATATATAAAATGGAACATTATTTGGCCATAAAAAGAAAAATCTTGTCATTTGCAATGACATGAATGGAGCTAGAGAGTATAATGCTAAGTGAATTAAATCAGAGAAAGACAAATACCATATGATTTCTCTCATATGTGGAATTTAAGAAACAAAACAAATGAGCAAAGGTGGAAAGTACAAAGAGAAAGAGATAATTAAAAAAAAAACAGACTTTAATTATAGAGAACAAACTGATGATTACCAGAAAGGGGGGCGGGTGACTGGATGGGTTAAATAGGTGATAGAGATTACAGAGTGCACTTGCTATGATGACCACTAGGTGATGTATGGAATTCTTGAACCACTATATCGTATCCCTGAAACTAATATTACAATGTATGTTAAGTAACTGTTATTGAAACAAAACTTTAAAAGTAAAAAGAAATTAAACTGTATATAAACCTTTCAAGTGGCATCTTCTTCCATTAAGATGGAAGTGTTTGTAAAATTATGTGTAAAAGCATATGGGAAGAGCCTAAGCTTAACTCATTAAAACTACAGTGGGGAAAAAGAGAAAAAAAAAAGAAAGAAAGAAAAAGAAAAGAAAGGAAGAAAACTGGAATGTTCCAAATAAACTTTGAAAATGTAGCCACAGATCTTTCACTTTGAATTCTATATGGACTAAATGCTATGTGTTTCTATCCATCTTTTTTGTTAACCATTGTAGAGGTTTCTGTTATTGTTATTCTGTTATCCCTTTTACACACTCTTTTCCATCACATGAAAATAGTCATTCATCAAAACCTAGCCAGTAGTTGTGTGTATTGTGGCACATGCACATGAATTCGGAGAGCAGAATCCTTTACTTAAAATTTGCTATGTAATCAATGAGTTCAATTACTATTGTTCAAAGTGAATATCTTTGAGCCATCTGCATTCGAATCACCTAGAGCACTCATCTAAAAATACTTATTTCTGAGAAATCTGGACTGTACCTGAGATCCTTAAATCAGAATCTCTGAAGATTCTGCCTTTGTTCATATTATTTCCTCATTCTAGAATGTCTTTTTTCTCGGCAGAAATTCTATGCATCTTTTAAGGTTCAGCTCAAATGTGGCCTACTCTATAATAGCCATCCTTGATCCACTTCCTCTCAATAGATGTGCTCTTCCCTAAAATTATGGCACAGCATGGATGGCAGATGCATCAAAACTGCAATACAGGTCAATTTAGGGGGAACTAAGATAGGTCATCCAGGAAAAGTGATAGGAAGCATCTAAGATTTGCACTTAAATTTGTATTTATATTTAGAAAACTGAGCTGAAAATGCTACAAATAACTAACTAATCAACCACATAGCATCTGTGTTTGGAGAAGAGATTAGTGACAATTTCACAAAAGAATCTTAGGATAAAAATGAAAAAAAAATGGTTGGGCTTCTAGGCAAAAACACACACATTAAGAGAGAGGGAAGTAGTGGTAAAGCCCTTCATTAGGAAAATGATAGATGATATCCTAGTTGAGCATGTACAGTTATCAAAATATTATAGCTTTAGGGTAAGGTAAGCATAATGATGTAAGATATGAAAATAAAAGGTTGTCAGAGATATGTAGGTCAGTGTCATGGACAAAACTATTGTTAAATGGTAGAATTGGGATATGATCCCAGGTGGGCCTAATTCCAAATCTTATTCTCTAAGTATCTTAATTATGTCTTTGTTTAACATTGCTTCATTTTAGAATGACCTTTTCCTCTATCTTTGCCTGTGAGAACCATATCCTCTCTTCAACATCACAGCACCTTTCCAAAGCTGCTTGGGCCATCCCACTCTAACAGTAACAACTGTCACTCTCCCCCTCCTTTTCATTTGAGGATCATGGGGGTCACATGATGTCTCTTCTACTGGAATCTACAGTGGCTCAGGGCAAAAGGTATCAAGGAATAATCTGCCTTTCTTGGGAGGCTCAGGACACAGAAAGGCCTGTCTGGGGCAAAGTAAGGTCTGGGGAATATTTATATCACCATCACCTACTTGAAAAGCATATTTTGGGCCACAACCCACACCTCTTCAATCAGAATCTTTAGCTCAAGGCATAGGAATTTTCATTTTCAACAAAGACCAGCAGTTCTAGTTCTCCTAGAGAGTTGACCAAAACACTAAGTCCTTGCTCATTTCAAATGCTTCAATTTTGTTAGGACAGCACAACTAATCTTCAGTTTATCTTCTTTAGCATTAGAAACTGGAGCAAAACCACTAGTTTGAAAAAATACATGCACTCTTATGTTTATTACAGCATTATTTCAGTAGCCAATATATGAAAACAACTTGTGTACATAAATGGATGAATGGGTAAACAAGATGTAGTATATGCATGTGTGTGTATATGCACACACACACACACACACACACACACTCATGATGGACCTAGAGTGCATTACGCTGAGTGAAATTAAGTCAGACAGAGAAAAAGAAAGACAAAGAGCAAATCATTTCATTTACATGTGAAATCTAAAAACAAAACAAAACAACCAACAAGAACAGAAATAGATTTATAATACAGACAACAAACCGTGGTTATCAGAGGTGAGAGAGGTGAAATAATGGGCCAAAAAAAATAAATAAAGAGCAGAGGTGTGAATTGTAATGGTTTCATCTAGGGCAAATAGTAAACAATGTTTGCCATCTCTCCTCTCTTCTGTTGTTCCACTTATGGATCCCTGGTTATACCAGTTTTAGAAAGAGTTCTTAAGAAAGATCAAGTAAAAAAAGTCAAATACAATAAAACAAAATAGGAAATTAGCCAAAATATTAGCTGAATGTCAAATTTGAGTCTATTTTCCACTCATAAACCACAAGGAAAAAGACATTATATTGCAAATTAAAATTCCAGCAGATTAACGTTAGAAATGTAATAAACTAGATTTTCCCACATTCTAAGAATATAAATTCAGCTGATTGCTATGTGTGTATATATACTTACAATTTCTTTGATAACATAGAAAAAACCAAAAATAACTCTTGCTTTATAAATATAAATAGGGAGAGGTGTTACTAATTTTAAAATCTTGATGGATGGAATAATTGCTGCCTACTTATGTATCTTGATTCCTAAGACCATAATTCGACAGCCTCCTCTTTCCTATTGGGAAAAAAAAAGTGGCACATTTTTCCTTTAGCTGACAATTGTTTGCACAAAATTCATGCATTAAAGATACCCCAATAATATACTTTCTCATGTTTTAGATATGTTGATTCAATAAAAATATACATGTACATATATAGCTGGCTTTTTATTAGGTTCATGATTAATATTTAGCAAAATAAATGTTCTGAAATGCAAATTCATTAATTTGTTATGTCAGAATTTTCATATAGTATTTTCAAATTAGATTCCAAGAAAGGTATAGAAATATCCTTTATGCTTAACTCAGTTATTAAATTTGGGAAATAGTAGATTCCTAATCTTAAGACCAATGTACTAATACTTAGATCTGACAATAAAAAATATACCCTGTTAAATTTCTATTGATCTTAGTGAATGTGTAACATTGAACTAGTGTCAAATGATTTACTATTATGAATGAAAATGAGGAGATTGTTTATGTCTAGGTAGGAACATGTACTCTTATAAAATAGCAAATGTGTAATGGTGACTGGCTGGTATACATGATCTCAGAGAATGTGTAATTTGAATACATTTACCTTGAAAAATTTTCTAATAGTTACTTCCATTTAAAACACACCTGCTTATCTTTGATGCACTTTTTAGGCATTACCCAGTCACTGAATTTCACTATCCTTTAGACAAAGTAAGAATATATTATATAAATAAGACTGTGCCTTATCCCATTTATAGTTGAGTGTTTTATGGTTTGCCTCCTCCCCCCAATGTTAATCTGTTTCATTTCTTAAATTCCACATATGAGTGAATTCATATGGCATTTTTCTTTCTATGGCTGACTCATTTAGCCTAATGTAATACCATCTAGCTCTAACCATGGTATTGCAAATGACAATATTTCTTTCTTTTATGGTGGAATAATAGTCCATTGTACATATAAACCACAACATCTTTATCCATTCATTAGTTGATGGAGATTTGGGATCTCTTTCCATAATTTGTCTCTTGTTGATAATGCTGCTATAAACATTCAGGGGCATGTACCTCTTCAAATCTGTATTTTTGAATCCTTTATGTAAATACTGAGTAATGCAATTGCTGGGTCATAGGATAGTTTTATTTTTAACTTCCTGAGGAATCTCCATATTGTTTTCCAGATTAGCTGTACCAGTTTACATTCCCAAAGACAGTGTAAGAGAGTTCATCTTTCTCTGCATCCTTGCCAACATCTGTTGTTTCCTGTGTTGTTAATTTTAGCTATTCTGACAGGTATGAGATGGTATCTCATCATGGTTCTGGTTTGTATTTCCCTGATAATAAGGGATGGTGAGCATCTTTTCATATGTCTGTTAGCCATTTGGATGTCTTCTTTGAAAAAAAAATGTCTATTCATGTCTTCTATTTCTTCACTGGATTATTGGTTTTGGGTAGTGTTAAGTTTGTTAAGTTATTTTTTCAAAAGATTTTATTTATTTATTTGACACAGAGAGAGAGATCACAAGTAGGCAGAGATGTAGGCAGAGAGAGTGAGGGAAGCAGGCTCCCTGCTGAACAGAGAGCCCAATGTGGATCTCAATCCCAGGACCCCGAGATAATGACCTAAGCTGAAAGCAGAGGCTTATCCCACTAAGCCACTCAGGCGCCCAAGTTTGGTAAGTTCATTATAGCTTTGGATACTAACCCTTTATCAGATATTTCATTTGCAAGTATCTTCTACCCCCCATTCTATAGACTGCTTTTTAGTTTTGTTAATTGCAGATGCTTTTTGTCTTGACAAAATCCCAATGGTTCATTTTTTATTTGTTTCCTTGCCTCTGGTGATGTGTCTAGTAAGAAGTTACCATGGCCAAGGCCAAAGAAGTTGCTGCCTGTGTTCTCCTCAAGAATTTTGATGGTTACCTGTGTTGTCTTTAGGTCTTTCATCCATCTGGAATTTATTTTTGTGTATGATGTAAGAAAGTAATCCAGTTTCCTTTTTTTTTTTTTTTGCCTTTGCTCCCCAGTTTTCCCAAAGCAATTAGTGTAGGAGACTGCTAGTTTTGAATCTTGATTATTGCATTTTTCATTTTGGCCTGACAAGTTTTTAAGTCTTTTATCTCTGTTGTAAGGGACTCCCTGATGTTTTTAATGCTTTTCTCAAATCCAGCTAGTATCCTTATGATTGTTGTTTTAAAAAATTCTGGACCAAGCATATTATTTATATCTGTTTCAATTAGATCCCTGGCCATGACCTTTTTTTATTATTTCTTTTGGGATGAATTCCCCCATCTTGGTATTTTGTCTTGGACTCTGTCTTCTTCTGTATTTTAGGAAAGCCTATTATGTTTCTTGCTCCTAAGAACAATAGTTTTGAAGAAGAGATCTAGGGCCCAGCACTGCAGGAAGTTTCTCTAGTATATGCTGTGTGCACTCCATTGCTGTGTTTTAATTGCTCTTTCTCTCTGGTCAGTCCTCTCTAGAGTTTCTCCTTACTTGCATTTGGGAGTGTTTGGACCTTGGCTAAAATGTGGTGGGTTTTAACTAATGTGCTCTGACCTGCTTATTTAAAAACACCTGCACCCAAAATCATAAGACACCTAGGAATAAATCTAACCAAAGTGAAAAAGAATCTGTACTCAGAAAATTATAGAGTACTCATGAAAGAAATTGAAGAAGACACACACACACACACACACACACACACACACACACACACAAATGGAAAAACATTCCATGATCATGGATTGGAAGAACAAATATTGTGAAAATGTCTATGCTACCTAGAGCAATCTATACATCTAATGCAATCCTTACCAAAATACCATCAACATATTTTCAAAGAAATGGAACAAAAATTCTAAAATTTATAAGGAAACACAAAAGACCCAAAATAGCCAGAGGAATGTTGAAAAAGAAAACTAAAGCTGGCAGCTCACAATTCCAGACTTCAAGCTCTATTTCAAAGCTGTAATCATCAAGACAGTATGGTACTGGCACAAAAAACAGACAAATAGATCAATGGAACACAATAGAGAGCCCAGAAATGGACCCTCAACCCTATGATCAACTAATCTTTGACAAAGCAGGAAAGAATGTCCAATGGAAAAAAAGACAGATTTCCAACAACTAATGTTGGGAAAATTGGACAACCACATGCAGAAAAATGAAACTGGACTGTTTTCTTACACTGCACCAAAAAATAGACTCAAAATGGATGAAAGACCTCAAAGACAGGAATCCATCAAAATCCTTGAGGAGAACAGACAGCAACCTCCTCCACCTCAGCCACAGCAACTTCTTCCTAGAAACACTGACAAAGGCAAGGGAAACAAGGACAAAAATGAACTATTGGGACTTCATCAAGATCAAAAGCTTTTGCACAGCAAAGAAAACAGTCAACAAAACCAAAAGATAACTGACAGAATGGGAGAAGATATTTGCAATTGACATATCAGATAAAGGACTAGTATCCAAAATCTATAAAGAACCTATCAGACTTAATACCCAAAGAACAAATAATCCGGTCAGAAAATAGGCAGAAGATCTTGGAACACTACATCAAAAACTAATGATGTATTTATGGTGACTAACATAACACAATAAAAAAATAAATGGGCAGAAGACATGAAAAGACGTTTCTGCAAAGAAGACATCCAAATGGCCAACAGACACATGAGAAAGTGCTCAACATCACTTGGCATCAGGGAAATACAAATCAAACCACAGTGAGATACTACCTCACACCAGTCAGAATGGCTAAAATTAATGAGTCAGGGAATGACAGATATTGGTGAGGATGCAGAGAAAGGGGAACTCTCCTACACTGTTGGTGGGAATGCAAGCTGATGCAGCCATTCTGTAAAACAGTATGGAGTTTCCTCAAAAAGTTGAAGATAGAGCTACCCTATGACACATCAATTGCACTACTGAGTATTTACCCTAAAGATACAAATGTAGTGATCTAAAGGTGCATATGCACCCCAATGTTTATAGCAGCAATGCCCACAATAGCCAAACTTTGGAAAGAGACTACATGTCCATTAGCAGAAGAATAGATGAATTAGATGTGGTACACACACACACACACACACACACACACACACACACACACACTGGAATACTATACAGCCATAAAAATGAAATCTTCCCATTTGCAATGATGTGGATGGACCTAGAGAGTATTATGCTGAGAAAATAAGTCAATAAGAGAGGGACAATAGTCATATGATCTCTCTGAGAGGAGTTTGGTAGGCAGGGTGGGGGTTTGTGGGAGGTGGGGAGGAAAGGAATGAAATAAGATGGGATTGGGAGGGAGACAAACCATAAGAGACTCTTAATCTCATGAAACAAACTGAGGTTTACTGGGGGGTAGGGGGGTAGGGATAAGGTGGCTGAGTTTTGGACATTGGGGAGGGTATATGCTGTGGTGAGTGCTGTGAAATGTGTAAGCCTGATGAGTCACAGACCTGTATCCCTGGGATAAATAATACATTATATGTTAATAAAAAATACATTATTATTTTATTTTATTTTATTTTTTTATGTTTCCAAATCTAAACTTGATATTTGAGAATATCAGTACAACTGATTACCTTTTTTATGTATATTATTAGAAACTGAGGTTTAATAATTTTGTTTCTATCTTTAAATTAACTATATTTGCAATATGTGTTATTCTATCCTTACTAATCACTGGTAGGTTCTATTGTTTTCCTGTTAGATTATCTTCATCACACTCTATCATCAAAGAAGTGAAAAGGTAATGTTGAAGTGTATATATTAAAATCAAATTTGATAAAACATCAGTAAGTTTCTTTATGAGAAATCATGCATTTTAAATATCTGACAGAAAACAACACTGTTACATATGAGATCCATTAAATTAGAATATCCATGCACATTGGAATAATAGAATGTTATGATTCCCATGTGATTGATTTTTGAACAAGGAACAAACTCTATTATGGGAAATTGAAACATTCTCTATTATGGAAAATTGGAAAACTAAAATCTTAAAGAAAGTGATCAGCATGGAACTAATTACTAAATTGAAAAAATGCAGTAGGAGCTAATAATAAATTTGACCTCACAGCTATAATTAAAATATTTTATAAGTAGTCCATTAAATAATGGACTACTTATAATGCAGTAGACATAAGGTATTGAAACTCCTTTTGAAATATCAAGCTACTTAAATCTAATAAAATTGGAAACACTGATAATTCATAGCAGGAATTGATTATCCCAAGTTGTTATAGAGGCCTTAATATTTAGGAGAGGTACTACTTGATTTGGGGAACAACTGAAACAATTTTTTTTCATAAGGGTCAGGAGTATAAATCTAAACACAACACAGAAAAGTATAGTTTTCAAAGTGCTTTTACACACATTATCTTATTTTTGTGTTATAACAAGCTGATATAAACATTACTAGTTATACTTTACACATAAGAAAGTTCAAAGGAGATATACCTTGTTCAAGGTCACACTGGAACTAATTGGTATATATGGAAATCAGGTTCAGATCTCCCATGTTCTATACTACATAGACAATGAATGCAACATCACCACTATTAGCTTTAAATTCACCTTCATATTCATCCTTACCATCCTTATTTTCTATGGCCAAATTGCTTTGCTTCACATCAACAGGGAGCTCATAATTTCAAATTCCAGCCACAAATGGCTTTTATGTGCTTCATAAGGTTAAATCTAGCAAACGTTTTAGTCATATCTGGTTCTTGCTGTACACAAGACACTCAATTCTTCCTGTTGCAGATCAAATTATTTGCACAAGATTCTTTACAACATATCCTGATACTCATAATTCAATGTTAATTTTTTTGGAATGTAATATTTAACACTTACAGTAATAACCTGAATCAATTAGGGAAAGCACTACATTTACACATCAATATTTAGTCACTACAGATAGTACAAATGTAATTAGGCAATCCATTCAAAATTAAGTATAGTTATTTGTTTTGTTACCAATGTATTTTGTTTATGGAAAGATTAAATTTACACACAATTGGTGCATAATTCATTAAAAATAATACACTATTGAAGGAAAATACATTAATTAAACATGTAGTATTTAGCAAATATAGATATGTAAGATTCAAGATTTTCCTTTAAGATTTTATTTATTTATTTGATGAAGAGTGACACAGCAAGAGAGGGAACACAAGCAGGGGGAGTGGAAGAGGGAGAAACATGCTTCCATGACAACAGGGAGCCCAATGTTGGCTCAATCCCAACACCCTGGGATCGTGACCTGAGATGAAAGCAGATGCTTAACGAATGAGCCACACAGGTACCCCTGAAATTCAGCACTGTAATGCAATAAGTTTTTCATTAACAAATGAGATCAATACATCATCCACTTTTCTTTTACTTAAATTATGAATAATTATGACTTGGTCACTCACTCATTGGAACATCATTTTCATTTTTTTGAATTACAATATATTACTTGTGTTTTTTTTTAATTCTGTAATTTTTCTATAGAGTCATGCATTTGGGGATTATGTAGTAGTTTTGTGACATATATTAGAGTCATAAATCCCATTTCTAATTATAACTTTCTTTTCATAATTAAATGTCTGCTGATTAAGCAAATAGGTACTAGGTTTACTGGTATGCAATATATTTTAAGTACAATAAGCTATGGTATCAGTTTTGGGAACTTGTTGCTATTTTTCTAACTTTCAAAATCCTTGCTTAACCTAAAGTAAAATGCTAATTTGTAACAATAAGGTTAAAGAAACCAATAGTGTTTATAAAAATATATCAATGTTTTCTAGAATATATATCTCAGATTGTCACATAAAGATAATTTTCCTGATAACATTCATCAGATCTATTATTTTTATATTATTTTATTTTAATTCCACTTATGGATAGAAATCAGAAATTACATGTAGAAATTGTGGTGATTTTTCTCCCAATCACATTTATATTTATCAAATATTTTCATTATTTTGAGAGGAGCATTCTTTCAGACCATCTCAAATCTTCAAATTATATATCTTTAGGGGAGGAGTCAAGATGGTGGAGAAGTAGCAGGCTGAGACTACTTCAGGTAGCAGGAGATCAGCTAGATAGCTTATCTAAAGACTGCAAACACCTACAAAGCCAATGGGAGATCGAAGAGAAGAAGAACAGCAATTCTAGAAACAGAAAATCAACCACTTTCTGAAAGGTAGGACTGGTGGAGAAGTGAATCCAAAGCGATGGGAAGATAGACTGCGGGGGGAGGGGCCGGCTCCCGGCAAGATGCAGAGCAATGGAGCACAAAATCAGGACTTTTAAAAGTCTGTTTCACTGAGGGACATCACTCCAGAGGCTTAACCGGGGTGAAGGCCACATGGGGTCAGAGTGGCCTCAGGTCCCACAGGGTCACAGAAAGATTGGGGGTGTCTGAGTGTCACAGAGCTTGCAGGTATTAGAACAGGGAAGCCGGCTACAGAGACAGAGCCGAGGAGTGAGCTCTCAGCTTGGGGATACCTTGAACCAGTCACAGGCTCGGTCAGCTCAGAGTGCGGCTGGAGGCGAGGGTGACGGAAGTAATTGGGCGCTGTTCTCTCTGGGCGCACTGAGGAGTGGGGCCACGGGCTCTCAGCTCCTCCAGGCCAGAGACTGGAAAGCTGCCATCTTCATTCCCATCCTCCAGAACTCTACAGAAAGTGCTCAGGGAACAAAAGCTCCCAAAAGCAAACCTGAGCGGACTACACAGCCTGGCCCCTGGTAAGGGCGGTACAATTCTGCTTGGGGCAAAGACACTTGAGAATCACTACAACAGGCCCCTCCACCAGAAGATCAACAAGAAATACAGCCAGGACCAAGTTCACCTACCAAGGAGTGCAGTTTCAATACCAAGGAGAACAGCGGAATTCCAGAGGAGGAGAAAGCAAAGCACGGAATTCATGGCTTTCTCCCCATGATTCTTTAGCCTTGCAGATAATTTAATTTTTTTTATTTCTCAATTTTTTTCTCTTCTTCTGACAATTTTTTTAACTTTTACCCTTTTGTTTTTTAATGCTTTTTAACTAGTTTATCTAATATATATATATACATATATATATATATTCTTTTTTATATTTTTTCTTTATTCGTTTTCTTTTTTCAATTGTTTCTTTTTTTTTTCTTTCTGAACCTCTTTTTATCCCCTTTCTCCCCCCTCAAAATTTGGGATCTCTTCTGATTTGGATAAAGCATATTTTCCTGGGGTTGTTGCCACCCTTTTAGTATTTTACTTGCTCCTTCATATACTCTTATCTGGACAAAATGACAAGGTGGAAAAATTCACCACAAAAAAAAAGAACGAGAGGCAGTACCAAAGGCTAGGGACCTAATCAATACAGACATTGGTAATATGTCAGATCTAGAGTTCAGAATGACGATTCTCAAGGTTCTAGCTGGGCTCGAAAAAGGCATGGAAGATAGAGAAATGCTCTCAGGAGATATAAAAGCCCTTTCTGGAGAAATAAAAGAACTAAAATCTAACCAAATTGAAATTAAAAAAGCTACTAATGAGGTGCAATAAAAAATGGAGGCTCTCACTGCTAGGATAAATGAGGAAGAAGAAAGAATTAGCGATATAGAAGACCAAATGACAGAGAATAAAGAAGCTGAGCAAAAGAGGGACAAACAGCTACTGGATCACGAGGGGAGAATTCGAGAGATAAGTGATACCATAAGACGAAACAACATTAGAATAATTGGGATTCCAGAAGAAGAAGAAAGAGAGAGGGGAGCAGAAGGTATATTGGAGAGAATTATTGGGGAGAATTTCCCAATTTGGCAAAGGGAACAAGCATCAAAATCCAGGAGGTTCAGAGAACCCCCCTCAAAATCAATAAGAATAGGTCCACATCCCGTCACCTAATAGTAAAATTTACAAGTCTTAGTGACAAAGAGAAAATCCTGAAAGCAGCCTGGGAAAAGAAGTCTGTAACATACAATGGTAAAAATATTAGATTGGCAGCAGACTTATCCACAGAGACCTGGCAGGCCAGAAAGAGCTGGCATGATATATAGAGCATGAAATGAGAAAAACATGCAGCCAAGAATACTACATCCAGCTAGGCTATCATTAAAAATAGAAGGAGAGATTAAAAGCTTCCAGGAAAGCCAAAACTGAAAGAATTTGCAAATACCAAACCAGCTCTACAGGAAATATTGAAAGGGGTCCTCTAAGCAAAGAGAGACCCTAAAAGTAGTAGATCAGAAAGGAACAGAGACAATATACAATAACAGTCACCTTACAGGAAATACAATGGCACTAAATTCATATCTCTCAATACTTTCCCTGAATGTTAATGGGCTAAATGCCCCAATCAAAAGACACAGAGTATGAGAATGGATAAAAAAACAAAACCCATCTATATGTTGCCTACAAGAAACTCATTTTAAACCTGAAGACACCTCCAGATTTAGAGTGAGGGGGTGGAAATAATTTACCATGCTAATGGACATCAGAAGAAAGCAGGAGTGGCAATACTTATAACAGATCAATTAGATTTTAAGCCAAAGACTATAATAAGAGATGAGGAAGGACACTATATCATACTCAAAGGATCTGTCCAACAAGAAGATCTAACAATTTTAAATAGCTATGCCCCTAAGGTGGGAGCAGCCAACTATATAAATGAATTAACAAAATCATAGAAAAACATCAACAATAATACAATAATAGTAGGGACTTTAACACTCCCCTCACTGAAATGGACAGATCATCCAAGCAAAAGATCAACAAGGAAATAAAGGCTTTAAATGACACACTGGACCAGATGGACATCACAGATATATTCAGAACATTCCATCCCCAAGCAACAGAATACACATTCTTCTCAAGTGCACACGGAACATTCCCCAGAACAGATCACATCCTCAGTCCTAAATCAGGTCTCAACAGGTATCAAAAGATTGGGATCATTCCCTGCATATTTTCAGACCACAACACTCTGAAGCTAGAACTCAATCACAAGAGGAAATTTGGAAAGAACCCAAATATATGGAGACTAAACAGCATCCTTCTAAGGAATGAATGGGTCAACCAGGAAATTAAAGAATTGAAAAAATTCATGGAAACAAATGATAATGAAAACACAATGGTTCAAAATCTGTGGGACACAACAAAGGCAGTCCTGAGAGGAAAATATATAGTGATACAAGCCTTTCTCAAGAAACAAGAAAGGTCTCAAATATACAACCTAAACCTTAACACCTAAAGGAGCTGGAGAAAGAACAAGAAAGAAACCCTAAACGCAGCAGGAGAAGAGAAATCATAAAGATCAGAGCAGAAATCAATGAAATAGATACCAAAAAAACAATAGAACAAATCAATGAAACTAGGAGCTGGTTCTTTGAAAGAATTAATAAGATTGAGAAACCCCTGGCCAGACTTAGCAAAAAGAAAAGAGAAAGGACCCAAATAAATAAAATCATGAATGAAAGAGGAGAGATAACAACGAACACCAAAGAAATACAGGCAATTATAAGAACATACTATGAGCAATTCTATGCCAACAAATTTGACAATTCTGGAAGAAATGGATGCATTCCTAGAGACATATAAACTACCACAACTGAACCAGGAAGAAATAGAAAGCCTGAACAGACCCATAACCAGTAAGGAGATTGAAACAATCATCAAAAATCTCCAAAGAAACAAAAGCCCAGGGCCATACAGCTTCCCAGGGGAATTCAACCAAACATTTAAAGAAGAACTAATTCCTATTCTCCTGAAACTGTTCCAAAAAACAGAATGGAAGAAAAACTTTCAAACTCATTTTAGGAGGCCAGCATCACCTTGATCCCAAAACCAGACAAGGATCCCATCAAAAAAGAGAACTACAGACCAATATCCTTGATGAACACAGATGCAAAAATTCTCACCAAAATACTAGCCAATAGGATTCAACAGTACATTAAAAGGATTATTCACCACGACCAAGTGCAATTTAATCCAGGGCTGCAAGGTTGGTTCAACATCTGCAAATCAATCAATGTGATACAACACATTAATAAAAGAAAGAACAAGAACCATATGATACTCTCAATAGATGCTGAAATAGCATTTGACAAAGTACAGCATCCCTTCCTGATCAAAACTCTTCAAAGTGTAGGGATAGAGGACACATACCTCAATATTATCAAAGCCATCTATGAAAAAACCACCACAAATATCATTCTTAATGGAGAAAAACTGAAAGTTTTTCTGCTAAGGTCAGGAATACGGCAGGGATGTCCATTATCACCAGTGCTATTCAACATAGTACTAGAAGTCCTAGCCTCAGCAATCAGACAACAAAAGGAAATTAAAGGCATCCAAATTGGCAAAGAAGAAGTCAAACTATTACTTTTCGCAGATGATATGATACTATATGTGGAAAACCCAAAAGACTCCACTCCAAAACTGTTGAACTTGTATAGGAATTCAGTAAAGTGTCAGGATATGAAATCAATGCACAGAAATCAGTTGCATTTCTCTACACCAACAACAAGACAGAAGAAAGAGAAATTAAGGAGTCAGTACCATTTACAATTGCACCCAAAACTATAAGATACCTAGGAATAAACCTAACCAAAGAGGCTAAGAATCTATACCCAGAAAACTATAAAGTACTCATGAAAGAAATTGAGGAAGACACAAAGAAATGGAAAAATGTTCCATGCTCCCATATTGGAAGAATAAATATTGTGAAAATGTCTATGCTACCTAAAGCAATCTACACATTTAATGCAATTCCTATCAAAGTACCATCCACTTTTTTCAAAGAAATGGAACAAATAATCCTAAAATTTATATGGAACCAGAAAAGACTGCAAATAGACAAAGGAATATTGAAAAAGAAAGCCAAAGTTGGTGGCATCACAATTCCGGACTTCAAGCTCTATTACAAAGCTGTCATCATCAGGACAGCATGGTACTGGCACAAAAACAGACACATAGATCAATGGAACAGAATAGAGAGCCCAGAAATAGACCCTCAACTCTATGGTCAAATAATCTTTGACAAAGCAGGAAAGAATGTCCAATGGAAAAAAGACAGCCTTCTCAATAAATGGTGCTGGGAAAATTGGACAGCCACATGCAGAGAAATGAAATTGGATCATCTCCTTACACCACACACGAAAATAGACTCAAAATGGATGAGGGACCTCAATGTGAGAAAGGAATCCATCAATATCCTTGAGGAGAACACAGGCAGCAACCTCTTTGACCTCAGCTGCAGCAACATCTTCCTAGGAACATCGCCAAAGGCAAGGGAAGCAAGGGCAAAAATGAACTATTGGGATTTCATCAAGATCAAAAGCTTTTGCACAGCAAAGGAAACAGTTAACAAAACCAAAAGACAACTGACAGAATGGGAGAAGATATTTGCAAACGACATATCAGATAAAGGGCTAGTGTCCAAAATCTATTAAGAACTTAGCAAACTGAACAGCCAAAGAACAAATAATCCAATCAAGAAATGTCAGAAGACATGAACAGACATTTCTGCAAAGAAGACATCTAGATGGCCAACAGACACATGAAAAAGCTCCATATCACTTGGCATCAGGGAAATACAAATCAAAACCACAATGAGATATCACCTCACACCAGTAACAATGGCTAAAATGAACAAGTCAGGAAATGACAGATGCTGGCGAGAATGAGGAGAAAGGGGAACCCTCCTACACTTTTGGTGGGAATGCAAGCTGGTGCAACCACTCTGGAAAACAGCATGGCGGTTCCTCAAAATGTTGAAAATAGAACTACTGTATGACCCAGAAATTTCACTACTGGGTATTTACCCTAAAGATACAAACTTAGTGATCCGAAGGTGCACGTGCACCCGAATGTTTATAGCAGCAATGTCTACAATAGCCAAACTATGGAAAGAACCTAGATATCCATCAACAGATGAATGGATAAAGAAAATGTGGTATATATACTCAATGGAATACTATGCAGCCATCAAAAGAAATGAAATCTTGCCATTTGTGATGACATGGATGGAACTAGAGGGTATCATGCTTAGCGAAATAAGTCAATCAGAGAAAGACAACTATCATATGATCTCCCTGATATGACGGAGAGGAGATGCAACATGGGGGGTTAAGTGGGTAGGAGAAGAGTAAATGAAACAAGATGGGATTGGGAGGGAGACAAACCATAAGTGACTCTTAATCTCACAAAACAAACAGAGGGTTGATGGGGGGAGCGGGTTTGGGAGAGGGGGGGTGAGGTTATGGACATTGGGGAGGGTGTGTGCTATGGTGAGTGCTGTAAAGTGTGTAAACCTGGCGATTCACAGACCTGTACCCCTGGGGATAAAAATATATTTTATGTTTATAAAAAATAAAATAAAAAAAGGAAAAAAATATATCTTTAGCTTTAGCTATATGTTTAATCATGCTATATAGAGAAATATTCTTCCACAGGCACAAAAAATACCTTAACCAGACTCATGCCTGTTTTTACTTAAGCAAATAAAAGTGAAATTTTTATTGGAGATCTTAGAAGAGAAAATTTGAAAGATTTTAAGTTGTTTAATTATCCCAATAGTAATAGCTTACTGATTGGACATGAATCATGAATTAAGATTCAGTGAGATATGTTTATCTCAATAAATATGTTAAAACACTCTGACCAGACTTAATGCTGGCAATAAAAGTCAACTATTTGCAAGACTGGTTTATCCAGTTCGTAAACTAACAAAAAATAAATAGTAATATATTAATAACTCTCTCTTATCAGTGAATGGTGTTTGTTTTACATCCATACCTTTGTAACATATCTCATCTCCAGGATGTCAAAAGAATCTATCTTCTTACAAATACTCTTTACAATCTGTATTTATAAACAATATTTACTTAGCTTTCTTATTGTCTCATCCTTACTGTCCTCTTCTATACTCCTTATCTCAAAATGCTGGTCATGAAAAAGAACTAATCCTATAAAAAGTCAATCTGGGGGTACCTGGGTGGCTCAGTGGGTTATTAAGCCTCTGCCTTCCGCTCAGGTCATGATCTCAGGGTTCTGGGATCGAGCCCTGCATTGGCCTCTCTGCTCAGCAGGGAGCCTGCTTTCTCCTCTCTCTGTGCCTGCCTCTCTGCCTACTTGTGATCTCTATCTGTCAAATAAATAAATAAAATCTTTAAAAAACTTAAAATAAAAAAACAATCTGATATCAGTAGTCATATTCTTCCATTGAAGTGCATAATATTGTTAAAAATATTTCTAAGACGTGAAATAAAAAAAGAAAATGATGTATGGTTAATTTTTATATAATTTGTAATTCAAATAAAATTATTATACAACTCAAAAAAATATTTCTTAGACTATAAACTTGAAATTTACATGAAAATATTGAGATAGATAAGGGAAAATACTACATAAGTAGCAACTTTTTTCATTTTTCACAATTTCTTACAACAGTAATGAACAAAATATGCTATATTTATATTATATCTCTAAAATGTCTAATTCCAGGGTTTTCAATATTTTACATTCACAAGAATCATCTGAGGAGCCTGTCTTTTTTTTTAATTTATTTACTTATTTGACAGAGAGATCACAAATAGGCAGAGAGTCAGGCAGAGAGAGAGGAGGTAGCAGGCTCCCCGCCGAGCAGAGAGCCTGATGTGGGTCTCGATCCCAGGACCCTGGGATCATGACCTGAGCTGAAGGCAGAGGCTTTAACCCACTGAGCCACCCAGGCACCCCAAGGAGCCTGTCTTAAATGCAATTTCCTACATCCAAAGTCAAAGATGATGTTGAGACCTGGAAACAAATTTATAACAGATCATCCTCAAATGATTCTAATGCTCTCTATCTGTGGCCCACACATGCACTACATTTTAAAATCAGCAAGCTATTGTGATCATGATCATTGTCCCCAATTTACTATAATTACAGGAAATTTCAATAAATGTATCATAGCAAATGGTGATAAGAGTTTAAACATATATAGTTAAAATGTTCTTTCTCACTTTTTAATCAGGCATGACCATTTTCCTAACAGAGTATAAATGAATGGACATGCACTTTCTAAGTCAAGGAGAGTACCTGAGAAACAGTCCCAGAAGTAGTCACTGAGGGATAGATTATTCTGTTGGGTAAAATTCAGCATCCATGAGTATATGATAGAATTTTGTGCTCCAGGCATGTACTTTGTAATGAATAAAGGGTAACAATAACTATCTGGATATCACAATGAGTACTTAAAGAACAGTAATGGGAAGTTTAAGCAGGAAATGCTTCAGAATCCTTGTAAGTAAGCAGTAGACATCAGTTAGGTATATCTTTCAGCAAAAAGGTCTCAGATTTATAAAGGTATTAGGGGGTCCTTTGAGAGGAGTATGGCAGCAAAATAGGAGGACCCTGGCCCTTATCATCTTACAAACACACCTAGATATCTATCAAATCATCCTAAATAATCCAGAAGTTGAGGTGAAGACTAGGAAGAAAAGAGATTGCATCCAAGAAGGTAGGAAGTGTGAAAATGTGATTTAGGGGAGAAACCTAAAAATACCTGCAGGTTGAATGTGAGGAGGTGGAGAAACATGTATCATGCTAAGGATGTCAAAAGAAAGCTGGAGTAACAACACTTCTATTGGACATACTAGACTTTAAAACAAGGACTGTAAAAAGAGACAAAGACATTACACAAACATAAAGGGATAACCCAACAAGAAGATATAACAATTGTAAACATTTATGCACCCAAAAAGGGAGCACCCAAATATATAAAATATATTTATATTTATAATAAATATATAAAACAGTGACAAACATAAGTGAACTGATTGGTAATAACACAATAGTAGGGAACGTCAACATCCCACTTACATCAATGGACAGATAATCTAAACAGAAATTCAGCAAGGAAACAATGGCTTTAAAAGACACATTGGGCCAGATGGACTTAACAGATATGTCCAAAGCATTCTATCATAAAACAACAGAATACATACTCTTTTAAAATACACATTGAACATTCTCCAAAATACATCACATATTAGGTCACAAAACAGGTCTCAATAAATACTAAAAGACTGAAATCACACCATGCAACTTTCTGACCACAACTCTATGAAACTAGGAATCAACCACACAAACACACACACACACACACACACACTCAAAATTCTGGAAAGACCACAAACAGCATGCTACTAAACAAGTTTCAACCAGGAAATAAAAGAAAAAAAGAAAAAGAAAAATACACGGAACTGAATAAAAATGGAAAACAATTATTCAAAACATTTGGGATGCAACAAAGAGATACTAAGAGGGAAGTATTAGAAATAAAGGCCTATCTCAAGAAGCATGAAAATCTCAAAAAAAAATTAACTTTATCCCTAAAGGAGCTAGAAAAATGAACAACAAATGAAGCCTAAAGACAGCAGAAAGAAGGAAATAATAAAGATTAAAGCAGAGGGGTACCTGGGTGACTCAATCTGTTAAGTGTCTGACTCTTGATGTTGGCTCAGGTCATGGTCTCAGGGTCATGGGACTGATCTCCATGTAAGGCTCTGCTCTCAGTGGGGAGTCTGCTTGAGATTCTCTCTCTCCCTCCTTCTGCCCCTGCCCCTGCCCTGACTCTCTCTTCTGACATTAATAAATAAATGTTTAAAAATGATTAGAATAGAAATAAATGATATAGAAACTAAAACAAATAAACACACACACAAACAAAACAAAACAAAACAAACAAACAAACAAAACAGAAGTGGGATTTATTCCTGGGCTGCAGGGTCGGTTTGATATTTGTAAATAAATCAATGTGATATACCACCTTAGCAAAAGTAGTATAAGAACCATATGATCATAAATACACCCTGATGATTATAGCAGCATTATTAACAATAGCCATACTTGGAAAGAGCTGAAATCTCCACCAACTGATGTATGGATAAATAAGATTATATATACACACATATATATACATATGTATATATATGTGTGTGTATATATATATATATATACACATATATATGAAAAAAATCAAAAATTTCATTTTTGATAGCTGATATGTATATGTATGTGTATATATATTATACATATACATATATAATATGTATATATTACTCAGCCATCAAAAATGAAATTTTGTCATTTACAATGATGTCAATGGAGCTAGTGTATTATGCCAAGTGAATTAAGTCAGTCAGAGAAAAACAGATAGTGTATGATTTAATTCATACACGGAATTTAAGAAACAAAATGGAAACATATGGAAAGGAAAAAAAAGAGGGAAGGATACAATAAGAGATATTTAATGGTAGTGAAAAAAACTGAGGGTTGATGAAGAGAGGTGGGTGGGTAGGCTAAATGTGTAGTGGATGTTAAGGAGGTCACTTGTTATGATGAGCACTGAATGTTATGTGAAAATGTTTAGTCACTAAATTCTACTCTTGAAACAAATATTACACGACATGTTAACTAACTAGAATTTAAATAAATAACTGAAAAGGGAAAAAAAAGAAATAAATCATTACAGGCACATACACATACATGCAGAATCATATGATCATTTTAATAGATGAGGAAAAAGCATTATGATAAAAGCCCTCAATAAAGTAGGTTTTGAGGAACATACCTCAACATAATAAAGGCCATATATGAAAAACCCACAGCTAATATAATCCTCAGTGGGGAAAAAGAGAGCTTTTTCTCTATAGTCAGGAACAAGACAGGGATGTCCATTCTCAGGACTTTTATTCAACATTATACTATAAGTCCTAGCCACAGCAATCTGACAACCAAAAAGAAATAATATGCATCCAAATTAGCAAGGAGGAAAGGAAACGTTCACTATCTGCACATGACAGGGTACTCGATATAGAAAACCCAAAGACACCGCACAAAAACTGGAACTGATAATGAATTCAGTACATTCACAGGTATAAAATCAACATACAAAAATCTGTTGGATTTCTGTACACCAATAATAAAGCAGAGGAAAGAGGGGGAGGAGTTAAGATGGTGGAGAAGTAGTAGTCTGAGACTATATCAGGTAGAAGGAGATCAGCTAGATAGCTTATTAAACCATTGCAAACACCTACAAATTGAACAGCAGATCAAAGAGAAGAGCAACAATTCTAGAAACAGAAAATCAATCACTTTCTGAAAGGTAGGACCGGCGGAGAAGTGACTCCAAAGTGACGGGAAGATAGACCACAGGGGGAGGGGCCAGCTCCTGGCAAGCGGCAAAGCAATGGAGCACAAAATCAGAACTTTTAAAAGTCTGCTCCACTGAGCAACATCTCTCCAGAGGCTAAACCGGGGTGAAGCCCACACGAGGTCAGCGTGGGCCCCAGGTCACCCGGGGTCACAGAAGGATCAGGGATGTCTGAGTGTCGCAGAGATCACAGGTATTAGAGCGGGGAAGCCACCTACAGAGACAGAGCCAAGGAGTGAGCTCTCAACTCAGGGTTAGCCTGAAATGGTCACAGGCTTGGTGAACTCAGAGCGCAGCCGGAGACCAGGGAGACAGGAGTGTTTGAGCGCTTTTCTCTGAGGTCACACTGAGGAGCAGGGCCCTGAACTCTCAGCTCCTTGGGGCCGGAGATTGAGAGGCCGCCATTTTCATTCCCATCCTCCGGAACTCTACGGAAAACATTCAGGGAACAAAAGCTCCCAAAAGTGAACCCGAGCCGATTACTTAGCCTGGCCCCTGGTAAGGGCAGTGCAACTCCGCCTCAGGCAAAGACACTTTAGATTCATTAAAAGAGGCCCCTCACCCAGAAGATCAACAAGAAATCCAGCCAAGACCAAATTCACTTACCAAGGAGAACAGCGGAATTCCAGAGGAGGAGAAAACAAAGCATGGAATTCATGACTTTCTCCCCATGATTCTTTAGTCTTGCAGTTAATTATTTTTTTTTAATTTTATTTTTTCTTCTGCTGATTTTTTTTAACTTTTACCCTTTCCTCTTTTGAAGTTTTTTTAACTAGTTTATCTTAGCAATACCTTTGTTTAAAAAAATAATAATCTTTTTTGAACCTTCATTATTATAGTCATATTTTATCCTTCATTGTATCTAACTTTATTTTTTGTATACACATAGGGTTTTTTCTTCTAAAAGATTTGGGGAACAACTTTTTCTAATAGATCAAAATACTCCTAAATCTAGCTCTGGGCTTGTTCTAGTCTCCAGCTCAAGAAAATTCTCTCCACTTTCTTTTTCTTTATTCTCCCAACCAAATTATTTTATCAACTCCATTTTTAGAAATTAAAAAAAATCATCTTTATAGGCATATTCCATTCCTTCATTTTGTTTACCCTTATATATTCTTTTCATTCTTTAAAATTCTGGGAGGTAGTTTCTTCTAAGAGACCAAAATACTCCCCAAATTAAGTGGGTGACCCTGTTCTAGACACCAGTCTAATATACATATTTCTTTTTTATATTTTTTCTTTATTTGTTTTCTTTTTTTTTTCTGAACTTCCTTTTATCCTCTTTCTCCCCCCCACGATTTGGGGTCTCTTCTGATTTGGTTAAAGCACATTTTCCTGGGGTCTTTGTCACCCTTTTAGTATATTATTTGCTCCTTCATATATTCTTATCTGGACAACATGACAAGGCAGAAAAACTCACCACACAAAAGAACAAGAGGCATTACTGAAGGCTAGGGACATAATCAACACAGACATTGGTAATATGTCAGATCTAGAGTTCAGAATGACAATTCTTAAGGTTCTACCCGGGCTCGAAAAACACATGGAATATATTAGAGAAACCCTCTCAGGAGAAATAAAAGCCCTTCTGGAGAAATAAAAGAACTAAAATCTAACCAAGTTGAAATAAAAAAAGCTATTAATGAGGTGCAATCAAAAAATGGAGGCTCTTACTGTTAGGATAAATGAGGAAGAAGAAAGAATTAGTAATATAGAAGACCAAATGACAGAGAATAAAGAAGCTGAGCAAAAGAGAGACAAACAACTACTGGACCAGGAGGGGAGAATTCGAGAGATAAGTGATAACATAAGACAAAACAACATTAGAATAATTGGGATTCCAGAAGAAGAAAGAGAGAGGGGAGCAGAAGGTGTATTGGAGAGAATTATTGTAGAGAATTTCCCTAATATGGCAAAGGGAACAAGCATCAAAATCCAGGAGGTGTACAGAACCCCCTCAAAATCAATAAGAATAGGTCCATACCCCGTCACCTAATAGTAAATATTATAAGTCTTAGTGACAAAGAGAAAATCCTGAAAGCAGCCCGGGAAAAGAAGTCTGTAACATAAAATGGTAAAAATATTAGATTGGCAGCAGACTTATCCACAGAGACCTGGCAGGCCAGAAAGAACTGGCATGGTATATTCAGAGCACTAAATGAGAAAAACATGCAGGCAAGAATACTACATTCAGCTAGGCTATCATTAAAAATAGAAGGAGAGATAAAAAGCTGGGGCGCCTGGGTGGCTCAGTGGGTTAAAGCCTCTTCCTTCGGATCAGGTCATGATCCCAGGGTCTTGGGATCGAGCCCCGTGTTGGGCTCTCTGCTCCACAGGGAGCCTTCTTCCTCCTCTCTCTCTCTCTCCCTACCTCTCTGCCTACTTGTGAAATCTCTCTCTCTGTCAAATAAATAAAATCTTAAAAAAAAAAAAGCTTCCAGGACAAACAAAAACTGAAAGAATTTGCAAACACCAAACCAGCTCTACAGGAAATATTCAAAGGGGTCCTCTAAGCAAGGAGAGAGACTAAAAGAGTAGACCAGAAAGGAACAGAGACAATATACAGTAACAGTCACCTTACAGGCAATACAATAGCACTAAATTCATATCTCTCAATAGTTACCCTGGATGTAAATGGGCTAAAAGCCCAATCAAAAGACACAGAGTATCAGAATGGATAAAAAAACAAAACCCACCAATATGCTGCCTACAAGAAATTCATTTTAGACCCGAAGACACCTCCAGATTTAAAGTGAGGGGGTGGAAAAGAATTTACCATGCTAATGGACATCAGAAGAAAGCTGGAGTGGCAATGCTTATATCAGATCAATTAGATTTTAAGCCAAGACTATAATAAGAGATGATGAAGGACACTATATCATACTAAAAGGGCCTGTCCAACAAGAAGCTATAACAATTTTAAATATCTATGCTCCTAACATGGGAGCAGCCAACTATATAAACCAATTAATAAAAAAATCAAAGAAACACATCACCAATACTACAATAATAATAGGGGACTTTAACACCCCCTCACTGAAATGGACAGATCATCCAAGCAAAAGATCAACAAGGAAATAAAGGCCTTAAATGATACACTGGACCAGATGGACATATAGATACATTCAGAACATTCCATCCCAAAGCAACAGAATACACATTCTTCTCTAGTGCACATGGAACATTCTCCAGAATAGATCACATCCTCGGTCCTAAATCAGGTCTCAACTGGTATCAAAAGATGGGGATCATCACCTGCATATTTTCAGACCACAATGCTCTGAAGCTAGAACTGAATCCCAAGAGGAAATTTGGAAAGAACCCAAATACATGGAGACTAAACAACATCCTTCAAAAAAATGAATGGGTCAACCAGGAAATTAAAGAAGAATTGAAAAAAATCATGGAAACAAATGATAATGAAAACACAATTGTTCAAAATCTGTGGGACACAGCAAAGGCAGTCCTGAGAGGAAAATATATAGTGATACAAGCCTTTCTCAAGAAACAAGAAAGGTCTCAAATATACAACCTAACCCTACACCTAAAGGAGCTCAAGAAAGAACAACAAAGAAAGCCAAAACCCAGCAGGAGAAGAGAAATCATAAAAATCAGAGCAGAAATCAATGAAATAGAAACCAAAAAAATATTGGAACAAATAAACAAAACTAAGAGATTGTTCTTTGAAAGAATTAATAAGATTGAGAAACCCCTGGCCAGACTTATCAAAAAGAAAAGAGAAAGGACCCAAATAAATAAAATCATGAATGAAAGAGGAGAGATCACAACTAACACCAAAGAAATACAAACATTTGTAAGACAGTACTACGAGCAACTCTATGCCAACAAATTTGATAATCTGGAGGAAATGGCTGAATTCCTAGGGACATATAAACTACCACAACTGAACTAGTAAGAAATAGAAAACCTGAAGAGACCCATAACCGGTAAGGAGATTGAAACAGTCATCAAAAATCTCCAAACAAACAAAAGCCCAGGGCCAGATGGCTTCCCAGGGGAATTTTACAAAATACTTAAAGAAGAATTAATTCCTATTCTACTGAAACTGTTCCAAAAAATGAAATGGCAGGAAAGCTTCCAAACTCATTTTATGAGGCCAGCATCACCTTGATCCCAAAACCAGACAAGGATCCCATCAAAAAAGAGAATTACAGACCAATATCCCTGATGGACACAGATGCGAAAATTCTCACCAAAATAGGAACAAATAGGATCCAACAATACATTAAAAGGATTATTCACCATGACCAATTGGGATTTATTCCAAGGCTGCAAGGTTGGTTCAACATCTGCAAATAAATCAATGTGATATAATACATGAATAAAAGAAAGAACAAGAACCATATGATACTCTCAATAGATGTTGGAAAACCATTTGACAAAGTACAGCATCCCTTCCTGATCAAAACTCTTCAAAGTAGGGATAGAGGGCACATACCTCAATATTATCAAAGCCATCTATGAAAAACCCACCACAAATATCATTGTCAATGGAGAAAAACTGAAAGTTTTTCTGCTAATGTCAGGAACATGGCAGGGATGTCCGTTATCACCAGTGCTATTCAACATAGTACTAGAAGTCCTAGCCTCAGCAATCAGACAACAAAAGGAAATTAAAGGCATCCAATTCAGCAAAGAAGAAGTCAAACTACCACTCTTTGCAGAAGATATGATACTGTATGTGGAAAACCCAAAAGGCTCCACTCCAATACTGCTATAACTTGTACAGGAATTCAGTAAAGTGTCAGGATATAAAATCAATGCACGGAAATTGGTTGCATTTCTTTACACCAACAACAAGATAGAAGAAAGAGAAATTAAGGAGTCAATCCCATTTACAATTGCATCCAAAACCATAAGATACCTAGGAATAAACCTAACCAAAGAGGCAGAGAATATATACCCGAAAACTATAAAGTACTCATGAAAGAAATTGAGGAAGACACAAAGAAATGGAAAAATGTTCCATGCTCCCATATTGGAAGAATAAAATTGTGAAAATGTCTATGCTACCTAAAGCAATCTACACATTTAATGCAATTCCTATCAAAGTACCATCCATTTTTTTCAAAGAAATGGAACAAATAATCCTAAAATTTATATGGAACCAGAAAAGACCTCGAATAGCCAAAGGAATATTGAAAAAGAAAGCCAAAGTTGGTGGCATCACAATTCCGGACTTCAAACTCTATTACAAAGCTGTCATCATCAAGACAGTATGGTACTGGCACAAAAATAGACACATAGATCAATGGAACAGAATAGAGAGCCCGGAAATAGACCCTCAACTCTATGGTCAACTAATCTTTGACAAAGCAGGAAGGAATGTCCAATGGAAAAAGGCAGCCTCTTCAATAAATGGTGTTGGGAAAATTGGACAGCCACATGCAGAAAAATGAAGCTGGACCATTTCCTTACACCACACATAAAAATAGACTCACATGGATGAAGGACCTCAATGTGAGAAAGGAATCCATCAATATCCTTGAGGAGAACACAGGCAGCAACCTCTTCTACCTCAGCCACAGCAACTTCTTCCTAGGAACATCACAAAGGCAAGGGAAGCAAGGGCAAAAATGAACTATTGGGATTTCATCAAGAACAAAAGCTTTTGCACAGCAAAGGAAACAGTTAATAAAACCAAAAGACAACTGACAGAACGGGAAAAGATATTTGCAAACAACATTATCAGATAAAGGGCTAGTATCCAAAATCTATAAAAAGCTTAGCAAACTCAACACCCAAAGAACAAATAATCCAATGAAGAAATGGGCAGAGAACATGAACAGACATTTCTGCAAAGAAGACATCCAGATGGCCAACAGACACTTGAAAAAATGTTCCACATCACTCGGCATCAGGGAAATACAAATCAAAACCACAATGAGATACCACAGCACACCAGTCAGAATGGCTAAAATTAACAAGACAGGAAATGACAGATGCTGGCAAGGTTGCAGAGAAAGGGGAACCCTCCTACACTCTTGGTGGGAATGAAGGCTGGTGCAACCACTCTGGTAAACAGCATGGAGGTTCCTCAAAAAGTTGAAAATCGATCTACCCTATGACCCAGCAATTGCACTCCTGTGTATTTACCCTAAAGATACAAAGGTAGTGATCCAAATGGGCACGTGCACCCGAATGTTTATAGCAGCAGTGTCCACAATAGCCAAACTATGGAAAGGACCTAGATGTCCATCAACAGATGAATGGATAAAGAAGAAGTGGTGTATATATATAAAATGGAATACTATGCAGCCATCAAAAGAAATGAAATCTTGCCATTTGTGACGACGTGGATAGAACTAGATGGTATTATGCTGAGCGAAATATGTCAATCAGCGAAAGACAATTATTCTATGATCTCCCTGATATGAGGAAGTGGAGAGGCAATGTGGGGGACTTAGGGGGTAGGAAAGGAATAAATGAAAAAAGATTGGAACGGGAGGGAGAAACCATAAGACACTCTTAGTCTCACAAAACAAACTGAGGGTTGCTGGGTGGAGAGAGGTTGGGAGAGGATGGTGGGGTTATGGACATTGGGGAAGTTTATGTGCTATGGTGAGTTCTGTGAAGTTTGCAAACCTGGCAATTCACAGACCTGTATCCCTGGGGATAAAAATACATTATATGTTTATAAAAAATAAAAAAAAAATTAAAAAATTTTAAAAAATAAAGCAGAGGAAAGAGAAATGAAGGAATCAAGCCCATCTACAATTTCCCACAAAACCATAAACTTCCTAGGGAATAAACCTAACCACAGAGGTGAAAGACCTGTACTCTGAAAACTATAAAACACTGATGAAGGAAACTGAAGATAACACCAAGAAATGGAAAGATATTTCATGCTCATGGTTTGGAAAAACAAATATTTTCAAGGAGTCTGTACTACCTAAGGCAATCTACATATTTAATGCAATCCTTATCAAAATAAAAAGCATTTTTCAGAGTTAGAACTAACTATTCTAAAATTTTTATGGAACCACAAAGGACCCTAAATAGCCAAAGTAAATAAGTAATCTTGAAAATGAAAGGCAAAGATGAGGCACCACAATTCTGGACTTCAATTATATTACAAAGTTGTAGTGATCAAGACACTATGGCACTGGTACAACAATTAACAAATAGATAAATGGAGCAGAATAGAAAACCCAGAAATGAACCCACAATTATATGGTCAATTAATCTTGAACAAAACAGGAAAGAATACCCAATGGGGAAAAAGACAAGTCTCTTCAACAAATGGTGTTGGGAAAACTGGTCAGCAACTTGCAAAAGAATGAAGCTAACAACTTTCTTACACCATACAGTAAAATAAATTCCAAATGGATGAAAGACCTAAATGTGAGACAGGAAACCATCAGAATCCTAGTGGAGAACACAACCTCTTTGACATCGACTGTAGCAGCTTTTTTCTAGATATCCATCCTGAGGCAAAGGAAACAAAAGAAAAAATAAACTATTGAGACTTCACAAACACACACAAAAAAGAAAACTTCTGTACAACAAAGGAAACAATAAATAAAACTAAAAGGCAACCTACTGAATGGGGGAAGGTATTTGCAAATGACATACGTGATAAAAGATAAAGGTCACAGTATATAAAAACTTATAAAACTCATTACCCAAGAAACAAATAATCCAGTAAAAAATGGGCAGAAGGCATGAATAGACATTTTCCCAAAAAGATATACAAATGGCCATCAGACATGAAAAAATCCTCTCACTGATCATCAGGGAAATACCAATCAAAACTACAATGAGATATTACCTCATACTTGTCATAATCATTAAAATCAACAACAGAAAAACAAGTTTTGGCAAGGATGTGGAGAAGGGTGAACCCTTTTGCACTGTTAGTGGGAATGCAAAGTAGTGCAGCCACTCTGGAAAACAGTATGGATGTTCCTCAAAAAGTTAAAAATAGAACTACCCTACAATGAAGCAATTCTACATTCGGTATTTACCCAGGGAATACAAAAATACTAATTCAGAGGGATGCATGGATCCCTATGTTTATAGCAGCATTATTTATAATCGCCAAGATATGAAACCTGCCCAAGTGTCCACTGACTGATGAAATAGATAAATGGATAAGGAAAAGGTTTCATATATATATATATATATATATATATATATATATATATATATTTAAATATTTATAATATTTAAACATTTATATACATAAAATTCCATCATATATATGATGGAATTTTATTAAGCCACAAAATAATGAAATCTTTTCATTTTCAAGAACATGGATAGAGCTAGAAAGTATAACACTAAGTGAAATAAGACAGTAAAAGAAAAATACCTTATGATTTCACTCATATGTGGAATTTAAGAAATTAAACAAAGAAGGAAAGGGGAAAAATAAGAGAGAGAGAGAAACCAAGAAACACACTCTTAACTATAGAGAACAAACTGATGGTTACCAGAGGGAAGTAGGTGTTTGGATTGGTGAAATGAGTGATGGAGATTAAGGAGTACACTAGTGATGAGCACAAGTGTTGTATGGAAGTGTTGAATCACTATATTGTATACCTGAAACTAATAGTACACCCTGTGTTAACTAATTAATTTAAATAAAAACTTCTAAATAAAAAAACAAAAAAATGCAAACATGTATCATAATTTTCATTATAGAAACCTGTTACTAATTTGAAGACCCATTCTAAACTTACTCAAATTTTCTGTAGCTTCCATGTCACCACTATGTGCATCATTTTTCCCCTCTCCATAAATATCTACTATGTTTCACTACTGTTTCTCTTGCACAGTCTGTTTAGGTCCCACATTAATCCTATGACTTTCTCATTGTTCTAAAAATGAGTAATAGATACTTGTATTTATATATCTAGTAGGCCAGAAAAAATGCATTTTTAAGTCTGCATTCTAGAACACAAGCTATTCACATTACTTTGTCAGAGTAGTCAGAACAAATCCCAACCCCTGTCTAGTCTTTTCCCCTACCTCCTTCCTTTTGCTCTCCTCCATTTGTCCTCTTCTTGACAGTTTGAGAAACTTCACCTTTGTTCCTTCACATTCCATTTTCATTTTCACTATCTTCTTCATATTTGCTCATGCCCTCTTATTCTTAGTTACATTTTTTTTCCATTTTAGATTAGTCTTCCTTTTTGGCAAAGCATAATTAGACTGTGCATTAGTTTTCTATTGCTGCATAGCAAATTACCACAAACTTAGTGGTTTAAAACAATACAAATTCATTATCATCTTATAGTTTCCATGAGTGAGATTCTAGGCATTGAATAGCTGGGTCCTCTTATCAGGTCCTCATCATACTGAAATCAAAGTGTTGGCCAGATCTGGGGTCTCCTCTGAGACTCAGGCTCCTTTTCCAAGTCCATGTGGTTGTTGGCACACTTCATTTATTTCCAGCTATAGAACTCAAATTGGCTGCATTTTCAAAACCAGAAATACCAGACTTTTCTGAAACTTCCTTCATCTTTTAAATCTTTCTCTGAAACATCAGGGCCACCTAGGATAGTTTCCTTTTGTTTATCTCAAATTCAACTGATTAGTATTCCAAATTAGAGAGTCATATCCAATCCTATTCACAGGTTCTATCCGCACTTCATGGAAGGTAACTATATGGATCATATTCACCATGGGGTAGAGATTTTGTGGGTCATTCAAATTTTGTCTAGCACAGACTATTTCAAGTATTACTCTCTCAGTTGGCATGGACCTCATAGGCCTCTCCTGCCTGATTCTTAGGAAAACACCTGCTCAACTCATCTTTCTTCCCCAGTAGGATGCATGAAGTGGGAAGTCTAGGTTCCCACTAGGAACCCAGAAACATAACCACATCTGAGGTGACATAATTTCCCTAACCTGATCTGAGGATTTTCCATTCTCACCATCAGATACCCCCCCAACTCTTATGCAGTGATGGTAACATACAATTTGTACTTGAAAATAATAGGAAAAGGACCTTGACAAGATTTTTGAATCTGCTTTTATCAATTTCTGTTAGATTCCAGATTTTATGTAGAATAATTTTCTATCCCAACTCCTAACATAGAATTGATAGGTTGCCTATTTTTTCATCTTTTGAGATGAGTCCTCTTTTATTCATTATTCCATTCTATTTGTCCATTATTCATTCAGTAATGGCCTGAGTGTTTAAAGCATCTATGATTTGTTTTGTGAGAAAATTTGGAGTTATCTTTGTAATCATATCTATAACTGAAATTTTAATTGCTTTAGTCACATTAATAAAGCATCCAAGTTGGTAAAGTTTTGCTTCATAAATTTGTATAATATTAATCTAAGGTTATGAAAAATAGTAACCACAGAATACTGAAGTACATAAATTTATCTGGTTTATTGTATTTCAAATTAAATATACACCTAGTATTCTTTTGCCCTAGAGAAATTTTAAAAATTTATTTTATTCTTGGCAAGATATCATTGATTGCTTTGTGAATAAATGCTTTTTGAGAAATCTATGCAATGTGGTCTACATTTACATTTACAGATTTTCACTTTGAGCACAGCTATAGAAAAAAAACTAACTTCTCAACAACGAAGGAAACTACAATGTTGTCAGAGTATCTCCATTTTTAAAATATTCCACATTAGTTTACTAATGGCATCTTAAACATTTCTCTATTGTATTATACCATGCATCAGTTTAATGATTATTTATGACTAAAACTCTATTTTTTCCCTAAAGCAGTGAGAGCCAAACTTTTAAAAATAATAAAGCAATTTAATTTGAAATCAGGTAGGAAAATTCATTTTTATTGGCAACACTTTTTTTTTTTTTAATCAGAACATTGTCTACAATATGGGTTTACTTTCTGAGTTCTTCCTAGGTAAACTCATGTTAGTGCTGGAAAAGGTAACAATAATCATTACCATTTATAGAGGACATACATAGTACATGATCCTTTACATATATTATTCCTAAGTCTTACAACATTTCTGTAAAGTTGGTATTGGTATTCCAGTTTTAAAAATAAAGAAGTCAGGACACAATAAATTTGTCAAATGTCATGTACTAAAAAGTACTAAAGCCAGGGTTGAAACCCTGGACTTCACGTCCAAGTTCAAATTCCTGTCCTCAGTGTATTTCACTACCTATCCTCTTTTCTCTAATTAGCCTTCTGCTTATATCTGTACTCTACCATTGCTAAAGGATAGTGCCTATATTTCTACTTTTCTTGAATATGGTAAGCAAGGAAAAGTGAAAATCTTTGAGTTATACTCTTTGCTTGCTCAGAGGACAGGATGCTAAATGTTATCACTGTTATAGCCTACCCAATTTTTCATCATTGTTTAGTTCCTATTATCAAATTTGCAGCTTTCAAATAAAATAATCTTTCATATAGGTTTCATGTTATAACATCAAATGCTATTTTCTCTCATCACCTCAGACTGAAACTGAGTAGTATGGAGTAGAAATCCTCTATAAAGGGGAACTATTGACAAAAAAGTATTTCTTTTTTTTTTAGCTACAGTTTCTCTTCTGTATTATTTCACTTTTATCTTACAAATTTACTTTACTTCATTACAAAGCCTACAGGAAAGATGTGGGCTGTAGAGAAATTCTTTTGTTATCTAACATAGCCATAGAGGAAAGTATTCTGTTTACTCATATACTCTTCTATCACTTTAAAGGATACCATGTAAGAAATACTATTAGTCATCAATTTGGAATTTAAAAATGAAATAATTCCTCAACAATTTCCTCAATAAACTTCATACAAAATTTTTTGGGTTTGAACAAATCTTCATAAGTCCTGTGAGGCATAGTAGTTTATACTTATAGAAGTCAAGCCAACAAATATTACCTGCATATATATTTGTCTTTGCTCAAGAGAGGCTTAGAAATATCCACTTTAGATATACTCAGAGTCAGTAATGAATATATACTCTTCTTTCTCCCTTTATTCCTCTCTTGCCAATCAACTCTCCATTAAGCTCCTTCTTCATGCTTTTCTTCATTCCCTTCTCTCTTTCATAATCAGTCTATTAAACTTTTGGTTGGTTGGTTTATTATACTTCAACTCTGTCAATTTGTAAGGCAGTGTTTTTATTCATGGTTGAGGAATTTTAAGCATTATCAACAAGACAGAGATTATCTATGGATTGATCCTTGGCTTGAAGGGTGGGGATGGTAAAAAGCTCAAACCACACTAGCTAACAAACACATCCTGAAGATCAACCTGATATACATTTTGGGGGGTTATTTGGGAGACAAAATGGGGAGTATTGTTAAACACAGACTTGTAAATAGTCTCTCATTTTCTCTGCACTCTCAGCCAACAATTAGTTAGCTCTAGCACCCAAAAGCTATATCTTTACACTGACCTATAAGATTTGGAATTTCTGATAATTCTCTGTACACAAAATTTGTAATACTGGTGAGAGAAATAAACTCCTGTGGACTTTCCCTATCTCCAAAGTAAATATACTCAGTGGATTATGAAGGATTAAATAAAATCATGGAAGAAATCCACCTTCATGTGGAGTAGGTTTCAATATATTTAGGATAAACTCTCAAAGCATCCAAAAAATATTACTCTGTTCCAAAAAGCATTATACTGGCACTTATGGATGCATGTCCTGGCTTCTTTGACTCTGATATATGAAAAACCTGCATAGTAAGGGAAATGTAGAAAAGAAGAGCTTCGACTGACCCCCTGTGTTCTTTGTCCTTTTCTCTACTCCAACCTCCCCACTTAGTCCATGGTGAAGTATGAAAATCCTGTAACTAAATTGAAAGAAGATGTACTTGGATATATGCTAATTCCATCACATCACTAGCTTTTAACTAAGAGTAACATGTCAGAATCACAGGCTAAGATTTTTTTCAAAATACCCATATCTGGACCTCAACCTAAACCTACTGAATTATAAAGCCCAGAGTTTGATTCTTAATATATGTGTTTTTTATTGGGAACTCTAAGTAATACGAGCAGTAGATTTCTGCTTAACAAATAAACAGCTATCATATTAGGTAACTTAATAAAAAAGATCCTTCACTTGTTTTCTTTTGAACCTGTGTGACAGTTTTTCTGAGAAAGAAACAGGAATAAGATGATAGGTCTTAAGATATATGCATTCTTAAATTCAACCAAGTAAGTATTCCTTCCATAATTAACATCAGTTTGCATTCTCACTAGCCATACATGATGTTTTCTATTACCTCAAATCATCGCCAAAACTTAATAGTATGCCAAGTACATCTAAATAAAATTGTTAAAACATTTTGCAATATTTTCATCATTTTAATTTATTTTCCTATTTTCTGGAATTGTACAAGATAGGAATAGATATTATGTATTTATTGAATGTTTGGTGGAATTCAACTGTAAAATTGTCTTATTCTGGGGCCATTGGCAGTGATATGTGAAGTGGAAGAGGATTTTTATTACCATTTCAATACATGCAATGTTTATTTGTTTGTTTCCATTTTGTTATTTCATTGAGTAATTATTTTGACAATTTATATTTTTCCCAGAAATATATATTTTTCTAACAATTGTGTAACATTGGTTATAATATTATTTTACATTTTATATTTAGCTATTTTATATTTAGTTATTACCCACTTTCAGACTGCACTTAGTCTCTCTGCTTTCAGTTTTCTTGATTAATCTGGTTACCTATTCTTTTCACCATTCTTTTCAAAAGACCAGCTTTTCATTTGTAAATTATTTTGAATGCCTATTCTATTATTTCTTATATATTTGAGTTTATTCTATTGCTCTTTCCCTAGGTTCCCGGATTGAATGCATTGCCCATTTGTTTTCAGTCTTTCTCATTTTCTGATATGTGTATTCAAAGCTGTAAATTTCCCATAAATTACTGTTTTAGCTGAAAACTACAATTTTGAGTATTTCATACTTGCACTGCCAGTTAGCTCTTTATAATATTTTACATATAATTTCCTCATTAACTACTTAATTGTGCAATATTTAATTGATTAATTAATATGTTTGTTTACTATTTATTTATTTATATTGGCATGTGCTTTGGGGAGCTAGTTTTCTATTATTGTTTTTATTTAACTCCATTGTGCTCATATCACATTGTGTGCATTATATCCCTTAGGAAATGTGTCACATAATATACCTAAGTTTCAGGGTGAGGAGAAATATGTAGTCAGCCTGTTGTATACAGTGCTGTTTTCTTCCCATTTCATCTAGGTTTGAGCACTATTCTCATATTATCTTCATACTGCCTGTACTATGTTCCCCCAGATGCAAGAGTTCTGATTGGAGGTTTTTTTTCCTTTAAGATTTTATTTATTTATTTGATGTATATATAGAGAGTACAAGTAGGCAGAGTGGCATGCAGAGGGAAAGGAGAAATAGACTCCCCACTAAGTGCAGACCCCAATGTGAGGTTCAATCCCAGGACCCTGGGATCATGACATGAGCCAAAGGCAGACACTTAGCTGACTGAGCCACCCAGGCACACCTGAACATTGGAGTTGATGTGATATTCTTGCTCTTTTCCTCCGTGGTAGCAATGATATACCCAGAGCAGTATGAAGGAAAGGGGCACTATCTTCACTTGCTATCTCACAGGAATCTCAAAATTAACATGACTAAAACTCAACTCTTGATATCCTCCCAAACCTCTTCTTTATACCCTCTTCCATTTCAATTAATGACCTCTATTCTTTCAGTTACGAAGATCAAACTTCTTAGACATCTGGATTTATCTCTTTTTTTCTCTTACTATACATAAACTCTGTCAGCAAATCATGTTGCCTTTACCTTAAAAATATATCCAGAATATAACATTTTCTTACCTATCTTGAAATTGTTGTGGATCAGTGGCTCCTGAAACTGAGGTTGACTTTACACCTCAGGATGTTTGGCAATGTCTAAAGACATTTTTGTTGTCACAACTGGGGTAGTGCATTGCCACTGGAATCTAGTAACAGAGGACATAGACGTTTACTAAAACATCCTACAATGCACAGAGCACTCTGCCTTCTCAAGATACAGACAATAAAAAATTATCTATTCCAAATGTCAATAACGCTAAGGTTGAGGAAACCTGTCCTGGGCCAAGTAACTAATATTGCTCACCTGAGTTATTCTACTAGCTTTCTTACTGCACCCGCCAACACACACACACACACACACACACACACACACACACACACACACACAGAGTTTCCTGTCTTATTTCCCTTTTGTCTGTATCTTAAACACAAACTAGGTAATTTTGTAGAATATTAAGTCATATCATGTTACTCCCTCTTTACAATCTTCTAATGGCTTCCCATACCACTTAAAGGTCAAGGTCCTCACCTTGGCCTATAAGGCTACACATGATCTGCCCCCACTCACCACTGTCTCTCTGATATTATATCCTATTATTTATGTCCTCAAGAATTCTGTAGCACTCACACTGGCCACCTTGCTATTCCTTGAAAATACACCAGATAAACTGCCATCTCAGTATATTTGTTTAGTCTGGAATTCTCTTCTCAGAAAAATCTAAGTTTCTTCCCCTCACCTGTATGTCTTAATTCAAATATAATTGCTACACAGAGGTCTTCCCTGATGACCTTATTTAAATATTCATGTGTTCCATACAGCTCCCTGTCTCTTTTCCTGTTTTGTTTTTCTCTATATTACTTATTAACAAGGCACATGTTTATGCTTTACTTAGTACTGTTTTTTGACTCCTTCTAGTAGAATGTAAGTTCCATGAGGCAGGGATATTGTTTTGTTCTCTGCTATACCCTCAGTACTTAAAATAGCATTTGGTACATAGTAGTTATCTAAAATATATGCTATATGCAAACAAGGAATCATGGAACACTATGTCAAAAACTAATGATGTACTGTATGGTGACTAACATAATAAAAAATAAAAACAATTAAAGTGGAAAAAATAAAATAAAATATACTTTTGAACAAATTAATGAATTAGAAAGTTTCCCTTGGCTTATCCTCGTCTCTGGCCCTGTCTTTTACCTGCTTCAGTTCACGATCCCCTGTAAACAGGGATGCCCACCTTTCTATCTTGTACTTTATTGGGATTTTTCAATATTTTTGTGCTTGTTGACGACTGCAATTTTGAGAACTATCAATGCCCATCTCCTTTAGGCTAAAAAAGAGCCCAAGCTCCAGCTAGTGGTTTATTTTATTCAAAATTAGAATTATCTTACATATTTTGTATCCCTCAAGTAACTCATATCAATCCAAGAGAAATACGATAAATTTTGAATATATGAATGAATGAATGGATTAATAAAATTTAAAAATGGAAAATATATGTTGCTTCATGGAACAACTAATTTTTTTTCATTAAATCTTAAAATCAATTCAGTTGCCTGGGTGATAAAATTATACAACCTTTGGGTATATATCAAGGAATTTCTAGCATATTGGAACAATATTCACAAAGCTTTCAGACTATTCCCCATGTTGTCATGCTATGCCACTCTGCACACTCACAGAAACATTGCTTTCAGACTATAGAAGATGGAGAAAATATCCAGGAATCCTCTAACCAAAATGTACCACTTAAAGCTGACACATGGCTATATGGTGCTGGACAACTGATTGTTTCTTCTATAAAATTTAAGGTCAGAGAACTGGTATAAGCTTGGTTGGCTGTTTTCCAGTTTTACTTCAATTTTTATATTCCTGTTGTTTTAAATCATATTGATATTTGACAAATTCTTCAAAAATACACACTTTGTGAATGTCCCTAATCTTTCCCTTTGAAGAATTGCAACTAGTTCAGACTTATGCTACATAATATTATTGAAAAGATAAAATGTCCCTTTGAGTTGAATTTTTTCTCTGACTGCACTTTTCTTTTTTAGCTTATTGAAGTATAATAGACAAATAAAAATTGCATATACTTAAAATGTGTAACACAACATTTTGAAATATGCATACATTGTGAATTGATTATGGCAGTCAAGGGAATTAACATGTCCATTACCTTACATAGTTACCATTTTTTTAAATTTGTAGTGAGAACGTCAAAGATCTCTTCTCTTAGCAAATTTTGAGTATAAAACAGAGTATCATTAACTATAGATTAGTGGTTAGATATCCAGAAATAATTCATTCTGCATAACTGGAACTTTGTTCCCTTTGATCAGCATCTTCCCATTTCCCCCATTCTCTAGCCCTTGGCAACCACCATTCCATTCTCTGCTTTTATGAGATTTTCTTATTTCACATAAATGAGATCATGCAGTATTTATCTTTATGGTTCATTTCATATAACATGATGTCCTAGAAGCATCCATATTGTTTTGTGGCAAGATTCCTTCATTTTAAGAATTAATAACAGTCTTTTGTATACATATAAACCACATTTTATTCATTCATATGTCAACAAAAGCTAGATGGTTTTCTTTTCTTAGCTACAGTGAATAATGCTACAATAAATTAAGAGAGCAGGTATGTCTTCTAGCTGCTGATTTCTTTTACTTTGAATATATACCTAGAAGTGGGATTGCTGTATCATATGGTAGTCTCACTTTTAATATCTTTTTAATTTTTTTTATTTTTATTAATGTAAAATGTATTATTAGCCCCAGGGGTACAGGCACTTTTGATATTTTGAAGAAACTCCATACTGTTTTCTATAAGTGGCTGTACTAATTTACATGCACACTAACTGCACAAGGAAGGATTCCTTTTTTCTCCACATTTTTGCCAACATTTGTCATAACTTTTCTTTTCTTTACTTTTAATTTATTTGAGATAGAGATAGAGATAGAGAGAGAGAGAGAGCACAAACAGGGGCAGAGGCAGAGGGAGAAGGAGAAGCAGACTCCCCCTGAGCAAGGAGCCCAACACAGGGCTCAATCCCAGGACCCTGAGATCATGACCTGAGCCAAAGGCAGTCACTAAACTGACTGAGCCACCCAGGCACACCTCTTCTCTTTTGATAAAAGCCATTCTATCATGTGTGAGGCAATTCATTGCGGTTTTATTTTTCCTCCCAGATTTATTAAGATAAAATTGACATATTGTTTATATTTCAGGTATACAACATAATGATGTCTTTGTATACACACACACACACACACACACACACACACATATAGCAAAATGATTACTATGATGTTAGTTAAGACATCCATCACCTCATATGGTAACAACTTTTTAAAAATATTTTATTTATTTATTTGACACAGAGAGATCACAAGTAGGCAGAGAGTTAGGCAGAGAGGCAGAGAGAGAGGGGGAAGCAAACTCCCCACTGAGCAGAGAGTCTGATGTGGGGCTCGATCCCAGGACCCTGAGATCATGACCTGAGCTGAAGGCAGAGGCTTAACCCACTGAGCCACCCAGGCGCCCAGTAACAACTTTTTCAATTATGATTTTTAATTTGTATTTCTCTGATGATTATGATACTGAGCACATTTTCTTATACCTGTTGGTTATGTGTCTGATTTTTTTTTCTTTTTTTGAGAAATGTCTATTGAGACCATCTGTTTTTTTTTGTTTTGTTTTGTTTTGTTTTGTTTTTTGCTTTTTTGGGGGGTGACCTTTTGTTGCATTTGTGGTTTTCTTCTGTTTACCTATTGAATTGTTTGAATTGCTTATATATGTTGGATTTTAACCCCTTACCAGATGTTTGGTGTGCAAATATTTTCTCTAATTCTGTAGAATATCTCATCATTCCATTATTTCCTTTGTTATATAGAAGTTTTTTATTTTGATGCAATCCAACTGTCCATTTTTGCTTTTTTTGTCTATGCTTTGGGGTCATACCAAAAAGTCATTGCCCAGGACAATATCAAGAGGAATTTTTCCTATCTTTTCTTCTAGAAGTTTTATAGTTTAAAGTCTTAATCTTCAATTCATAATGAGTTGAATTTTACAAATGGTATGAGATAAGGGTTCAACTTTATTCTTTTGCATGCAAATATCCAGTCTTCCCAATACTATTTATTGAAGAGATTATCATCTCCTATTGTATGATCTTGACACCCTTGTCAATAACTTGGATTTATTGTAAATGTGTGGATTTATTTCTGGGTTCATTATACTGTTCCACTGGCCTATGTCTCTGTTTTTATGCCAGTACCATCCTGTTTTGATTACTGTAGTTTGAAGTATATTTTGTATTCAGAAAGTGTGATCTTTCCAGTTTTGCTCAAGATGTTTTAGTTGTTCAAAATATTTGTTGTTCCATAAAAACTTTCTTTTTTTTCTATTTCTGAAAAATGTCATTAGAATTTTGATAGGAATTACATTAAATCACTAGATCACCTTCAGTAGTATGTACATTTTAGCAATATTAATACTACAAACTCATGAACATAAGATATCTTTCCTATTTCTGTCCTCTTCAAATTTTTATCAAGATTTTATAGTTTTCACTGTAGAGATTTCTCACCACATTAGTTAAATTTATTGCTATTTTATTATTTTATGCTATTAGAAATTGGATTATTTTCTAAATTTCTTTTATTTGGTAATTCATTGTTAATGTATATAAACAAAACTTATTTTTGTATGTTAATTTTATATTTTGAAAATTTACTGAATTTGTTTATTAAATATAACAGTTTTTTTGTTGTTGGAGTCTTCAGGGTTTTCTATATGTAATATCATCTGTAAATGGAGATAATTTTACTTCTTTCTTCCTTACTTGGATACCTTTTTTGTTTTTCTTGTCTAATTGCTCTAGCTAAGATTCCCAATTCTATGTTGAATGGAAGTGATGAGAGTAGGTGTTTTGTCTTGTTCCTAGTCTTTCAAGAAAAAATTTCAGCTTTTTACTGCTGAGTATAATTTTCACTATGGTCTTATATACAGCCTGTATGATGTTGATATACATTCCTTCTATATCTTATTTGTTATTTGTTGAAAATTGCTATCATGAAAGAACAATATTTTTAAATGTTTTTATCGTGTCTATTGAGAAATCATACAATTTTATTTCTTTATTCCATTAATGTGGAGTATCATATTTATTAAATTGTATATGATGAATCATCCTTACATCTGAGGGATAAATTCCAATTTGTCATGGTTCATGTTTATTTTATGTACTGTTGAATTCTGTTTGCTTATATTTTGTTGAAGGTTTTTATATCTATCTCATCAAGGATATTGGCCTGTAGTTACCTCTGTTTTTAATGTGTTATCTCACTTTGTCATGAGACTAATGCTTATGAAATGAGTTTGGGAATATTTCCCCATCTTCATATGTTGAAGGAATTTGAGAAGGATTGCCATTAATTCTTTATTTGGTAAAATTCAGCTGTGGAGCCATCTAGTCTTAACCTTTTCTTTATTGTTAGGTTTTTATTTATTGAGTTAATTTACTTATGCATTACTGATCTTTTCAGATTTTCTATTTCATTGATTCAGTCTTTATAGGTTGTGTGGTTCTAGGAACTTATCAATTTCTTCTAGGTTGTCCAATTTGTTGGACTATGATTTCTCACAGTAACCTGTTTTTATCCTTTGTGTTTATGTGACATCAATTCTAATGTTGCCTCTTTAATTTATAATTTTGTTCATTTAAGTCCTCCCTTTTTTTCCCCTTGGTTAGTGTAGCTAAAGTTTTGTCCATTTTGTTTACTCTTTTACAAAATCCAACTGCTAGTTTCAGTGATTTTTTTTCTTTTTTCTTTCCAGGCTCTATTTCACTTATTTTGACCTAATCTTTGTTATTTCCTCCTTTCTGCTGACGCGGGGCTTAGTTTGTTCTTTGTCTAATTCCCTGACATATAAAATTACATCAAAATTTTTCTTTCCTTTTAGTGTAGGCATTTACTGCTATACACATATTTTTCTCAGAACTCCTTTTGCTGCATCCCATAAGATTTGGTATGTTGTTTTTTCATTTTAATTTGTTTCAAGATTATGTTCTGATATTGATGAAAGATAATTGGAGGGCAGACATGCAGGGACAAGGGGACACCCACCTGAAGAGGAAACCACCCTTAAAAGGATTTCACACCGCCCTGGAAAGAGCCCTCCACCCTTTCCCATATGATAGATAGATGACAAAAATCCGATTGGATGATAGGTATGGGAAGGGTTAATCAGATTGAAAAAGCTATCAACAAACTTATAAAACCCCTAGACTTAGAAATTCCAATGGCAACCCCTTTGGGTCCCCTCCCTCCTTGGGAGCTTTGTACTATCACTTTGCTATCACTCAATAAACTTTTCTTTGGTCCCCACCACTCTATCTGGTCCACCTCCTTATTTTTCAAAGTGGTGTGACCAAGAACCACAGGCACTGATAGAGAAAAAAAAAAAACTACAACAATATGCCTTTTTATTTGTTCTTTGACACATTGTTTAGAATATATTTTTTAGTTTCCACATTTTTGTGAATTTTTGGAGTTTTGCTCCTGTTATTAATTTCTAGTTTCAGGTCTTTGTGATCAGAAAAGATACTAGATATGATTTTAATCTTAAATTTGTCAAGGCTTTGCTTTGTAGCCCTATGTATCATCTATCCTGGAGAATGTTCCATGTGCACTTGAGAAGAATGTGTGTTCTGGTACTGTTGAATAGAATGTTCTGTATATGTCTGTTAGTTGCATTTGGTCTATAGTATTGTTCAAGTTTGTTGTTTCTTTACTGATTTTCTGACTGGATAATCTGCCCATTGTTTAAAGTAGGGCATTGAAGTTCTCTACTATTATTGTATTGTTGTCTTCCTCCTTCAGCTGTATTAACATTTGTTTTATATATTTAGGTGTTCCAATGTTGGGTGCATATATATATACAATTGTTATGTCCTCTTAATGAAGTAATCCCTTTATCATACAATGAGCTTCAATGTCTCTTTTGCCAGTTTTTGACTTAAATTCTATTTTAACTGATGTATGCGTAGCTATTCTTTCTCTTTCAGTTATGATTCACATAGAGTATCTTTCTCTATCCCTTTACTTTGAGCCTAAGTGTATACTTAAAGCTGAAGTGAGTTCCTTTTAAGCAGCATATTCTTGGATCTGGGTTTGTTTTTTGTTTGGGTTGAGTTTTTGTTTGTTTTTGTTTCTGTTTTTTTTCTTTTCAGCTATTTATGTCTTTTCTTTGAGGATGTAATCCATTTACACTTAAAGTAATTATTGATAGAAAAAGACAAAGACTTACTATTGTCATTTTATTAAATGATTTTTTACTGTTTTATAATTTCTTTTTTTTCCTTTCTTCTTCTTTTGCTATCTTCTTCTGTGATTTGGTGATAATTTCCTGTAGTGATTTTCTTTGATTCTTTTCTCTTTGTCTTTCCTGTGTCTGTAGAAGGTTCTATTTTGTGGTTACCCTGAAGCTTACATAAAATATCTTTAGTAATAAGTTTATTTTACACTGTTAACAATGTAATCTCAATCACATATAAAAAGTACACTTTTACTCCCTCTCCCATTTAATGCTATTGATGGCAAAATTTAAATCATTTTATATTATGCAATGATTACCAAATTATTGTAGCTAATGTTATTTTATTTAATAATTCTGACTTTTAACTTTTATACTACAGTTGATTTATGCAATGCCATTCTAGGATTAAAATATTTTGAGTTTATATGTACTTTTGTTAATGAGTTTTATCCTTTTATCTGTCTTCTTACTAGTTGTTATCATATATTTCAACTTAAAGAACTCTTTTTTTTTAAAGATTTTTATTTATTTATTTGACAGACAGAGAACACAAGTAGGCAGAGAGGCAGGCAGAGAGAGAGGAAGGGAAGCTGGCTCCCCGCTGAGCAGAGAGCCCGATGCAGGGCTTGATCCCAGGACCCGGGATCATGACCTGAGCTGACGGCAGAGGCTTTAACCCACTGAGCCACCCAGGTGCCCCTTAAAGAACTCTTTTTAACACATCTTCCAAGATAGATCTAATGATGATCAACTCTTTTAGTATTTGTTTTTCTGGAAAAATCTGTATCTTTTCTTTTTCTTCTTCTTTCTTTTTTTTAGTGTTGATACTATTTTATTTTTTAAAATAACACCAAATATTTATTGAGAATATGTGTTATGCCATTCACTCCTATTAATCTCACCAAATAACAAAATCAAGTCTCAGAATGGTTGACTAATTTGTTCAAGTTTGCCCGAGTGAGTCCTGGTGAGTAGCTAGCCTGATTTTATTTTATTTTTTCAATATGTTCAGTTAGCCAACATATAGTACATCATAAGTTTTTGTTGTAGTGTTCAATGATTCATTAGTTGCATGTAACACCTAGTGTTCATCCCAACACGTGCTCTCCTTAATACCCAAAAACAATTTTGCAAAGTATACTTTGTTGTCAGTGTTTTACTTACAGCAGTTTTAATATATCATCCCACTTTCTTGGCCTGCAAGATTTCTGCTGAGAAATTCATTAACAGCCTTATGGAGATCACCTTGCATACGATGAGTCAGTTTCCTTGCTGCTTCCAAAATCTTTGCCTTGATTTTTGATAATATAATTATAATGTGTCTTGTTATAAACTTCTTTGGATTGAACCTATTTAAGGTCCTTTGAGCCTCATGAACGTGGACATTCATATCCTTCTCAAGATTTCGGAATATTTGGCAATTATTTTTAAGATACTCTCTGTACTTCTCTCTGTCTCTCTTCTTCTTCTGAGACTTTCATAATTTATACATATATATCCACATATGAAGATAGATAGATAGACATGATAGACAATAGATAGATACATAGATACATAGATTCATAAATCTCACACACTTTTACGGTCTTTTTTCCCTTCTATTCTTGATTAGATCATTTAAAATGATTTGTTTTTGAGTCTGTACATTCTTTCTTTTGTTTGATCAAGTCTGCTGTTTAAGCTCTCTATCACATTTTTCATTTCATTCATTGTATTCTTCAGCTCCAGAATTTCTGTGTGGTTCCTTTTCAATAATTTCTCTTTGTTGAAATTCTTCTTTGTTCATATATTGTTTTTATGATTTCGTTGAGCTCTTTGTGCTTTTTTGTTGTTTGCTGAGCTTTATTAAAATGATTTTTTGAATTGTCAGGCAGTTCGTAGATCTTCATTGTTTTTTTTCGTGGTTGGTTATTGGAATATTATGGTGCTCCTTAAGTGGTGCCATATTTCCTTGATTATTAATGTTCCTTGAAGTCACTTGTTGCTGTCTGCACATTTGATGAAGAAGTCATTTCATATAGTCTTTACTGACTGGCTTTGGGAAAGAAAAATGTTATCATTAGACATCCTGGGTAAAAACTCTAGGTTTCTCTCAGAACTTCTCTATGGATGCACCCAGTCCAGTTTTCATGTCCCCTTTTGTGAAGGAAGTCTTAGGATTTTATGCCATCTCTGATGCTGTAAGTCAGACCACAAGCTGAGAGTTTCTTATGTATTTTCCCTAAGGTATTGCCTTGAACTTTTCAAGGTTTAGTGCCTACTAAAAACCCAACAGCATGAGCTAACCATCTACATGATATTATTAATGATCTTCAGAGGCTCACATATGCTGCTGTAAGGGTTCACAGAGAGCTGTGGTTATGTGAGAGGGAGAGACACACATAGTAGCATGATTGCATGTGGTATATATTGGGTACTCCACAGGTGATTCATTCTACAATGTTAATGAGCAGGCTTTTTGATGGTATTGTGAGACAGTAGATACTAGACATTTATTGAGTTCTGCACCCTGGACCATAAACCCTTGCCCCTTTTCCCTGCTTCTAGCTACTCCCAGACTACTCAGCCTAGCCAATTCCCTCAACATTCTAGGTTAGGTGGGAAAGAACTTGTTCTCTTGGACAACACCCAACATGGCTGGGGAAGCCAGACATTAACTACACTATTATTTTCTTTTGTGACAAAGTTGCAAGCTGAGGGAGTATCTATTGGCACCAATCTATGCTGCCTTGGGACAGAGATACAGTGAGTAAATAAAATTATTATTGTAAATTTTGTCAATGCATCTATTTCTAAATTATCGTTTTGTTCCAGCAGGATGCTAGGACTACTTCTCTGGTAGGACTCTCTGCTGGACTACCAAGGCCCCACAAAAATACTTGTATCCATAATTGATTGTAAGAATTTGTGTTTCTGTAGAGGGACAAGTTCTGAAAACTCTTATGTCACAATCTTGCTGATTTTACTCCTTAAGCAGGGTTTCTAAACTAAACTAGAAAGTGAACTCTTACCCATCCAAATTCAATATTTTGTTTTGAAAGAACAAAAATGGAAGAAAGGAAAGGAGAGCAGCACAATCTCAATGGCTATCACTAAGAGACTAAAGAAATGGGTGTGAGGAAAATGTTGGATGTGGCAAAATTTTTAAAACACATCAAAATATTAATTTACATATACATTCAGGCCAAGAAGAGATTGTTTTGTGCTTGACACTACAGATTTTGAAAGGACATACAAAACATAAAAAGCAAGATATGTAAATGGCCAATGAGCTCTTTCTATACTTGTTTTCTATGTGATGCTTTAGTTAATAGAAAGATGAGAGATTTGGGTGGGGAGAGTATTTCCCTTCTGTTATTTCTCATTATACTCTCTTCTTTTTTTAAGAAGGTATGAAGTGACTTTTCTACTTCAACACACAGGGCCAAATTTTAAAATACAATACAAAGTCATTAAATGCCAACTTTGGGTAAAAATATTTCTTTGTGTCTTCCTTTTAAACATTTGAAAAGGAGGGTGCCTGGGTGGCTCAGTGGGTTAAAGCCTCTGCCTTCAGCTCAGGTCTTGATCTCGGGGTCCTGGGATTGAGCCCCACATCGGGCTCTCTGATCAGCAGGGAGCCTTCTTCCTTCTCTCTCCTCTCTCTCTGCCTGCCTCTCTGCCTACTTGTGATTTCTGTCTGTCAAATAAATAAATAAAATCTTTAAAAAAATAAACATTTGAAAAAGATATTTAAATTGTTAGCAGATTTAAAACTGCACCACTTCAAATTAGAACCAATTAAGCTAGAATGCATAGTTAATCCAAAAATACCATTAGCACTGCATCCAGGAAGAGGTTACACTATAAGTAAGAAATGCTAACAAATGACACACTAAAATTTTATAAGGAGAGGAGAGGTAGATTGGCCATGAGGTGCATATAATAACATTGTAAAGGTGCAACATAAATACAGAAAGCTGTGGTTGATATTTTATAACAAATTTTAATTTAAAAGCTTTTTAGAATTACTGTGTTATAGACAAGTTATACATTCATGTAGATCTGGAGCCATGGAAATGTATTTAAAAATATGTATGCAGCATTTTGCAGACTTCAAGAGCAATCTGTTAGAAATGAAATTATTACAAGTAGTAATATAGTAATTAAATGAAAGAAGATGAAGAAGGAGAAGAAGAAGGAGAAGGAGGAGCAGAAGGAGGAGGAGAAAGAGAAGAAGGAAAAAAGGAGGAGGAGGAGCTAGGGGAGAGGAGAGGAAGATACTATATTGTGCCTTTAATTATTTAAAAATCATTCTTTTAAAGTAAAAATTCTATTTTAATCTTGGTATTTTACAATCCAATTGACATGACGATCTTGTGCAATTAAAAGAAAATCACTGCCTAGGAAATGAGTTTTGCAGTCCACATCTGTTAGTAAATAGGTACACAAATTTAAATAAATTATTTTGCCTCTTTGACTGCTTTCTTTAACTATAAAATGAAAGAAGTAAATTTGATAAAACTTTCAGGGTCCTTTAACCTCTAAAGTTCTAAGTATCTAATGAGAATTTTAAAAATTTATTTTATGGTCTTATTGCTTTTAGATCTAGAATAAAATTTTTCCAACCAATATTATTAAAGATTGATCAAAAGGTATGCAAAATTTAATGTATGTCCTGTCTATATCTAATTATCCTAATGAAGATACTCTGTTCTATAATATGAAGCTAATTCACATGGATGGTATAGTTTGATGTTTCCTTAGGAAAGTCATTGGTAGGGGCACCTGGGTGGCTCTGTGGGTTAAAGCCTCTGCCTTCGGCTCAGATCATGATCCCAGGGTCCTTGGATCAAGCCCCACACTGGGCTCTCTGCTCAACAGGAAGCCTGCTTCTCCATCTCTCTCTGCCTGCCTCTCTGCCTACTTGTTATCTCTGTCTGTCAAATAAATAAATAAAATCTTTAAAAAAAAGTCATTTGTACACCTGAAATTTATATAGCAGTGTATGTTAATTATACCTTAATAAGCAATAAATAAAATTAATTAATTTTTAAAATAGTCATTTATCTATTCCAATTATTTATTCAGTATATAAATAGTAGTCATCATATTGTAATGGTGTAAGCATATTTACCTTTTCCAGTCAATTTTCTTTGGGATAATAGAATTATGATCAATATACACTGATCTGTTTCACAATTATTTCAGTGGATCATCTTCTTTTATTCACTCAATTATTAATTCAATAAATATTTATCAAATGTCTATGAAATATCAGGCAACATTTCAGTCATCAAGAATTCCACAGTTTTTTTTTAAATTTTATTTATTTATTTGACAGACAGAGATCACAAGTAGGCACAGAGGCAGGCAGAGAGAGAGGAAGAAGCAGGCTCCCTGCCGAGCAGAGAGCCCAATGCGGGACTCGATCCCAGGACTCTGGGATCACGAACTGAGCCAAAGGCAGCGGCTTTAACCCACTGAGCCACCCAGGTGTCCCTAGGTTTCCACAGTTTAAAAAGGCTTCTGCTCTCAAATAGAAAAGTAAATCAATGAAGCATAGTAGATATTATAGAGGTGGCACTACAAAGCAGTGGTAAGTGTTATTAATAATTAGTTATGTGAAAGCAGTGGGTGTTATATACAACTAATAAATCATTGAACACTACATCAAAAACTACTGATGTACTGTATGGTGGCTAACTTAACATAATAAAAAAATAAAGTAGTAGATGCTATCAAAAAAAAGGAAAATTGATTATACATAGAGAAAAAATGAACTAATTCCCACCTTAAATCACACACTAGAAAATAATTCTGGCTAGATTAAATAAACCAACTGCATTCAAACTATTAATTCCTATTCAGTAAATTAGATGAATCTTAAATAAGAATGAAAAATTAGCTACCAAGTAGCAGAAGATATTTTTAAAATGTAAAGCTAGTAAGGATTAGTGTACAGATTATATAAAGAAGTGTTACAAATAAGAATAAGACTATCAATATATCTGAATAGTTGCTTCATAAAAGAAAGGAACCACATGGCCCACAACAGTATAGAAAAAGATACTCAATCTCATTAGCCATTATACATAAAATTTTAAATAATAAACATTACAATTCAGCCACCAGGCTGAACAAAATTATATAGACAGACAATGTTAAACACTAAATTTTTGAAAGAATATAAAGCAGTGGGAATTATTGTATAGTTCTGGAGAGAGTACAGTTTGATAAAATCAGTTTAGAAAATTGACATTATCTACTAAGTTTGAAGAAATAAATACATATGATCTATCGAGCCCATTTTTTATTATATTATATTCCAGAGAAACTCATTCTCATATGTGCCTGGATGCACATACAAGAATGTTAATAGTAACCTTATTTATAATAATCCAAAAATGGGAACAACCCTATGTCCATCAACAAAAAATAAATAAATTGATTTGGGTATATTCATTTAGTGAAATACTATACAGCATTAAGAATGAACAAATTGCAATGTTGTCATAAATGAATCTCACAAAAACAATACAAAAAGAAAAAAAATAAAATGAATTTCTATTTATACATATTATAAAAACAGGTAAAGGCAAACCATGTTATTTTGGGATGGATACATATGTGGTGAAGCTACAATGTATAGCAGAAAAGTGATTCAAATAAAACTCACTTCTAGGGAGGAATAATATTTTGATAAGGAAGAACCAGATATTAACAGACAGGGGACTATATCCAGAGTACTGATAAAATTCTTAGGGTTTTTGTTATTGTTGTTATTGTTTTTACATGGGTTGTGGTTACATTAGTTATTGCTTTGCAAATATTTATTATTTTTTATGTTTCATGCACTTTTCTGTGTCAGTTTGTATTTATATAGACAGAAAAAATGGAAGAATGTAAAGAGTACCTATTTAGAAAATTTGTTCAAATATATTTTCTATAAAGAGGAGCAGAGATAAGTGATAATAGAGTAGTAGTAGTAGTAGAGTAGTAGCTAGAGTAGTGGGCAAGATCAAGGTAAGAATTTATTAATACAAGAGGGTTTTATTACATGTTTATAGGCATCTGGCAATGAAAGAGGAGAAAGGGAGAAATTTATTACAGAGTAGGAAAAGACAAAGCCAGGAAAAATACATGGGCCACAGTCTGAAATCTAGTGCATAGAAGAATGATTGTCTTTATCAAGATGGAAAGATAGTTCATCCACAATAACAGGATAAAATTGTAACAGAAGCATAGAAGAAAGCAGTTTGATAGATTTAAGGTGGGGTTTGTTGGATGGTTCTCTTTTCATAGCCTCAATTTCCCTATAAAATCAGAATTAATTTCATCATCTGAGGTTCAGTAGAGTGGGAGAAAGAGATAGGTATTTGATGCAAACTAAGTAATCCAGGAAAGTGAGAAAAAATTGACAAAGAAAATGAAGTAGGGGGCACCTGAGTGGTTTAGTCAGTTAACCCTCTGCCTTCAGCTCAGGTCATGATCTCAGGTACTGTCATGGAGCCCCAAATTGGACTTCCCACTCAGCAGGAAGTCTGCTTCTTCCTCTCCCTCTGCCCCTTCCCTCACTTGTGCTCCCCCCTCCATTTCTCTTTCTTTCAAATAAATGAATAAAATCCTAAAAAACAAAAGAAAATGAAGTAGGATTATCAGGCTTATTTGAAATTAGTGCTTTTGATTTTTAAGTAAAAGCTGTTACATTGTGGGATTTCTTTTCTAATCACGTCAATATCTTTCCATGGTGTGTAGTTTAATAGACAAGAAAGACAACTAGCACATATGTAAATCATCTAATCAAAAAAACTTCTGTTGAAGAATCTATATGTAACAAGAATATCTACTAGTGAAAATATCTAGCAGATATTTTGTTTGTTTTTTTTCCTCCATGTTATTAAAAGCTAGAAGGTTACTGAAAATAGTAATCTTACTTCTCAAGCTTTGGTTTTTCTTGCACTTTTATTAAACTCTCTAGGTAATCTCATGCAACATTATGTATTCAACCACAACTTATGCACAGATAACTTTTGAAAGCCTCAAAACTCACCTTCTTCCTGTGTTCTCTATCTCCATTACTAAAAACATCACCTATCTAGTCATTCAGATAAAAATTTTGAACATCATCTAGGATTCTTCTTTTCTTCATCTCCACATCCAATCACTAAATAATGCTGCTTTTAACTCTATAACATTTCCCAGGAGATCAATTAAGAAGCTATTTAAATTAAGTAAGAAAAAAAATAGTAGCTTGAACTAACAAGATAACAGATTAAAGAAACATAGAAGAGGTGAAGTCTCCAAGTTTTAATAGTAAGATTCTAGAGGTATAGAAAAATCCCCAAGACTTGATAATTAATGAAATACTGAGGCTAAAGGAGAAGGAAGTGTCGAGAAAGGCTGGCAGTTTTCTTCCTTGACATTACTGAATGGTTGGGCATGCCATTCACCAGATAGAGAATATAGGGGCCTGGCGTCATAAATTTATCTTCGTATTTTATTGAGTTTGAGATGACAAGATGAGGTACTAAGTAGGTGCCAGATATACCTCTGCAACCCAAGAAAAAGGCTGAAATTGAGATACTTATTTGTAAGCATTGAAGTCTTAGGGCATAGATGAGATTACTTCAGAAACAGTAAAGCATAAGATGAGAAGGCAAGGGGCGCCTGGGTGGCTCAGTGGGTTAAAGCCTCTGCCTTTGGCTCAGGTCATGATCTCAGGGCCCTGGGATCGAGCCCCACATCAGGCTCTCTGCTCGCAGGAGCCTGCTTCCCTCTCTCTCTCTCTCCCTGCCTGCCTTTCTGCCCACTTCTGGTCTCTGTCAAATAAATAAATAAAATCTTTAAAAAAAAAAAAAAAGATGAGAAGGCAAAAAAAAAAAAATCAAGCCTTGGGGAACAAAGATCAAATAGTCAGTAGTAAGTCTGGAAAGGAGATATAGATGCAGCAGCCAAATATGTAAGAGGAAAACCAAGAGAGTATTATGCCTTGGAAGCCAAAAAATAATTTTTCAAGGAGTAATGAATGTGCAACAATATGAAATTCTGCTAAGACATCAAGTAAATTGAGGACTGCAACATCTGCTTACTTAGTGACCTGGAAGTCTTGGTGATATTAAACAAAAGATGGTTAGTAGAATCCAGATTGGAGAAATGAAAGAATGGGTGGAAGTTGAGGAAACTGAGGCACTTTTACCTTTTGAGAAGTTTGATCATGAAGGGAAGGTTGACAATTATAAATTTACAGATATCCATCTTCCCTTTGGTAGAATTTCAAGCTGTGCTACTGAGGTGCAGGTATGTAAAATGGAACCAAATAAGGCACATTCACTTTAGTACTTCGTTAGTGTGAGAGAAAGACAGAAGGCAAGTGAGTTTGAAGTTTCGGTAAGAGTGTTATTAAAATTATGAATCATGCTCCACGTATAAGTGAAAACATGATTATCGTCTTTCTCTGGTTGACTTATTTCACTTAACATAATCTCTTCCAGTTCCATCTATGTTAATGCAAATGGTGGGTATGCTTATATGTGGAACATAAGGAATAGCATGGAAGACATTAGGAGGAGGGAGGGATAAATGAAGCAGGGAAGATCAGAGGGGGAGATGAATCACAAGAGACTATGGATACGGGAAACAAACTGAGGGTTTCAGAGGGGTGGGGGTGAGGGGATGGGTTAACCCAGTGATGTGTATTTAGAAGGGCATGTATTGCATGGAGCACTGGGTTGTTTTATGTAAACAATGAATCATGGAACACTATATCAAAAACTAATGAAGTACTATATGGTGACTAACATAACATAATAAAATTTAAAAAAATGAGTTATGGAATCAGAGCTGGATATGAAGAATAAATAAAAATTAGATCTGATAGGATAGTATAGAATGGAGGGATCAGTGGGCCATGAAGTTGAAGTTTTGGTCAGAAAGTAAAATAGGGGTGCCTGGGTGGCTCAGTGGGTTAAGCCTCTGCCTTCGGCTCAGGTCATGATCTCAGGGTCCTGGGACTGAGTCATGCATTGGGCTCTCTGCTCAGCAGGAAGCCTGCTTCCCCATGCCCCTCTGCTGCCTCTCTGCCTACTTGTGATCTCTCTCTCTCTGTCAAGTAAATAAATAAAATCATTTAAAAAAAAGTAAAATAATTTGATCATTGATAGTAGGAGTTGCAGTTATAGGGACTGTTAAGATCCAAGGTGTGACAGTGAGAACAGGTTGCTGAAAGAAGATTGAGAACTCAATGGAGGTGAGGAGGTCAAGGAACCGAGATGCTTGGAAGTCATTGGGGATGGCATCTGAAGTAGAGATGGAGGAAAGACTGAACCATTGAATAAACTCATTACTAAACTCTGAAAGAATTAGGAGGTGAGGAACTGGATAGTGTGTATCTCAAAAGATCGGAGTTGTTGCTGTTGTTGTTATTGCTGTTGTTGTTGTTGTGTTTTTCTTTTTTTTTTTTCTTTTTCAGGCTGTTTAGAGGCTTGTGGCCCCCAAATATCAAAGGGACCAAGGGAAACACCCAACCTCCAGAGGCATATGGGGTATGAGAGAAATATAAAATCAGTATTCAAGATGCAGGGTCAGGCAGCTGCATTTTTGGAGAAAGTCTGGTTCCGGTTCATGGATGTAATTCTTAAAGAAGTGTTTAAAAAATGAGAGAAATTCATCTAATTATGCAGCTGAAGTTCTGTAAGGCACATTGGAATAGTTTGGAAAGTGAAGGAAATATTTGGAGTGGGTGGATTATGATGGTACCAGAGAGGTTCAAATGGCCAGAAGGGTTTATGCTTTAGATGTTGAATGATAAAGACAGGGCTAGAGGAAGGTGTACTAAGTCTCTGGGCTTTATGTGTACACGGTCTGTGGGCTAAGTCATCAGAGGGCTTCTCTCACTTGTCCAGGGTGATGACATCCCCAGAAGATGTAGTTTCCAAAACTGCAAATTATAACTGACAGCAAATCCTGAACCCTCAGACATACCCTCTGGTCCAGACTAACATTTTTTTTAAATTGCTCAAAGATAGCATATTGTCTTGCCTCCAGGTCTTTGCACATGTTGTTCCCTATGCTTGGAATGCTCTTCTAGCCCTCAGTCTATGCCTTTAGGACACCTTTTACTTTCCCTCACTAAGCACTTACAAACAAGAACCTCTTAGTTTGTCTGTCTCCTCCACCAGGTAATGAGAGATTTTCTGCTGTTATAGTCCCACAACCTAGCAGAAGGCCTGACAAAAAGTAGTTTCTCAAAAAACTTGAATGAATGCATGAATGAAGAAGTATGCTGATACAAGGGGTAGGCATATTCACTCATCCACAAACAGACATCCAGCACATACCACGCACCTACTAATGGTATAGGACCTCATTGAATTAACAGATAGATAGATAGACTCATACCCAAAGAGGAACACTTATTCCAGCCAGTTGTGGGAAAGAGATTAAGAAAGTACCCCTCTCAAAGGTAGTGTTAAGCCAAGAAAGTTGACTCCCTTCAAAAGGATGAGCTCCTGGTCTATTTATCAATTTTTTTTCTTTTTATGGTGGATTGGGAAACTGAACTTCTGTACCCTGAACAAATGTATGATGCTGGATCCATAAATTATTAGAAATAAAGTAACTTCATCCCAAGCATCAATTCCTCTGTGAATTCCCCCACACATGTGCCCCCTCTGTCCAAAATAACTGGTAGAAAACTATGCCCTTTGTTCTCCCTTAGCACCTCATGGAAACTTTTATTACAACACTCACTTCAATACTGTAATTATCTGTTTTCCCTATTAGGTTTTCAGTATCCTTAAGGGTGTCAGGATTGAGGCCCTATTTTATTTTTTTTAAATTTTTTATTATTATTTTTATTATGTTATGTTAGTCACCATATAGCACATCATTAGTTTTTGATGTGGTGTTCCAAGTTTCACTGTTTATGTATAACACCCAGTGCTCCATGCAGTATGGGCCTTCCTTAATACCCAACACTGGGCCAACCCATCCACCCACCCCATCCCCTCTAAAACTCTCAGTTCGTTTCTCAGAATCCACTGTCTCTCATGGTTTGTCTCACCCTCTCCCCGACCCTTCTCTTTTCCCTTCCTTCACCTAATGTCCTCCATGTTATTCCTTATGCTCAACAGGTAAGTAAAACCATATGATAATTGACTTTCCCTGCTTGACTTATTTAACTTATTTATTTCAGTATAATCTCCTCCAGTCCCACCCATGTTGATGTAAAAGCTGGGTATTCATCCTTTCTGATAGTATTATTATCTGATAGTATTACTATTATTATTATTTCTGAGTATTACTCCATTGTGTATATGGACCACATCTTCTTTATCAATCCCATATGTTGAAGGGCATCTTGACTCTTTCCAGTTTGGCTATTGTGGACATTACTATTATGAGCATTGGGGTGCATATGGCACTTCTTTTCACTAACTCTGTATCTTTGGGGTAAATACCCAGTAGTGCAATTACTGGGTCAGAGGGTAGCTCTATTTTTAATTTTTTGAGGAGCCTCCACACTGTTTTCCAAAGTGGCTGCATCAACTTGCATTTCCACCAACAGCATAAAACGGTTCCCTTTCTCCACATCTTGCCAACATTTGTTGTTTCTTGCCTTGTTAATTTTTGCCATTCTAACTCATGTAAGGTGGTATCTAAATGTGGTTTTGACTTAAATTTCCCTGATGACTAATTATGGTGGGCACTTTTTCATGTGTCTGTTAACCATTTGTATGTTTTCTTTGTTGTTGTTGTTGTGTTATGTTAGTCACCATACAACACATCATTAGTTTTGACTTAGTGTTCGAAGATTCATTGTTTACGTATAACACCCAGTGCTGCAATACATGCTCCCTTTAATACCCACCACCAGGTTCGACCATACCACCAGCCGCCTCCCCTCCAAAACCCTCAGGTTGTTTCTCAGAGTCCACAGGGTTCATCTTCCCCTCCAATTTCCCCCATTTCACTTTTCCTTTCCTTCTCCTAATGTCCTCCATGTTATTGCCTATGTTCACAAGTAAGTGAAACCATATGATAATTGACTTTCCCTGGTTAACTTAATTCATTTAGCATAATCTCCTCTAGCCCCATCCATGTTGATGCAAAAGTTGGGCATTCATCCTTTCTGATGGCTGAGTAATATTCCATTGTGTATATAGACCACATCTTCTTTATCCATTTATCTGTCAAAGGGCATCTTGGCCCTTTCCACAGTTTGACTATTGTGGACATTGCTGCTATCAACATTAGGGTGTATATGGCCCTTCTTTTCACTTCATCTCTATCTTTGGAGTAAAGACCCAGTAGTGCAATTGGCAGGTCTTAGGGTAGCTCTATTTTAACTTTTTGGGGAGACTCCACACTGTTTTCCAAAGACCATACTGTCTTAGTGATCACAGCTTTGTAGTAAAGCTTGAAGTCAGGCAACATGATGCCCCCATCTTTGTTTTTCTTTTTCAGTATTTCTTTGGGAATTCGAGGTCTTTTCTGGTTCCATATAAATTGCAGGATTGTTTGTTCCAGAACTTTGACAAATGCCAATGGTATTTTGATCAGGGTGGCATTGAAAGTATAGATTGCTCTGGGCAGTATAGACATTTTAACAATGTTTATACTCCTCATCCATGAGCATGGAATGCTCTTCCATCTTTTTGTGTCTTCTTCAATTTCTTTCATGTGAGGTCCCATTTTAATTTTTGTCTCTGCAGCTTAAAAACTAACACTATAAGTTAATGAGTGAATAAGACTTCCATTACTAGGAATTATTTATCAAATTCATCCATCACTATTCATTCCCACTGAGTCTTAAAAGTGGCCAAGGAATGAAACACACCACTAACAAACTTGTTGTGGGTGGAAGGGTGGGTGTGGAAGGATAATGAAAAGGCCTTTTACCTGGAAGATGAGAAAAGTGGTTTCTTACCTTTTTTCTACCACTTACCAGATGTGTGATTTTAATGCCTTGTATCACATATGATGATTGTAATTTCTTCACCAGTAAAATGTGGAAGGATAGACTAAACTATCTCTTTAGTCTAGCCTTATGTAACATGCTGGAATTATCATTTTGGCTAAGGCTGGCTTACTCTGGAATGTTAAAAGAAGAAAGCAACTAGCTTAGTGTTTGAATATGTACTTTTGAATTAAAATAAATATGACTACCTTGAGGTTTTGATAACTCACTTTAGCATAATTACAGTACCTTATCTAAATATAGTATTAAATGATAATGTTTTTCTATGAATAAACTGGTTTTGTTATATTGTAAAATTATTATTTTTTTACCCATTTTGAAACTGATCATTAAACTGGTTTGTCTTAATTCCTGAGAGCATGTGACGGAGACTCAGTGTCTAGGTTATTTGGATAATTAGATTATTTGATAGCTTCTCTGCTCTACCATGGCTTCAGAGTTTCTGCCATAAAGATTATGAGGAGTGAAGCAATATGTAAGAGCAGACATAAGAGACAGTACATCCATCTTTGGAAGTCTAGTAACATTTAGATTATACATTTGCAGAGGCTCCAGCTGGTTCTGAAGGTGGCAATAAGTTGTTATTTTTTATTTATCTTTTCATTTGCACTTAATATAACAAATACTTCTAGCCTACACGTTTGTTAATTGTTTAGCTATTACAGACTCAATTCCTCTGAGTACCATTTTCTGCCATAGGATTAATAGACTTAAAAAGTAAAATATTGTTTTGCACTTATGCAATACATCTCTATATCATACTAGTAGAAAATTTATCTCACACAAAGAAAGAAATAATGTTTGTGAGAAAAACATATCACTACCATCAGAATTTCTCATTAGCACTCAAATGTTGAGGAGCAAGGGAAGGAATTTATGAGAGGGTTAAATGTTCAAAGTAGTTTAGTGTGTTTCATAATGCAGGCACAAAATTGCATAAAACAAATATTGACCACAGGAATTTAAAGGCTTAGTATTCATGAATTATCTAGTTTCCTTTTCCACTTACAGGAGTGTCAGGAAAATCAGCTACCTATTCATTCATACTGGCAAGGGATATTGGTTCAGAACTTTTGGAAATCAAAGTTTTAGTATTTATCAGGAGCCGAGTCCTTCCATCCAGAAATTCTAATTGTGCAAACCTAATCAAAGATAGTACAATGTGTTGAAAATAATTTGTAGAAAAATAATAATTGAAATTATATAAGTGAAAAACGAGAGGTATTTTTTTCTATAGTTGATACATGATTAAGTTAACAGCACTACATTTATGATGGAATATTGTGTATCTATTAAAATGGTTTATGTATTCATTTATACACATCTTTCAAATATGAACTTAAATATGCTTAAATAAATATAAGTAATAGTATAAAAATGTTATCTTCATTAAATTTAAATATGAAGACTATGTAGTAATAATACAACTTTAGGTGGAAAATGCTATAAAGGTATACATACAACTGGATTACATGTCTAACTAGAAACATACTGAGAAGAAAATATTAATAGTGACTTTATTGTAATGGCAATATTATTAATAAATCTCCCCCTTCTCCCTTTTTGCCAAATATTTTCAATGTTTTACATTATATATAGAATGTTATATATTTATATTGATATTTATAATATATTTTGTATATTTACATATAAAGAGATACATTAAAATGTATCTATCCACTTGTCACTGTCCACTGAAGATCATAACTTCGAAATACATAAATTGAAACTATATCAAACAAAAAAGATTTAAATGTCTTGTTTGTTATGCTCTTAGCAGATCAAAGGCCAGTTCTTATTAATATGGAACTTTCAAAAATTTTATCTAGTCTAGTTATTTGCAATGATCCATTTGCTTTAAAAATACTTACTGATAGGGAAGAACTTAGTACTGTCATTCTATTCATTGTTTTTTGCCTGTCTTGTAGCAGTTTTGTCCCCTTTTCCCTCTCTTGCTTGTTTCCTTTCTTTTTGTTGACTTTTTTTTATTGTTGTTGTGACATGATTTGATTCCTTTCTCATTTTCTTTTATGTATCTTCTGTTGATATATTCTTTGTGATTACAATGGGACCTACATAAAACACCTTACAGCAATCCATCTGAAGTTGACATCAACTTAAATTCAATCACGTAAAAATTTTATTTATTAACTCTTACTTTTCACTTTGTACACACACTTTATGTTATTGACACTCAAAATTACATCATTTGTATTGTATATACATGGTATATCTATTAATATATTTTTATTGTGTATGCATTAACATATTTTAATTGTCATAGTTATTCTTGTGCTTTCATCTTTTAACTTCTTTATCGAATTAAAAGTAATTTACATACCATTGTTAGATTATAGCACTCAAGTAAGTCTATATATTTAATTTTATAAGCAAGCTTTATTTATTTTCCTTTTGTGGTTTCAAATTTTTATTTAAATTCCAGTTAGTTAACATACAGGGTAATACTAGTTTTAGGTTGGGATTTAGTGATTCATTAACTTACAAACAACACCCAGTACTCATCATAAGTGCCCTCTTTAATATCCATCACCCATTTAAACCATCCCCCTGGTACCCTCCCCTCCAGCAGCCCTGTTTTTTTCTATAGTTAAAAGTCTGTTTTATGGTTTGTCGCCTATTTTCCTCTATGTCCATCTGTTATGTTTCTTAAATTCCAATATGAGTGAAATTACATGGTATTTTTCTTCCTCCACTGACTTATTTCACTTAGCATAATGCTTTCTACCTGCTTCTATGTCATCGTAAATGGCATTATTATTTTTGATGGTTGAGTAATATTCCATTGTTTATATAGCACATCTTCCTCTTTTAAAAAAAAATATATATATATATATATATATTTTTTATTTATCTATTTGAGAAAGTGAGTGAATGAGTGAAAAAGCAAGGGAAGGGCCAGAGGGAGAGGGGAAGAGAATCTGAAGCAGTCTCCACATTGAGCATAGAACCTATGTGGTCTCAATTCCATGACCAAGAGATCATGAACTGAGCCAAAACCAATAGTTGGATGCTTAACCAACTGAGATACCCAGGTGTCCCCACCACTTTTGTATCCATTCATCAGTGGGTGGACATTTGGGCTCTATCTGTAATATGGTTATTGTTGGTAATGCTACTATAAACATTGAGATGCATGTATCCCTTGGAATGATTATTTTTGTTTACTTTGGGTAAATGACTAATAGTGCAATTGTAAGGCATAGGGTAGTTTTATTTTTCACTTTTTGAGGAATTTCCTACTGTTTTCCAGAGTGGCTGTACCAGTTTACATTCCTACCAACAATGTAAGAGAGTTCCCCTTTCTCCACGTTCTTGCCAAAATCTGTTGTTTCCTGTGTTTTTAATTTTAGTCATTCTGACAGGTGTGAAGTCATGTCTTGTTGTAGTTTTGATTTGTATTTCCTGATGATCAGTGATATTGAGCATCTTTTTGTGCATCTTTTTGTGCCAGACATCTGGATGTCTTTGGAAAAAAATGTTTATTCATGTCTTCTGTCCATTTCTTAACTGGATTATTTGGGGTTTTTTGGGGGCGTGTTGAGTTAAATTCTCTTTATATTTTGGATACTATGCTTTTATCAAATATGTCAATTGTAGGTATCTTCTCCCATTCCAAAGGTTGCCCTTTACTTTTGTTGTTTGTTTCCTTCACTGTGAAGAACCTTTTTATCTTGATGAAGTTAGTTCATTTTTGCTTTTGTTTCCATTGCCTCTGGAGATGTGTCTAGTAAGAAGTTCCTACAGCTAATGTCAAAGAGGTTGTTGTCTGTGCTCTTCTCTAGGATTTTGATGGTTTTCTATCTCACATTTAGGTCTTTCTTCCATTTTGAATTTATTTTTGTGTATGGTGTAAAGAAATTGGTTTAGTTTGATTCTTTTGCATGTTGGTATCCAGTTTTATTTACACCATTTGCTGAAGAGACTCTCTTTTTCCATTGGATATTCTTTCCTGCTTTGTCTATGTTTAGCTGACCAAGGAGTTGTGAGTCCATTTTTGGGCTTTCTATTCTGTTACACTGATTTATGTGTTTTTGTGCCAATGTCATACTGTCTTAATGACTACAGCTTTGTAATATAAATTGAAGTCCATCCGGAATTGTGATGCCTCCAGCTTTGCTTTTCTTTTTCAAGGTTGCTTAGACTATGCAAGGTCTTTTGTGGTTCCATACACATTTGAGGTTTGTTAATTCTTGCTTTGTGACAAATGATCATAGTATTTTGATAGGGATTGCAATATATGTGTACATTGTTTTGTACATTGTATAGATATTTTAACAATACTTGTTCTTGTAATCCATGAGCATGGAATGTCTTTCAATTTCTTGGTGTTATTTTCATTTTTTTTTCACCAGTGTTTTATAGTTTTCAGAGTACAGATATTTTGCCTCTTTAGTTAGGTTTATTCCTATGCACCTTATGGTTTTTGGTACAATTGTAAATGAGACTGATTCCTTGATTTCACTTTCTTCTGCCTCACTATCAATGTAGAGAAATGCAAGATTTCTGTATGTTGTTTTTGTATCCTGCAACTTTGCTGAATTTGTGTATCAGTACTAGCATTTTGTTTGTGTGTGTAGTCTTTCAGGTTTTGTACATAGAGTATCATGTCATCTACAAATAATGAAAGTTTTACTCTTCTTCACTGATTTGTATGTCTTTTACTTATTTTTGTTGTGTGAGTGCTGAGGCTAGACTTTCAGTGCCATGTTAAGTAACAGGGGTGAGAGTGGACCTCCCTGTCTTGTGTTTGACCATAGAAAAAAAGCTCTCAATTTGTCTCCATTGAGAATGGTATAGACTGTGGGTTTTCGTATATGGGCATTATGATATTGAGGTATGTTCCCTCTAAATCTAACTTCCACAATGTGGCTCCTTCTCTCCCTTTAGTTCTGCAGTTTTCTCTATCAGTCCTCAGATTAATTTCTTGGCTATTCAGAAAGATTTGTTATTCATCTAGTTGTTTTTGAGGGATGAGGCAAGCCTAGGGTCCTCCTACTACATCACCATCTTAGCTCCTCCACCAAGCAAGGATTATTCTTTTATATGCATTTGTATTGCTCTGTAGTGTCCTTTCGTTTCAACATGAAAAACTCCCTTAGAGTGGGCCTGGATGGTTCAGTGGTTTAAGACTCTGCCTCTGGGGGCGCCTGGGTGGCTCAGTGGGTTAAAGCCTCTGCCTTCAGCTCGGGTCATGATCTCGGGGTCCTGGGATCGAGCCCCACATCGGACTCTCTGCTCAGCAGGGAGCCTGCTTCCTCCTCTCTCTCTGCCTGCCTCTCTGCCTACTTGTAATCTCTGTCAAATAAATTAATTAAAAAAAAAAAAAAAAAAAAAAAAAAAAAAAAAAAAAAGACTCTGCCTCTGGCTCAGGTTATGATCTCAGGGTCCTGGGATCGAGCCCCACATTGGGCTCTCTGCTCAGCAGGGAACCTGCTTCCCCACCCCTCCCGCCTGCCTCTCTGCCTACTTGTGATCTCTCTCTGTCAAATAAATAAATAAAATCTTTTAAAAAAGAAAAGAAAAGAAACACTCCCTTACGATTTATTTTAAGGCAAGTCTAATAGTGATGAACTCCCTCAAATTGTGTTTATCTGGGGCAGACTTTATAGCTTCTTCATTGTTAAAGAATGGTTTTGCCTGATGTAGTGCTCTTTGTTGCCATTTTTTTTCATCTTCTATTAATTTGAATATAATATCCAACTCCCTTCATCCCTACATGATTTCTGCTTAGAAATCCACCAATAGTTTTATGGTGGCTCTCTTAAATGTGATAAGTCACTTTTTTTTCCTGCTGCTTTGAAATTCTCTGTCGTTGACTTTTAACAATTTCAGTGTAATATATCTTGGTGTGGTTTTCTTTGGTTCTTCCTAGTTCGGTCTGCTAGGCATATTGAGTCTGGGTGTTCATTACCTCCTCCAGATTTAGGGAGTTTTGTGCCATTATTTTTCCAAATAAGTTTCTTTTTTCACCTATATGTCTTTCTTCAGGAAAGAATTTTTTTCCTTAAAAAGTTTATTTAAGGGTTATCTATGTCTTGCAAGTCATCCATGTTCTTGGTAGTCATAGAGTATTCTGGAAAACACAAAAACCATGTTGATACATTTTATGTGAAACAGCAATGGCTTGCTTAGACTGTACAATTGAGTGGAAACTTGCAGAGTGATAGATTTGCTAAATATATTTTATTAACTTTTACATTATATATTCTGAGTGTAGGGAAACGCACCACTATTTCTAGATTCAGTTGACTGTGACTTAGGAATATTGTCCAGAACACAAGTCTTGCTTCCAATGGATTTTATATTATTCTCAGGCTACCTTGTACAACATTAATTAAAACACTAAAACAACTTTTTAAATTTAGGCTTGTGATAATATTTTGTATGTAAAAGAGAAAAGAGATATTTAGTACTTTAGATTCAGATTTAATATTTTCAGGTTCCTATTATGTGTCTGACCTTGATTAAATAGTAAAAAAAAAAATAGTGCTTGCAAGAATGAATGGGAGGCATAGCATGTCCAAATAAGTAAATTTCTTTATGAATGTATATACTTAAAAAGTATTTAACATTATCCAAGTAATTCATTGAAGATTTATTTTTAAAAGACTCTATAAAACTTGAAACAGTTTAAGACAATTAATAGTCACAAATATAAGCTTTATATAACACGCAAACATTAATATAAGCAAGGCAACTTTAGATAAATTGACAAATAATGATGCCCCAAATTGTTCTCCATTCCTTAGATATAAAAGTATATCACTTAGCCTTACTCAGAAAATTGGGACTCCTCCAACTAACTTCCAACCCTTCCTTGCCAACCACCATTCTTTATGTATCCTGAGTTGGACTCTTCAGGGTACTCTATGTAAGTTGTGTCATAAAATATCCTTTTGTGTGTGTGTTTGTGTGACTGGCTTATTTCACTTAGGATAATTTCTTTAGTGTCCCTTCATGTTGTAACATGTATCAGAAATTCCTTCTTTTGGGGGACTGAATGATATTCCATTGTATATAATAGCATATTTTGTTCATTCATTCATCCACTGATGAGTAATTGCATTTTTCTACCCTTTGGTTATTGTAAATAGTGCTGCTATGAACACGGGTGAACAAATACATCTTTGAAGACATGCATTCAGTTATTTGGGGTATATACTCAGAAGTGGAATTTCTGGGTCATGCAATAATTCTTTTATTTTTTTGAGGAGCTACCATCCTCTATAACAGCTACACAAATATTCTTATCAGCAATGCACAAAGGGTTCCGATTTCAACAAATTTTCACCAATACTTGTTATTTACAAACTTTTTATATAATAAACATCTTTATGGGTATGAAGTGGTATCTCATTGTGGCTTTGATTTGAATTTTCCTAATAATTAGTGATATTGAATGTGTCTTTTCATGTACTTGTTGATCTTTTATATATCTCCTTTGGAAAAAATGTCTACTCAAATCCTTGGCCCACTTTTTTAATTGGGTTGTTTTGTTGTTATTGTTGTTGGATTATAGTTCTTTATATATGCTGTATATTAATTCCCAATCAGATATATGATATCTTCTTTTATTCTCCAGATTGTCTTTTCACATTTTCTTATTTTTTGGTGGGGGGGGCAAAGAGAGAGGGAGACTCTTAAGCGGGTTCCATGCTTAGCATAAAGCCCAACATGGGGCTCAATCTTACAACCCTGAGATAATGATACAAGCTGAAATCAAGGGTCAGATGCTTAACTGATGGTACCACCCAGGTGTCCTGTCTTTTCACATTTCTATTGTCCTTTAATGCATAAAAGTTTTTAATTTGGATAAGGTCTAATTTATCTTTTTATCTAATTCTTTTTTCTTTTGCTATCTGTGCTTTTGTTGTCACATCTAAGAAATCATTGCAAAATCGGTCATGTAGTTCTTCCCCTATGTTTTCTAAGAGTTGTATTGTTTTAGTTCTTATATTTAAATCTTTGATACATTCTGAGTTATCTTTTGTAGATGTTGTAAGGGAAGGATCTAATTTCATTTTCTGCATGTGACTATCCGGTTTTTCCAATACCATTTGTTGAATCCTTCTTTAACTTTCTTGAACACATAAGGCTTAATGCTTGCTTCAGGGACTTTGTACTTACTCTTTCACTTGAAAAGTTCTGGCTCTAGATAATCAAGAAGTTGGTTTCCTATCTTATCAGAAGTTTCAATTAAAATATCACATCCTCAGATAAGCTTCCTGTTCTCAGAAAGCCCCTCTGCCATATCTTAGGATATCACTATTATGTTACCTTATATTACTTTCTTCAGAAAAATTTTAGTCAAAATGCCATATTAATTTATTTAGGTTTTTGTAGACTCCTCTAATCTCCTCACCTCATCTCCATAGAATGCAAGCTCCCTGAGATCAAGTACCCTGCTTATGTAGTTCATTCCTGTGTAACTAATGGTAAGAACAAGAGGTTGGAAACCCTATGAGATCAATAAATGTGCATTGGATTCTCAATGAATTATCATTGTCAATAAACTATAAAATGTCTTGAATCTTGCAGATTCACAATATTATCCAAAATGTGCATCTATATTTATTCTTTATAGATTAAAAAATCTGATTCATCATCAAAACAAAATTCAAGGAACAAAAGGTATAGTACAAAGGAAAGTAGTTACTATTTCCTTTTCAGTGTGTCTCTTTTTCCTTTGTCCCATTACTTTATGAAGAAAATTCCATAGGCTGTAAAGTTTAATGGGTTGGCAAAATGACATGAATGTAAATTGGTCTGCACTATTTAGAAAATACATCATTTGGTGATGTAGCTTCCCTGAAAGATGTTTTGGAAAGTGTTTTTGTATATTTACTGGAAATACTAATTTAAATTGTACCATATTTCCCAACAGGGTGCAGATATGATTTTCACCAGAACAGTTATCAGAGTATATTGTTTCAGGCTGTTTATTCAAGAAGAGGTAATAGAGGACAATTCTCCAATGGGAATGAAAAAAAATGTTGCATAATGATGTCATAAAACATTAACTTAACAGTAGGAAGTAGCACTTATGAACCACTGTATGTTCTGTTCTCTTGGGTTTAATTTCTTTTACAACCATAATAAATCCAATAGATACATAATTTCTTTATTGAGTCAGAACTTGCATTGCTTTTCAAAAACTAGTAATCTTCTACTGGCACAGGAAAACACTCACAAAGACCCATAGACCACACATACACAAAATACATGAATCTCTGGCATATTTTTGGCATTTTTTAATTAAAATACTCTGAGGGCTTTACCTCTTAGGCAATTATTTAGGGATTATGAATTAAATACATATTCTCATTGAATCTCAGAATGCCAGGATGTGTGTAAATCCTGAGAAAATACTAAATGTGAAAACATAAACTCTATTTGAATAGGAGTATAAGATTACAAATGGTAGAAAGGTTTTAAGTCTGAATGAGAAAACGTCCTGCTTATCTGAATGCCTTCAAGGTAGACTGAAACAAAAATGCATTCTCTTTCTGTCTTAGACACAGGAGCACATACTCTTCTTCTCTCAGAAATCTCAATGCTAGGTTCCCTGAAACTTTCAAGGTAAGTTTCTCTGAAAGTCTAAGTACCACCAATTTCAAATTTCACATTACCACTGGAAGACATTCTTAGATTCTTAAACATTTTAGTACTTTAGTAAAGTCTCTCTTTCCATGATACTTACAGATAATTTGCTGCCCTTTATTTTTTAAAACATTTTATTCACAGTGCTTAATTTCTTCTTAAATAAATTGACTTCACATCACTAACATTTCCAGTATCTCAACTGATTCCCTATTTTTAGTTAATTAAACCTTTTCTTTTTAGCCGTCTCCTTTCTTTTTTGGCTCTGCTATTGATGGAGATGGACAATGCATATATAATGTTCTCTGTATAACAGAACTTCATGCATTTTAACCCATTATTAAGTCTCCCCTTAGACTTTTCTACTTCAGCCCAAGTAACTTTAGTTCTTTACAGCTGTTCCCATGACTCTTATTTTCCAACATTTGAAATATTTTCAGAATTATTTTAATTATATATTTGAGTTTTCTAAACCTACAACATCTTTTTAAAATGTTGAATAAATATAGGATGCTTTTACTATGGCATATTTTTAATAGTATAACTACAAAATTTTGCCAAATAGTCACAAATCTATAGGTAATTATTGATAAAAACTTATTCAGTCATTGAAAATGAATTTTATTGTCCTTCCCATCTTTTTAACTGATTCAATTATACCAATTATCCATACCAGACATTATTTAGCTTGCTCCATTGATATCAGTAGACATTCACTTCATTCCATGCCTTATTTCTGAATCAGAAGGGACTTAAACATGCCTTACATGCATGTTCCACTCACCCAACTCATCACTGCTAAAGAAATTACTAGAGAAAATTGTAAACAATCATGTTGTGACTCAGTATTTGACTAGTAAAATAATTGTCTTTATTATGAACATAAACATACAGTCATAAACTTTATAAATAAACATGCTTATTTGCAAATTCTGGAGAAAATGAATAAATATACCACCATAAGTGTTGCTTAAAGAAGCAATGGTGATATTATATTCCTGAGAAACTTTTCAACAAAGTGTACTCATCAATAAAGATGCTGTCTTAGTCCTGGGAATGCTACCAATGTCAGTCTCTAGGGTTAAATTTCAAGTGTTTTACTACAACATAGAGTTGCAACATCACAGTTTTTGGTCTGTCCCCTAGTCAACTAATTGGTTATATTAGTGGTATTCACTGGCTTACATGTCGGAATGGTTGTCTTCATTATAAGAAAGGGGAAAGTAGAACCATAGAAAGAGTATACAACACTAACAGTAAACATTTATGTAAACTATGGACTTTCATTGATTATGATGTGTCAAGGTAGGTTCATCAGTTGTAACAAATGTACCACTCTGGTGCAAGATGTTGATAATGGGGGAGGTCATGCATGTTTTGGCAGCAGGGTTATATATGAAATCTTTACCTTTGCCTCAATTTTGCCATCAACCTTAAACTGCTCTATAAGTGTCTGAAATATATGTGTGTGTGTGTGTGTGTGTGTGTGTGTGTATTTTTTTTTTCCCCATAATGTCATACAACCATCACCCACCATGTCCTCTCTCCAGCTCCTGGCAACCACTAATCTGTTTTATTTCTCTATGGATTTGCCTATTCTGGACACTTTAATTAAATCAAATCATGAATATATGGCTTTTGTTTCTGGCTTCTTTCACTTAGCCTATAATGTTTGTGAAGTTTAGCCAGCTGCAGTACATGCATTCCTTTATAGGAATATATAATATTCCACTGTGTGGATATACCACATTTTATTTATCAGCTGATGGACATTTGGTTTGTTTCCACTCTTTGACTATAATGAAAAAAGCTGCCATAAACATCAGAACATAAGTTGTTATAGGAACACGTTTTCAGTCCTCTCAGGAATATACTGAGGAGTGCACATGTGGACTCAAAAGGAAATTACACGCTTAAATTTTAATAAGTAGCCAAAGTGGTTTCCATGGCAGCTCCACCATTTTACATTTTTGCCAGCAATGCACAAAGACTTCCAACTTTTCCACATCTTTGCCAACTCGTAATTTTCTATTTTTAATGACTGATCTATAAATGTGAAATAATATCTCACAAAGGTTTTAATTTTTATTTCCCTAATGACTAAAGATGTTGAATATGTTTCCATTTGCTTTTTGGCTATTAATATCATCACTTTAGAAAAATGTCTATTCACATCCTTTGTGCATGTTTTAGTTTGGTAATTTTTTGTTTGTTTTCGTTGTTAGGTTATAAATATTCATTATATTTTCTGGATACTACATATTTACCACATTCTGTGGGGCGTCTTTTCACTTTTTTGATAATATACTTGGATGCACGAAAGTTTTCAATTTTCATGAAGCCTAATTTATCAATTTTCTCTTTTGTGTGTGTGTGTGTGTGTGTGTGTGTGTGTGTTTGGTGTCATAGCTATGTATATTTTGCCAAATCCAAGAACATGATTTACTCCTATGTTTTCTTCTGTTTTATACTTTCAGCCCTCACTTGTCATCCCTTGATCCATTTTGTGTTATTTCTGTAAATAATATGAAATAATTAATGGATATAACTCATTCCTTCACAAGTGAGTATTTAGTTATTTTAAGACCATTTGTTGAAAAGACTATTATTTCTCCCTTGAATGTTCTTGACAACCTTGTTAAAATCAACTCTAAATAGATGTATGAATTTATCTATGGACATTTAATTTTATTCCATTGACATCCTTATGTCAGGATTACAATGTTTTAATTGCTGTAGTTTTGTTTTATGTTTTATTTTATTTATTTATTTTTAAATTTTATTTTATTTTTTCAGTGTTCCAAGATTCATTGTTTATGTACCACACCCAGTGCTCCATGCAACATGTGCCCTCCTTAATACCTACCACTAGGCTCACCCATTCCTCCACCCCCAAAAATCCCTCATTTTGTTTCTCAGAGTACACAGTCTCTCATGCTTTGTCTACCCCTCCAATTTCCCCCAAATTACTTTTCCTTTCCTTATCCTAATGTCCTCTATTAGGAAGTAGGAGACCACCGACTTCTTTTGTCTTTTCAAGATTGTTTTAGCAATTGTTTCAACATCCACAAATCAATCAATATGATACAATACATTAATAAAAGAAAGAACAAGAAATATATGATACTCTCAACAAATGCTGAAAAAGCATTTGACAAAGTACAGCATCCTTTCTTGATCAAAATCCTCCACCATGTAGGGATAGAGGGTACATACCTCAATATCACAAAAGCCACCTATGAAAAACCCACACCGAATATCATTCTCAATGGGGAAAAACTGTGAGCTTTTCCCCTAAGGTCAGGAACACAGCAGGGATGTCTACTCTCACCACTGCTTTTCAACATAGCATTGGAAGTCCTAGCCTCAGCACTTAGACAACAAAAAGAAACAAAAGGCATCTGAATTGGCAAAGAAGAAATCAAACTCTCACTCTGTGCAGCTGATATGATACCTTATGAGGAAAACCCAAAAGATTCCACTCCAAAAATGCTAGAATGCACAAAGGAATTCAGTAAAGTGTCAGTGTATAAAATCAATGCACAGAAATCAGTTGCAGTACTATACACTGGCAATAAGGTAGAAGAAAGAGAAATTAAGGAGTCAATCACATTTATGATTACACTTAAAATCATAAGATACCTAGGAATAAATCTAACCAAAGAGCCAAAGAACCTGTACTCAGAAAACTATAGCATACACATAAAAGAAATTGAGGAAGACAAAAAGAAATGGAAAAATGTTCCATGCTCATGGATTGGAAGAACAAATATTGTGCAAATGTCTATGCTACCTAGAGAAATATACACATTTAATGCAATCCCTATTAAAATACCATCAAATTTTTTTCAAAGAAATGGTACAAATAATCCTAAAATTTATATGGAACCAGAAAAGACCCCAGATAGACAGAGGAATGTTGAAAAAGAAAAACAAAGCTGGCAGTATCACAATTCCGGACTTCAAGCTCATTATAAAGCTGTAATCATCAAGACAGTATATTACTGGCACAAAAACAGACCCATAGATCAATGGAATAGAATAAAGAGTCTGAAGTGGACCCTCAACTCTATGGTCAAGTATAATCTACAACAAAGCAGGAAAGAATGTCCAATGGAAAAAAAGACTGTCTCTTCAACAAATGGTGTTGGGAAAATTGGACAGCCACATGCTGAAGATTGAAACTGGAACTTTTCCTTATGCCACACAAAAAAGCAGTCTCAAAATGGATGAAAGACTTCAGTGTGAGACAGGAATCCATCAAAATCCTTGAGGAGAACACAGGCAGCAACCTCTTCGACCACAGCCACAGCAACTTTTTCCTAGAATCACCACCAAAGACCAGAGAACCAAGGGCAAAAATGAATTATTGGGACTTCATGGCCAGCAGACACATGAAAAAGTGCTCATCACTCAGAATTAGGGAAATACAAATCAAAACCACAGTGAGATACCACCTCACACCAGTCAGAATAGATAAAACTAACCAGTTCAAGAAATGACAGGTGTTCGTGAGGATACAGAGAAAGGGAAACCCTCCTACGCTCTTGGTGGGAATGCAAGTTGGTGCAGCCACTCTGGAAAACAGTATGGAGGTTCCTCAAAAAGTGAAAATAGACCTACCCTATGACCCATCAATTGTACTACTGGGTATTTACACTAAAGATACAAATGTAGTAATCTAAAGAGGCATGTGAACCCAAATATTTATACTAGCAATGTCCACAACAGCCAAACTATGGAAAGAACCTAGATGTCCATTGATAGATGAATGAATAAAGACATGGTATGTATGTGTATATATGTATGTATGTATTTGTGTGTGTATGTGTATATATATATATATATATATATATATATATATATATATATAAAATGCAGCCATTAAAAAAACCTGAATTCTTTCCATTTTCAACAACATGGATGGAACTGGAGGGTATTATATTAAGTGAAATAAGTTGATCAGAGAAAGAATTATCATATGATTTCACTGATATGAAGTATTTGAGAAACAAGACAGAGGATCATAGGGGAAGGGAGGGAAAAATGAAAGAAGATGAAACCAGAGAGGAGACAAACCATAAAAGACTCTTAATCTCAGGGAAAAACGAGGGTTGCTGGAGGGGAAGGGTGTGGGAAGGATTGGGTGGCTGGGTGATGGCCATTGGGGAGGATATGTGCTATGGTGAGTGCTGTGAATTCTGTAAGACTGATGAATCACAGACCTGTACCCCCGAAACAAACAATATATGTTAGTTTAAAAAATAAAAAAAATAGATATAGGAAAAAAAGATTATTTTGGCTACTGAGTGTTCTGTGCAATTCCATATATATTTTTCTTTCCTATATTTTCTTATTTAAAGTTTTTATTTAAATCCCAGTTATTTTACCTACAGTGTAATATTAGTTTTAGATGTAGAATTCAGTTATTCAACACTTCCATACAACACGTTGTGCACTTCTTTTTTTTTAAGATTTTATTTATTTATTTGACAGACAGAGATCACAAGTAGGCACAGAAGCAGGGAGAGAGAGAAAGGGGGAAGCAGGTTCTCCACTGAGCAGAGACCTTAATGCAGGGCTCGATCCCAGGACCCTGGGATCATGACCTGAGCCTAAGGTAGAGGCTTTAACCCACGGAACCACCCAGGCGCCCCTTAATTATTCTACAAATGTTTAGTAGAATTCACCAGTCAAGCTATCTGATACCAAGTTCTCTTTGTTAGAAATCTTGATTACTAATTCAATGTAGTATTATAGGTCTATTCTGATAGTCTATTTCTTTTTCAGTCATTTGTGTTTCTAGGAAATTACCTATCTACATTATCCAATTTGTTGGCATACAGTTGCTTCTAGCATTCTCTTATATTCTCTTTTTCTTCAGTCAGGTCTATAATAATGTTCCCACTTTCATTTCTGAAGTTAGTAATGTAAACCTTTTCCTTTATATTCCTGGCAGTCTACCTAAAATTTTGTCAATTTTATGGCTATTTTCAAGAAACTAACTTCTGATTTTGTTGAGTTTATCTGTTGTTTTCCTGTTCTCTATTTCATTCATCCCACTCAAATATTTATTATTTTCTTCCATTTATTTGTTTCAGATTTAGAGTTTACAATTCTGCCTCTGTCTCCATTTCATGCTTATACAGCTCCTGAAAATCTACTAGAAATGACAGTTTGGTAGCTTCTCAGATAGTTTCTGAACAAGCAACAAGTGCTGGGTATGTTCATGGTCTTCTAGTTTCTGAAAAATATGTAGAGAGGATCCAGCTCAAGATGGCAATGTAGGAAGACTCTAAGCTCACCTCCCCTACAGAACAAACCAAATTACTCCTATTTATAGAACAACTCCTCCTGAAGGACCAAGGGCTGACTGAACAACTACTTATCAATCAAAGATAGAGAGAATGGCAAGAGAACAGCAAAAGAAGTGGAAACATGGTAACAAAGGGAAACCCTGACTCCCAATACTATGAACAGCACTGGGGAGGGATAGTGCTGAGGGACCAGGAACAGATTCCTCTTTCACTGGGCACAGGAAACACACACACACACACACACACACACACACACACACACACACACAGTTTAAAAGATCTACTAGCACTGGGGCACCTGAGTGGAGTAGTCAGTTAAGCTTCTGACTTTTGCTTTCAGTTCAAGTCATGATCTCAGGGTAATGAGATCAAGCCCCATATCAGGCTCTGCACTCAGCATGGAGTCTGTTTGAGATTCTCTCTCCTTCTCTCTCTGCCCCTCCTACTTGTGCTCTCTCTCTCTCTCAAATAAATAAATAAATCTAAAATAAGTGACTAAATAAATAACAAAAATAAAAGATCAAGTAGCATACAAAAGAGACAGCATTAGAACTCTGCCAAGTGGAGGAAGAGCTATAGGAATGCTCTCCAGGTCAGAGGGACTGGAGAAAACATGGTTGACATTCCACCCCACATTAAAACCTAGAGAATCTGGATACCATAAAGGGCAGGTTCAGACCCCAAATCTGGCAGGTCCTGATGCCATAATGTGAGGGTCCAAATGCCATAACTGGTGGGTCCAATAATCTCAGTGAGCTTGTAAACTCAACCAGCCCAAGGTCTGCAAATCCACACCAATCTTACTCATGCTGGGAAACAGAATAAGGGTGTAGTTAAAAGTGCTGAGGAATAGAGGGAACATTCTCTCCCCCTTCACCTTATAAGCCTAGACTGGAACAGGATCTGGCTCACAGTGAGTTTGTAACCTTAGCAAGCCCACTATCTGCAAGCTCACACAAGCCAACCTGTGTGCTGGGGCACAGAAAATAAACCCCATTTTATTGTTTTGTTTTATTTTATTTCTTTTTTCTTTTTTTATTTTTAATTTGTCTCATTTTTTATCTTTTAAATTTTTTCTTCCTTGCTTGCTTTCTTATTTCTTATTTATTTTCATTTTTCCTTATCTCTTTTCTTTTATTAATTACTTTTTAAATTATTTTTCCTTCTTTATTTATTTCATTATTATTTTTTCTTCTTTCTGTAAAAGCTCATAGTTTAAAAAAGTAACTAGCGTATGCATCCATAGCTCTAACCAACCAACAAAAGTCACTAAGCACACACAGTCTGCATAGGAGACATGTTACACAAGACCACTCCTTCCAGTTTAGAAAGTAGATTTTCTGCCTAATCAATAGAAGCAAACACAGAATGTCAAGCAAAATGGGGAGACAGAGGATTATGATCCCCCAAAAGAACAAGAAAATAAACTCAGAAAAAAAAAACTCAGGAAAATAAAACCTAAATGAAATGGAGATAAACAATATGCCTTAACATTTAAAGAATTTAAAGTAATGATTATAAAAATGCTCACTCGGCATGAGAAAAGAGTGGAAGAACTGAGACCTTTAATAAAGAGATGAAAACACCCAAAAGAACCAGAGTTGAATAATATAGTAACTGAAATTAAAACACACACACACACACGCACACGCACATGCACACACGAGCACGCGTGCGTGTGCACACACACACACACTAGAGGTAACCAACAATAGATTAGAGGATGCAGAAGAACATATCAGTGATCTTGAAGACAGGGTAATGGAAAGCACACAATTTGGACAGTGAAAAAGAACAAAAAAATTTAAATGGTGATAGGTTAAGAGATCTCTTAAAGAATATCAAGTAAAGAAACATTTGCTTTATACAGGTCCCAGAAGAAGAACAGAGAGGCAAAGGTGTAGAAAACTTATTTGAAAAAATAATAAGATTTCCCTGACCTAGGGAAGGAAATAGACATCTAAGTCCAAGAATCATGGAGAGCACAAAACCAGTTGAACTCAACAAAATTCCCCACCACGTGAGCAGTGGAGTCAAACTGAATGGGAAGAAATCAGAGAGAGAGACAAACCATGAAAGACTCTGGACATTGGGAAACAAACTGAGAGTTACAGAGGGGAGAGGGGGAGAAGGATGGGGTAACAGGGTGATGGGTTTTAAGGAGGGCAAATGTTGTGATGAGCCCTGGGTGTTATGTGCAACTAATGAATCATTGAACACTACATCAAAAACTAATTGTATGCTATACAGTGGCTAACTGAACATAATTAAAAAAAAGAATGTTAATTATCAAATATGATAGATTTTAATAATTAACAAAAATTAATGCAAATAAAAAATCCAAAGGTTATAGATAAAGGGGGAATCTTAAAATCATCAAGAAACAAACATACAGGGATAGGGACAAGATGGCGGGGAACTAGGAGGAGGCGCCATTTCAACCTGTCCCTTAAAGTGAGCTGATTTCCTACCAAGGAACTCTGATCACCCAGAAAATCAGCCTGAAATTAGAATTATACACTTCTGGATCTCTACAGGGGCAGAAGATGCCAGTGGGCAGGTAAAGAGGAGTGGGAACATCGGACTGGTATCGGAAGATAAACAAAAGGGGAAGGGAGCCACCAGAAGCGACCTATTGGAAAGTAATACCTCAATACGAGAGTGCCCTACAACTGGGGACCAGCATTAACTTGGAGTCTGGTTGAAAGCACTCAAAAAGAGCAAAGGATCATGGAGGGGAAATTGTGGGAATTGGGGTGGTTAGGGACAAGGGCTTAATTCCCTGGACCGAGGACAGCCACCCCTGGCACTGAGCCAGAGAGAGTGCGGCGAAGAAACCAGGTCTTGGTCCCTGAGCTGCAAGTGAGTGCAGCTGAAGGCCCATGGGGTGCAGCTCCTGTGAGGGGCTGGGAGCCTCACCAGATGGCAGAAACACAGCATTTTTGCAGTCCCTATGCATGCGCCACACTGTGCTATCAGAGCCTGAGACACACCCAACACCCTCCCCTGAGAGAGGTGTGTGCAGGCACCAGCCGGGAGCTCTCGGTCCCCGAAAAGCCTGAATACTCCCTGCCTGCCCAGCGGGAAAATCTCGGTGTGCAATCACTTCTTAGAACCTCTCTGGCGGTCTGGAGCTGCCCAGACAGCCCCCGCTATTGTGGTTTTGGGTACAAGCAGGAGTTCCTTTGTCCCCAGGGACTGCGACTGGGAACATGCTCTGCCAGCGATGAAGGGGGAACTTATGTGTTCTGCAGTACCCAGAGGTGAACAGACTGAGGCTTCTCTCTGAGAGGGAGGTATGGGTGCAGGTTGCTTTCCTCTAAACCTCCCCAAACCATCAAGAGCTGCCAAGGGGAGAGAAAACAAACAAACAAACATAAAAACCTCCAGAGAACAAAAGCCAGAAAAACCAGTTTCCTCAGAGCCCACCCCCTTGAGGGGGGCGGGAGGACTTAACTCAGGAAACATTGCCTGAAAACCCACGCGGCAGGCCCCTCCCCAAAAAGCCAACCAAAGGAAAACAAAGCAAAACAAAACAAAAAGACAAGAGAACAACCACCACTACTTCATAGATACAACTTTTATTTCTAATTCGTTCCCACTATTCTGGTTCATTTTATATATTTAATTTTTTATATAAATACTTTTTTAGTCTATTTACCATCACAGTGAGATGTCCAGTATGTCAAATTCCATAATAACCTTTTAACTTGAACTTTTTGATACATATACCTGTGTTTTGTTTTTGCTTTTCTATTTTTTTAATTTTTGTAAATTTTATTTTAGTTTAATTTAGTTCATTCTTTTCTTTATTTTTATTTTTTAATATTCATATAGTGTTAAACTTCAAGGTAATCCCCTTTCCCCAATAAATGCTACCCCATAGGTAAACTGATTTTTTAAAGGATTTTTTTTAAGATTTTATTTATTTATTTGGCAGAGAGAGAGAGAGAGATCACAAACAGGCAGAGAGGCAGGCAGAGAGAGGGGGAAGCAGGGTCACCGCTGAGTAGAGAGCCCGATGCGGGGCTCGATCCCAAGACCCTGAGATCATGACCTGAGCCGAAGGAAGAGGCTTAACCCACTGAGCCACCCAGGCGCCCCAGTAAACCAATTTTTAATCCCCCATTATCTTAGGAAAGTTGAGTCCTTTAACAAAGATAACAAGATACATCCAGGAAGAATCAAAGTAACGTTCCTTGCCCACACTGAGGATTTATAACCCCTCTCCCAACTTTTTCTTCAACCAGTGTTTCAGTGTATTTGTGTTTGTCCTAATAGTATATAAATCTTATACTTGGAGTTCTTTTTTTTGTTTGTTTGAGTGTTTTGCATATATATTTTTTTTTCCTTCTCTTGTCATATACTTTTATCATTCTTTTCATTTGTCTGTTTTTGTGTGTATACTTCATAAATCTTACCTTGGAGCCCACTTGGGCTGAGCCTTCTCTTTTATCTTTCTTTTTTTTTCCTGCCTCTCTTTCTCTCTCTCTTTTTTTTTCTTTTTCTCTCTTTCTTTTTTTCTTTCATTTGGGTGGGAACTCTTTATTGTTCAGAAGCATTCCAAGGTGCACCTTGACTGCACCACGGTCGATATATCCAGCTACATCTGTTCAGCCATCTCTCACCAAAATGACTAGGAGGAGGAATGCCTGCCAGAAGAAAAATTCAGAGGATGGGCCTTCTGCAACAGAGTTAATGGCTATCAACATAGACAATATGCCAGAAAGGGAATTCAGGCTAACAATTATCCAGGCAACAGCTAGGTTGGAGAAAGCCATGGATGACCAAACGGAATTTATGAGGGCAGAACTGAAAGCCACCAGGGATGATGTTCAAAATGCTCTCAACGAATTCCCATCTAATCTAAATTCTCTAAAAGGTAGGGTAACTGAGACAAAAGATAGAATTAGTGATCTGGAGGAAAAACAGATAGAGAGAAAGGACCAGGAGGAAGCCTGAACAAACAGCTTAGAAGCCATGAAAACAGAATTAGGGAAATAAATGATGCCATGAAACGTTCCAAAGTCAGAATTATTGGAATTCCTGAAGGGGAGGAGAAAGAAAGAAGTCTAGAAGATATAGAGGAACAAGTTCTCCATGAAAATTTTCCCAGTCTCGTGAATGGAACCAGCGTTCATATACTAGAGGCAGAATGGTCTCCGCCCAAGATTATAGATTCTCAAAAGTCCTTGAGACACCTGATAGTAAGAATGAGGAATTATAATTGTAGAGAAACTCTCTTGAAGGCAGCTAGGACAAAGAAGCTCCTTACTTACAGAGGAAAGCCCATCAGAATAATGTCAGAACTGTCCACAGAAACCTGGCAAGCCAGAAAGGGCTGGCAAGATATATTCAGGGCACTAAATGAGAAGAACATGGACCCAAGAATACTTTACCCAGAAAGACTGACATTCAAAATGGATGGAGAGATAAAGAGTTTCCAAGACTGGCAAGGCTTAAAAGACTATGCAAACACCAAGCTGACACTGCAGGGAATATTAAGGGGGGGTTATATAAAAGAGGAAAAACCTAAGAATAGCATTGAACAGAAATATAGATGCAATATACAGAAAGACTTCAAAGGTAACACGATGTCAATAAAAACATCTCTATCAATGTGAATGGCCTAAATGCGCCCATAAAACAACATAGGGTTGTAGACTGGATAAAACGGCAGGACCCAACCATATGTTGTCTACAAGAGACCCATTTTGAACCTAAAGATACACACAGACTGAAAGTGAAGGGATGGAGAAGCATCTCTCATGTGTGGTCTTCAAAAGAAGGCCAGGGTAGTGATTCCCATATCAGATAAATTATATTTTAAACTAAAGACTTTAGTCAGACATACAGAAGGACACTACATCATTTATAAAGGGATTATCCACCACGATGATCTAAAAATTGTAAATATCTATGCCCCCAATATGGGAGCAGCCAATTACATAAGAAAACTATTAATCAAGATAAAGAGTCATATTGATATGAATACATTAATAGTAGGAGATCTTAACACACCTCTCTCAGTAATAGGCAGATCACCCAAGCAGAAAATCAATATAGAAACAAGAGCATTGAATGACACATTGGAACAGATGGACCTCATAGATATATACAGAACATTCCACAATAAAACAACAGAATACTCACTCTTCTCAAGTGCACATGGAACCTTTTAAAGAACAGACTACACACTGGGTCACAAATCAGGACTCAACCAATACCAAAAGACTGAGATTATTCCCTGCATATTCTCAGATCACAGTGCTTTGAAAATGGAGCTCAATCACAATGAAAAGTTTGGACAGAATTCAAACACTGGAAGCTAAAGACCACCATGCTTAAGAATGCTTGCATCAACCAGGAGATCAAAGAAGGACTTAAAAATTTCATGGAAACCAATGAGAATGAAGACACTTCGGTCCAAAACCTATGGGATACAGCAAAGGTGGTACAAAGGGGGAAATACATAGCCATCCAAGCCTCCCTCAATAAAACTGAAAAATCCAAAATACACCAGCTGTTTCTAATCCTTAAAGAACTGGATAATCAACAACAAATTAAACCAACTCCACACACAAGAAGGGAAATAATCAAGATTAGAGAAGAGATCAATAAGGTAGAAACTAGAGATACAGTAGAACGTATCAATGAAACTAGAAGCTGGTTTTTTGAAAGACTCAATAAGATCGATAAACCATTGGCCTCACTATTCCAAAAGAAAAGAGAGAAAGCCCAAATTAATAAAATTATGAGTGAAAAGGGAGAGATCACAACTAACACCAAGGAAATAGAAACAATCATCAGAGTTTATTATCAACAGTTATATGACAATAAGTTAAGTAACCTAGATGAAATGGATGCATTCCTGGAAAACTATAAACTCCCAAAACTGAACCAGGAAGAAATTGACAACCTGAATAGACCGATATCTAGTAATGAGATTGAAGCAGTGATCAAAAACCTCCCAAAAAATAAGAGCCTAGGACGTGATGGATTCCCTGGGGAATTCTACCAAACTTTCAAAGAAGAAATAACACCTATTCTCCTGAAGCTGTTTCAAAAAAATGAAGCAGAAGGAAAACTTCCAGACTCTTTTTAAGAAGCCAGCATTACCCTGATCCCCAAACCAGGCAAAGACCACACCAAAAAGGAGAATTTCAGACCAATATCACTGATGAATATGGATGCTAAGATTCTCAACAAGATCCTAGCAAACAGGATCCAACAGCACATTAAAAAGATTATCCACCATGACCAGGTGGGATTCATCCCTGGGTTACAAGGATGGTTTAACATTCACAAATCAATCAATTTGATAGAACAAATCAATAAGAGAAGAGAGAAGAACCACATGGTCCACTCAATTGATTCAGAAAAAGCGTTTGTCAAAATCCAGCATCTGTTCCTGATTAAAACGCTTCAAAGTATAGGGATAGAGGGAATATTCCTGAACTTCATAAAATCTATCTATGAAAGACCCACAGCAAATATCATCCTCAATGGAAAAAAGCTCACAGCCTTCCCGTTGAGATCAGGAACACGAAAAGGATGCCCACTCTCACCACTCCTGTTCAACATAGTTTTAGAAGTCCTAGCAACAAAAATCAGACAACAAAGAGAAATAAAAGGTATCCAAATTGACAATGAAGAAGTCAAACCCTCTCTCTTCACAGATGTCATGATACTTTATACGGAAAACCCAAAAGACTCCACCCACAAACTACTAGAACTCATACAGCAATTCAGTAACGTGGCAGGATACAAAGTCAACGTACAGAAATCCGTGGCCTTCTTATACACTAACAATGAAAATACAGAAAGGGAAATTAGAGAATCTATTCCATTTACTATAGCACCAAGAATCATAAGATACCTGGGAATAAACCTAACTAAAGAGGTAAAGGATCTGTACTCGAGGAACTACAGAACACTCATGAAAGAAATTGAAGAAGACACAAAAAGATGGAATAGCATGCCATGCTCTTGGATCAGAAGAATAAACATTGTTAAAATGTCTCTACTGCCTAGAGCAATCTACACTTTTAACTCCATTCCGATCAAGATTCCACCGGTATTTTTCAAAGAGCTGGAGCAAATAATCCACAGATTTGTATGGAATCAGAAGAGACCCCGAATTGCTAAGGAAATTTTGAAAAACAAACAAACAAACAAACAAACAAACAAAAAAAAACTGGCGGCATCACGTAACCTGATTTCAAGCTTTACTACAAATCTGTGATCACAAAGACAGCATGGTACTGGCATAAAAACAGACACATAGACCAGTGGAATAGAGTAGAGAGCCCAGATATGGACCCTCAACTCTATGGTCAAATAATTTTCGACAAAGCAGGAAAAAATATACAGTGGAAAAAAGACAGTCTCTTCAATAAATGGTGCTGGGAAAATTGGACAGCTATATGTAGAAGAATGAAACTAGACCATTCTCTTACACCATACACAACAATAAACTCGAAATGGATAAAAGACCTCAACGTGAGACAGGAATCCATCAGAATCCTAGAAGAGAACATAGGCAGTAACCTCTTTGACATCAGCCACAGCAACTTCTTTCAAGATATTTCTCCAAAGGCAAAGGAAACAAAAGTGAAAATGAACTTTTGGGACTTCATCGATATCAAAAGCTTCTGCACAGCAAAGGAAACAGTCAACAAAACAAAGAGACAACCCACGGAATGGGAGAAGATATTTTCAAATGATAGTACAGACAAAAGGTTGATATCTAGGATCTATAAAGAACTCCTCAAACTCAACTCACACAAAACAGACAATCATATAAAAAATGGGCAGAAGATAGGAACAAACACTTCTCCAATGAAGACATACAAATGGCTATCAGACACATAGAAAAATGTTCATCATCACTAGCCATCAGGGAGATTCAAATTAAAACCACATTGAAATACCACCTTACACCAGTTAGAATGGCCAAAATTAGCAAGACAGTAAGCAATGTGTGTTGGAGAGGATGTGGAGAAAGGGGAACCCTCTTACACTGTTGGTGGGAATGCAAGTTGGTGCAGCCAGTTTGGAGAACAGTGTGGAGATTCCTCAAGAAATTAAAAATAGAGCTTCCCTATGACCCTGCAATTGCACTACTGGGTATTTACCCCAGAGATTCAGATGTAGTGAAAAGAAGGGCCATCTGTACCCCAATGTTTATAGCAGCAATGGCCATGGTCGCCAAACTGTGGAAAAAACCAAGATGTCCTTCCAGGTCTAATGGATAAGGAAGATGTGGTCCATATACACTATGGAGAGTTATGCCTCCATCAGAAAGGATGAATACCCAAGTTTTGTAGCAACATGGACAGGACTAGAAGAGATCATGCTGAGTGAAATAAGTCAAGCAGAGAGAGTCAATTATCATATGGTTTCACTTATTTGTGGAACAAAACAAATGGCACGGAGGACATGGGGAGATGGAGTGGACAAGGGAGTTGGGGGAAATTGGAGGGGGAGATGAACCATGAACGACTATGGACTCTGAAGAAGAACCTGAGGGTTTTGAAGGGGCAGTGGGTGGGAGGTTGGGGGAGCCATGTGGTGGGCATTATGGAGGGCATGCATTGCATGGAGCACTGGGTGTGGTGCAATGAATTCTGTTACGCTGAAAAGAAAAAAAAAAGTACAAAATACCTATAAGGTAAAACCTATAAGCCATCAACGGTTATTTCTTAAGAGTATTTGCAGGCCAGAAGGGACTGCCATGACATATTCAAAATGCTGAAAGGAAAAATTTATAACCAAGCATACTCTACCAGTTAAGATTATCTTTCAGATTTGAAGGAGAGATAAAATTTACCTTGAAAAACAAGGCAAGATAAAGATAAAAGAGATTATCACCACTAAACTAGCCTTGTAAGAAATTTTAAAGGGTCTTCTTTTTAATTTTTCTTAATTTTTTTAAAGTTTTTTAAAGAAAATCACAAACATGGGGAGATTAAACAACATGATACTAGCATGATACAACATGATACTAAACAATCAATGGATCAATGATGTAATGAAAGAATAAATTTTAAAAATGCATGGAGACAAATGAAAGTGAAAACATGAAGTCCAAATCTTTAGAACACAGGAAAAGCCATTTTTAGTGGGAAATATATAGTGAGTACACAGGAAAAGCCATTTTAAGAGGGAAATACATAGTGAGAGAAGCCTACCTCAAGAAACAAGAAAAAGCTCAAATAAACAATCTAAGCTTACACCTAAAGGAGCTAGAAAAAGAGCAATGAAAGCCCAGGGTGAGTAGAAGAAAGCAAATAATAGAAATCAGAGGGGAAAAAATCAGAGCAGAAATAAGTAATGTAGAAGCTAAAAATCAATATAAAAATCAATGAAGCCAAGAGCTGGTACTTTGAATAGATAAACAAAATTGACAAATCTTTAGCCAGACTCATCAAGAGAAAAATAGAAAGGCCCCAAATAAATGAGAAAGAAAAGTAACAAATGACACCTGAGTAAGATTGTAAGATAATACTATGAAAATTATACACCAAGGAACTGTACAACCTATACAGGAAATGGATTAATTCCCTGAAACATACAATCATCTAAAACTGAGCCAGGAAGAAATAAAAAAAAATTTGAATGGATTGATTACAAGTAATGAAACAGAATTGGTAATCAAAATATACCAAAAAATAAGTGTCCAGGACCAGATGAATTCACAGATGAATTCTACCAAAAAGTTAATATCTCTGTTCCTCAAAATATTCCAAAAAATATAAAAGGAAGAAAAACTTCCAAACTCATTTTACAAAGCCAGAATTACACAATACCAAAACAAAAGACAACACAAAAACAGGAAACTACAGGAAAATACCCTGATGATAAAAGAAGCAAAAATCCACAACACAGTATTATCAATTGAATGCAACAATACATTAAAGCGATCATTAATTATGATCAGGTGGAATTTATTCCCAGGATGAGAGGATGGTTTAAGATCAGCAATTCAATTGTCATATACCACATCATCAAAATGAAGGACAGAAATTATATGATCATTTTAATAGATGTGGAAGAAACATTGGCAAGATTCAACATCCTTTCATGATGAAAACTCAAAAACGTGGAATTAGAGGTAACATATCTCAACACAGAAAAGCCATTTATGAAAACCCTATAGCTAATATCATACACAATGGTGAAAAACTGAGAGCTTTCACTCTAAGGTCAGGAACAAGAGAAGGATGACCAATCTTGCCACTTTTTTTTTCAACATAGTACTGTAAGTTCTAGCCACAGCAATAATACAGTGAGAGAAATAATAGACATACATAGTAATAGAGAAAAAGTTCAACAGTCACTGTTTGCAGATGAGATGGCAGTATACACAGATAATCCTAGACTCTACCAAAAATCTACCAGAAGTAATAAACAAATTCAGTGAAATGGCAGGATACAAAATCAATACCCAGAAACTGGCAGTGTTTTGTATAGTAACTATGAAGTCACGAAAACAGAAATTTAAAAAGGCAACACCATTTATAATTGCACCAAAAAGAAAAAAAAAATACCTAGGAACATACTAAACCAAAGAAGTGAAAGACTCTGAAAACTATAAAACAGTGATGAAAGAAATTGAAGATGACATGAACAAATGGAAAGATATCCCATGCCCATGGATTGGAAGAACTAGTGTTGTTAAAATGTCCATAATACCCAAAACTATCTACAGATTCAGTGCAAGATATATCAAAATACCAATAGCATTTTTCACTCCTGGAACCACAGAAGGTCCCCAATAGCCAAAGCAGTCCTGAGAAATAACAAAGCCGGAGGTATCACAACCCCCGATTTCAAGATATACTACAAAGCTGTGGTAATAAAAACAGTCTGATACCGGGAAAAAAAATAGACATTTAAATCAATGGAACAGAACAGATAGCCCAGAAGGAAACCCACAGTTATATGGTCAATTAATGTTCAACTAAAGAGGGAAGAATATACAATGAGGAAAAGACAGTGTTTTCAACAAATCGTGTTGGGAAACTAGACAGCAAAAGAATGAACTTGGACTGCTCTCTTATACCATACACAAAAATAAAGTCAAAATTTATTAAAATCCGAAATGCAAGACCTGAAATCGTAGAAATTCAAGAAGAAAGTGCAGGCAACAATTTCTCTGACATTGGTCATAGCAACAACTTTTTTTTTTTTTTTTAGTTATGTCTCTTAAGGTAAGGGAAACAAAAGTAAAAAAAAAAAGTGATTAGGACTACATCAAAATAAAATGCTTTTGCACAGCAAAGGAAACCACCAATAAAACAAAAAAACTACCTGCTGAATGGGAGAGTGAGAGAAGATATTCGAAAATCATATTTCCGAGAAGAGGTTAATATCTAAAATATTTAAAGAACTTATACAAGTCAGCACCAAAAACAAAACAAAACAAACAATAACAAAACCCCCAAAACAATTCAATTTAAAAATGCTCAGAAGACCTAAATGGACATTTTTCCAAAGAAGTCATATAGATGACCAACAGACACATGAAAAGATGCTCAACATCACTCATCATCAGAGAAATGAAAATCAAAACCCCAATAAGGTATCACCACACACCTGTTAGAATGGCCAAAATAAACATACACACATACACATACACACACACACACACAACCAAGAAAGAATAAGTGCTGGCAAGGATGTGGAGAAAAATGAACACTCGTATCAGTGGAAATGTAAATTGGTACAGCCACTGTGGAAACAGATATGGAGGTTCCTCAAAAAATTGAAATTGAATATAAAAAATATGTGATTTAATAATTCCATATTGGATATTTACCCAGATAAAACCAAAACACCAACTCAAAAAGATATATGCACCCCTATGTTTATTTACAATAGTCAAGACATGGAAACAACCTAAATGTCCATCAATGGGTAAATGAATAATGAAAATGATGTATCTATATATCTATATCTTTATATATCTATATATATCTATACCTATATCTATATCTATATATATATCAACATATATACAATAGAGGAGTACACATCCATAAAGAATGGGATCATGCCATTTGTGACAACATGAATGGATCTAGAGGGTATTATGCTAAGTGAAATAAATCATACTGATAAAGACAAATACCATTTTATTCCACTCAAAAGTGGAATTAAAAAAAATGAATAAACAAAGAGCAGAATCAGATCTATAAATACAGAGATCAAAATGATAGTTGCGAGAGGGAGGGGGCAAAATTGATGAAGGAGAGAGAGAGATACAGGCCTCCAGTTATGGAATGAATAAGTCACGGGAATAAAAGGCACAGCATAGGGAATGCAGTCAATGATACTGTAATAGTGTTTTATGGGAACAGATGGTAGCTATACTACATTTATGGTGAGCATAATATAAGGTATAGGATTGTTGAGGGACACCTGTGTGGCTCAGTTGATTAATCATGTGCCTTCAGCTCAGGTCATGATCCCAGGGTTTTTGGATCAAATCCCCCATCAGGCTCCTTGCTCAGGAGGGATCCTGCTTCTCCCTCTGCCTGCCACTCCCCCTGCTTGTGATCTCTCTCTGACAAATAAATAAATAATATCTTTTTTTTTAATGGTATAGCATTGCTGAATCACTGTATTGCACATCTGAAATGAAAACTTCATTGTGTGTCAACTGTACTAAAATAATAATAATAATAATAATAATAAAGGAGTATACAGGAGCTTTTAAAAAACTTTTTTGGCACCCTGAAGTGTGCATTACTGGGTCTTCATTCTCAAGGTTTTCAACTTGTCTATTGTTTACCCATCCCTAGGAACCTATACCAGGATGTGGGCTGAGATCTTTAAGGCTGCCACCAAGCTGGTGAATGCAGACTTAGGTTAAGGTGGGAAAAAAGAATAAAGAAAAGAACAATGAACCATACAACTCTCAGTCAGAATCAAATTTGTTTGTTTGTTTTTCTTGAAGGGTTTTTCAGGTTGTTGTAAACTTTTGATTCATTCCAGAGTTCTTCTAAAGGTTGTTATGATAGTTTATCCCAGTTTATTTTCTTTTTTTTTTTAAGATTTTATTTATTTGACAGAGAGAGAGACTGCAAGAGAGGGAACACAAGCAGGGGGAATGGAAGAGGGAGAAGCAGGCCTCCTGCCGAGCAGGGTGCCAGATGCCATGTTGGGCTATCCCAGGACTCAAAGATCATGACCTGAGCCTGAGCCAAGGCAGATGCTTAAAGACTGAGCCATGCAGGCACCCCTACTTTCCCTTTTTGAGGAACAATGATCTATTGGAGTTCCCTACTCTTCCATGTTTGCTGACATCACTTGAAATCTACTTTTAAATAAGTCATAAATTACCTTAATAGGACGTAGAGACTTATATATAACAGTTGTACCACATCAACAGGATGAAATTTGGAAATAATAGCTGTTATAACTATTTATCTGCACATTATCAAGACATTAATTAAATTAAATTTAATATCTCAGTGTTTAACTGATTCTACATTCCTGTATTAAGATAATTGTTAGAATTCTCTTTATAATTATTAGATTTTAAAAGACACCAAAACATAATTTGCAGTCAAAAAATTATTACCTTGAAACATTTTTTTCAAGGAGCCCAATTTAGATTTGTTAATGTATACGATTGCAAAATTTTCAATATGCAATGAAAATGTATAAGTATTAATTTCTATAAACAATTCCTTTCTACACATCCAAGTTAACATGGGTAATTATAACAAGTATGCAAAAATTCAAACAAAAGTAGTGCGTTTACTTTGAGCACCTATATTCAATTCAAATATGATTTTGTGGAGAAGAGAATGCTTGAAATATCTGAACCAATTGCTTTGTTTTCTGTGTAATAGTATCACAGTAACACAATAGTATTACAGTGTATTTTCCAAACTAACTTCTCAATGAAGCATCTATCCACATAACTTTATTTCCCAAAGTATAAGCATAGCCACTTCTTCTAAAAATTTAACAATAACAATTATATAAATTCCATTCTTTATACTCTATTGAATCTTAAAATGTTACTTGTTGTATATCGCTTTCAGAATTAATTTAATATAAATATTCTAATTTACCAAAAGATATAACAGTGTATCTCTTCTGAGTTCTCACTTTTCTACTCTTCTGGTTAATATAATTTTCATGTTTGCATTTGTATTAGTCAGTTAATACATCTTCTTCAGTTTTTGGACAGTAAAATATATGCAAAAGGAACCTGGGAGAAAGAAATCACAGCTTCATGATGATTAATATTTTGGTTTTGTTTTTTTAATTCTGTTTTACTATCTCTTTAGAACCTACATTTAACTAATATTCAGATGTTGACTAAAATGTTTAGAAGTTTGTAACACATGCGGGAAATAAACTTACTGAAACTTGTCCCATATTGGTTAAAAGCACAGACTTTGAAATTAATCAGATCTCGATTAAAATCCCAGTTTCACAACTAACAAGCTGTGTGAACACAGATAAATTAAATAAACCCCGTCTTAATTTCCTCAACTATAAAATGAAATTAGTAGTGTAAACATCAAGAGATGATGGGAGAATTAAATAAATTAGCTCTAAAATTTGTCTTATGCTTTTAAGTGTTTCCATCTGAGGATATAACATGGAAAAGAAACAGAAATGAACCTTAAAGCCAAACTGTGAAGGACATATCAAATATTCAAATATCAGTTATATCTACTTCTTAGGTAGGTTATACATGAATAAATTGTGCTTGATGCATGCCTCCTGTTCCATGAATATTATTAGTTCCTTTCTTCTACTCTTCCATTTGTAGAAGTATTTTTTATGTTAGATTTAGATTTTCTGCTACATCACAGAGTGATAATAAATGAGACTATATATGGAGCCCCAAATATAGTAGATGTTCAACACAATTTTTCATGATCATAATGATAAAGATGATAACATCAATGATAAGTAAATGTACCAAACAAACAGGCTTTGGAAGACAATGGTGGGAGAAACTAGTAAACAGTGCTTAAAGGAATAATGCAAATACTCAGGAGATAGAATTTGATGGCTCACAAAAGTTGGGGGCTGATAAAAGAAAGCAAAATAGAACTAAACTACATGTTTCATAGTAAAATACTTTGACCATTTTTTCTCCTCCAGGACAAAAATGACATTTACATGATTTCCACACTTTCACTGGTCATACCCAAGCTTATATTCAATTCTTTTTTTACTTTCCATAACTTTAATCTTTTTTTTCTTTTACATCAGACAAAATGTTTGTGAATGAGAAAGGGAAAAATTGAAAATAAACTTGAATCAACTCTACTTTTAGTAAAGCAGTGTACTCTGCTTCTAGCAATAAAATTCTTCCAGTTTTGGGACAATACTCTAAATGATAACTTAAAAATTTAAAGTAAACATTGAAAAATAATTCAAGTGAAATAACTTAGCATCTGGACATTCTGGTGAGGTATCGCTCAACCCAGATGTGGAAAAGAAGGAAATCCCACAGACACAATACATTCACTGCCCCTGGGGGTTTTCAATATTAATGATCAGGGCCTTCAAAGGAGTAGGCACCTTGAATGGGGAATCTGAGAAGCTTATATTTAAAGAGGAAGAAAGTACTAGAAATAGACCAATCCTTACAGAAACTGAACTGTTAGTAATATCAATCCTGATTGGGTTAAATTGGTAAGGGATCACTAGTTTTTTGAGCTAATTCCCTGTCAGAAATTGAATAAATAAATAAATATATAATTCCTCTAAGGAGACATATGTTTATTAATATCACTCAGAGCCTCAGATTATCTCTACAATTTAAAATATTATAATCAAAACCCAATCAGAAATTGACAGGCACATACATAGTTACACCATATAATCAAAACCTAAGAGAAATACTAGAAAATAAAAATAAACTATGTGTTGTTCAAATAATGGAGCTTTCATATATGGAATTAAAATAATTATGAATAATAGGACACTCAACTAGAAGACAAGATAGAGAATTTTTACATAGGACTGAAGACTACAAATATGAGCAGTGAATGGTATGCATGTAAAGTGAAATAACTCAAAAGATGTGATTGATAGGTTTAAAAGTAGATTAGACTCTGGTCAGAGAGAACTAGTTAATTGAAAAATAGATTAAAAAAAAAATATCCAGGCATAAATCTGGAAAGATAAAAGAAAGGTAAATGCAAAACTGCATGAAAATGCAAAAAGAACCTAATGTTTGCATGCTGATTGAAGTCCTAGATGGAAAAAAGAGAAATAATGGGGCAGAAATGACACAGATAAGAAGAACCTAAAGAAATGTGATGAGTAAATAAAATATGGTACTCTAGATGAGATAGTGGAACATAAAAGGAATAGAGATATGAGTTAAAATTTTTACAATTTTGTCAAAGTCTTTGGCATTATCACCTGAAGTTGGAGATATGCATACCTTATGATTCAGCAATTCCACTTCTATAGGTATACCTGATAGAAAGGAGCTCATATTTTTGCCAAAATTAGAAAAAAGCTAAAGTTTAAATCATCATTAATAATACGAACCCCAAATTGGAAACAAATGCTTATCAATAGTATAATGGATACATCTTACTATTATATACAGTATGTACTATACAGTATCACCATAGAGTATAATATTAATAATGAAAGTTATGAAGTAGTAGCACACATGACAACAATGTAATTAAAGCTCAAAATCATCATAATGAGTGAAAGAAGCCAAATATATAAGAATACAAATTTTATTTATATATAAAGCACAAAATCACACAGAAAACTATTTTATTAAAAGTTGGAAAACATGGCTTCATTTGATATAAGGTGAAGGGAACATTTAGGAGCAGACATAAAGAGGGCCTCTAGAATACTGGCATTATTGTTTCTTTAACTTGGTAATGGATACTTGGTTTTACATGGGAGTTCCATCATGCTCTACACTTGAGATTCTTGTGCTTTTCTGAAGGTCTTACTTAAATGAAAAAAAATGAAAAAAATCCGGGGCGCCTGGGTGGCTCAGTGGGTTAAAGCCTCTGCCTTCAGCTCAGGTCATGATCTCAGGGTCCTGGGATCGAGCCCCGCATCGGGCTCTCTGCTCAGCGGGAAGCCTGCTTCCTCTTCTCTCTCTCTGTCTGCCTCTCTGTCTACTTGTGATTTCTGTCTGTCAAATAAATAAATAAAATCTTTAAAAAAAAATGAAAAAAATCCTATACACAATGTGATATTTTATCTATCATTAAAAGCAAATTACTTGTGACAAAATATGTAGAAAAACTAACATCCTTTTGATTGATAGCCTACATTAAATACTTTTTCTTATTCTTTCGAGTTGGTGTGGGTAGATGTATGTTTATATAGATAGGCAAAATTTGAATTTCTGTACTTAACAATGGAGTATCACTTTTAAGTCAACTATCAAATGACATTAGGGAAGAAAAGGGAAATCAAATGAAATGTTGGCTTAATATAAATAGATTTAGTAGGAAAAAATCATTCTATTTTGAGTTCCCTAAAGTAAATAATCAGTAATAGGATAAAAATATTTTTAAAAATTGCTATGGAGTGTATTTTTTTCATTAACACCATTTCCTTTGGCTGCACTACCTGTAGATAGCCACACTTGTCTCTGGATTAAACTGAAGATAGTATTTATATTTTAATGATTACTTTTCTTAAATAAAATGGAGTTGTAGAAAATTTTAACCATTACACAGTTTCATTTTGCTTGTGGAAATAAGAAACAGTGGCAAGGAATGAACTTCATATTACATCTTTAGGACTGTATCTTAGAACCACACTCAACATTTAACTTCTCATTAAGTCAAAGTTCACAATAGGTTGCAGATTATAGAATGATCATTTGCATCTAAAGCAATGTAAGGCAAGAAACCCAGGCCAAATGACAATCTCAACACTAGATTTTGATCACAATTTATAACCCATTATTTCTTATGGAGATGATAAACACTTCAGTGAAACAAAAACAACCCCACGTATTTCAAGCATAAATCTTATCTCTACTCAAAGGCAAAATAATTGGAGAAAGAATACTGTCAATTACTAATCCCAAATCTGCACTTACTTAATGATATTTTTAGTCCTTACCAAATATCAGATATGTGTAAATTTTTTAAAAAAGATATATTTCACAGTAAGTTCTGAAAAAGAAAACTCAGAAATCCTATTATTTTGAACCTAACTAATTCAAATGCATAATCATTTGTGTCAAGACTTTTATTTATGAAAAATATTTTAATTGTGAATAAATAATCCCTCACAAATATTCATCCTTTGTCCAACATTCTTTAACTTATTTATTTAACAAATATATATCTGCTGTCTATTATATATCATATACTCTACAATGTGTTGAGTGCATAGAAATTAATAATATTTAACCTACCCTCCTTAGCTACTCACAGTAAGGAAAAGAAAACAGAAGCAGTCAATTGGAATACTGTGAAAAAAATATGTCAATGAAGAATGCTTCATGTGGAATGGCAACTATTTTGCCTGGGAGTAGGGATAAAGTTTATTAAAAACCTTCCAAGAAAAAGTAATGTTGAATTTGAAAAATTTTTTAAAAAGTAGTTTTCTTTAGTGGTAAAAAGTGCTAAGAAGATTCCGTTCTAAATCGTCCAGGTGAAATATAGGATAGCGTGTTGTTGGAAACAACACATGGTTTGAAAAATAAAGTATTTGAGTGGGTAATGAATGATGAGATTGTGAATCTAGAAAGTGGTCAGATTAAGAAGAATGTCATTTGTCACAAGAAAAATTTGAATTTGAATTTGTAATTGTTGGGGTAAAATTAAAGAGTTATAAGAGGAATGTGATGTTTTCCACACTGTAATCTAGACTAGAGCTAGAGGAAATTAGAGATCTTACATAAAGGCCACTTAATAGGCTTTTGCAATAGTCCAGACAAAAAATATGAGGGTCTAGACTCAGGCAGTAAGTGCCTAATACATGTGCAAAGAATACTGCAGATAAAGGCCCTCTAGAACTTCTCCATTTAATAATCTCCACCTAGAGCAAACTTTTCCTGAGCTGCAAAATGTGCAAAATATATGCTTTGCAAATCTTGATTCCATTCTTTACTAACTATACAATATTGGAAAGTTAACTTCTGTGTTTTTTTTTCCAAAGCTAGAATATGGGGATTGTTCATATTTATTTATATGTAATGTACATACTTTGGTTTTGGAAAGGGTACAGTTAACACACATAAGTATGTATATATATGTATACACACACATGCACAAATATGGATATACATACAAGGTGATTGCTACAGTGAAGTGAGATAATACATGTAACTGCATTAAAATATTTACATAATATTAGAGATATGTGAGTCCTAAGAGATGAGTGATCTCGATACTTAAACAATAACTAGGGGCCCCTGGGTGGCTCAGTGGGTTATGCCTCTGCCTTCAGCTCAGGTCATGATCCCAGGGTCCTGGGATCGAGCCCCGCATCGGGCTCTCTGCTCAGCAGGGAGCCTGCCTCCCCCTCTCTCTGCCTTCCTCTCTGCCTACTTGTGATCTCTGTCAGATAAATAAAATCTTAAAAAAAAAACAACAGTAACTATACTATTGGAATAATCAATATCTACCTTATTATTAAAATCCAAAGAATTATATCAGCATTATACCTCTGAATATTAATATATTAGTATATTAATATTTTTTAATTTTTAATTTATTTTCAGCATAACAGTATTCATTGTTTTTGCACCACACCCAGTGCTCCATGCAATACGTGCCTTCTCCAATACCCACCACCTTGTTCCCCCAACCTCCCACCCCCCGCCCCTTCAAACACTTCAGATTGTTTTTCAGAGTCCATAGTTTCTCATGGTTCACCTCCCCTTCCAATTTCCCTCAACTCCCTTCTCCTCTCTAACTCCCCTTGTCCTCCATGCTATTTGTTATGCTCCACAAATAAGTGAAACCATATGATAATTGACTCTCTCTGCTTGACTTATTTCACTCAGCATAATCTCTTCCAGTCCCATCCATGTTGCTACAAAAATTGGGTATTCATCCTTTCTGATGGAGGCATAATACTCCATAGTGTATATGGACCACATCTTCCTTATCCATTCGTCTGTTGAAGGGCATCTTGGTTCTTTTCACAGTTTGGCGACCATGGCCATTGCTGCTATAAACATTGGGGTACAGATGGCCCTTCTTTTCACTACATCTGAAACTCTGGGGTAAATACCCAGTAGTGCAATTGCAGGGTCATAGGGAAGTTCTATTTTTAATTTCTTGAGGAATCTCCACACTGTTCTCCAAACTGGCTGCACCAACTTGCATTCCCACCAACAGTGTAAGAGGGTTCCCCTTTCTCCACATCCCCTCCAACACATGTTTTTTCCTGTCTTGCTAATTTTGGCCATTCTAACTTGTGTAAGGTGATATCTCAATGTAGTTTTAATTCGAATCTCCCTTATGGCTAGTGATGATGAACATTTCTTCATGTAGTATGTTAATATTTTTAATAAAATGCAATTGTTATATTCTATCTCTAATTGTAAAACTTTGTATTGAATGGCAATATCTATGGTTTACATCTCCCTGTAAACACAATACATACCTATTGTTTAAAATATGCTGGGACACCTGAGTGTCTCAGTTGGTTAAAGGGTGAGCTCTTGATTTTGGCTCAGGTCATGATCTCAGGGTCCTGGTATCAAGTCTCATATAAGGCTATGCACTCAGCAGGGAATCTGCTTGGGATTCTCCCTCTCCCTCTCCTCTCCATGCTTGCTCTCTCTCTCTCTCTCTCTCTCTAAAATACATAAATAAATCTTTAAAAAATATGCTTACTGAAACATTCTCTGTATAGTTTTTTTCCTTTGGATTGTTGTTAATAGAGGATTCATGGTAATATTTTACATTAAATATGTTAAAATTACATATTCAAACTACAATGGAACTTTGTCTTTTGGACATACATTCCAGTTCAGCTTTCTCTTCTTCTATTGCATTACCTTCAGTTACTACTATTACCTTCTGTCTCCATTATTCACTATTTGTGTGACCTTTGTTGAGTTACTTAATCCCTCTGAAACGCAGGATTTTTATTTTTTGTTTTTTGTTTTGTTTTTTATAAAAGTCGCATTAATAGTATCTAACTAAAAATATGTGGTGGAAAATAATTTTTGAAAAGTGGTAGCATAATATCTGACACTGATCTATTACTCAAGAAATATGCTTATTCCATGATTTTCTGTAGGATTAGCCCCACTTTATTAGTCAATAATACCAATCAGAAACTAACATTACTACTGAATATTTAGTGGGAGATTTTTGCTATATTTATGAAGCACCTTTTGTCTAAATGAAAGGGGGAAGTCTGAGATGGGATAGTTGAAATCCCCCCCCACAGTCTATTCTTAGAAGTAATTAGAAATGACTGAGGAAACTGAGAGCTGGATTCCCCCTCTGCTCAGTACTTTTGTCACAGAGACACAATGAGAGTAGAACCTTCTGAAAGAGGACCGTATGATAAGTGGAGATCAATGAGACAGCATCACTGGGTGGTTTAGGTAAATTAAAAAGTACAGTAACTTGATAATGCAGTAGATTACATCTGGCTCTGCTATTTAATAGTTTTGATATCTTTGACAAGGTACTTAATCTCTGTAAACCTGTCTCCTTATATTTAAACACTGAATAGGAATACTATGTACCTCAATGGTTATTAAGTGATGAATAAATAGTATATTTCATGTACAATACTTTTCATATATCAATTATTCAATAAAATACCAGTAATATAACTTTTAAACATTTCAACTCATCTGTTCATTAAAGAAATCAACACCCTATTGAGACACACTTTTTTCTCATTAATCAAATACTATGAGCTAACCTCCTTCTAATGAGTCCCTGAAGCAGTCTTGACATTTGGACACTTAAGAAATTGCATTTTTCTAAGAAATTAAAATACAGACCATCAATAATATAATTTTAAATTATGTTTTTGTTAAAATTATATTGTCAAGGAACCCCAATTGTCAATCTTTTAGTTTCTTTTGAATTATATACTTGATAATAATCTATATCTATAAAAATAAGTTATGAAATTATCAGTTTTTAAAAATTATTTTATTTGTTTATTTGACAGACAGAGATCACAAGTAGGCAGAGAGGCAGGCAGAGAGTGGGGGGGAAGCAGGCTCCCTGCTGAACAGAGAGCCCAATGCAAGACTCAATCCCAGGACCCCGGGATCATGACATGAGCCAAAGGCAGAGGCTTAACCCACTGAGCTACCTAGGCGCCCCGAAATTCTCACTTTTTAATTACCCTCTATTATGCCTCACATCGGTAGTCATTTTTGCCTGTTTTGTTCACTGCTGTATATCCAGAAAGTACCACAGTGCTTGGCACATACTAGGATCTTAATAAACACTCGTCAAATGAATTCACTCAGACTGAATTTTCCCTAAGCATACAAATAAATAATTTCAAAATACAAATATACAATAATTTTGAGAAAACTGATGAATTTCTAGCAAAATAATCAAAGTTGCTAAGAATATAGGTATATGAAGTAATTACAAATATATCTTTGATGACTGTTGATTCATGTTTCTAAACCCAGTTTCATTGTGGGAAGGGGGTTTTCCATACCTCCAACAGGCAATTCTCCAACACTGAGTGTCCTACAATTTAAATTCTCACGCTGTTTACCTAAATATAGCAAAAGATCCACAGGTTAAGTGTTCAGTCCTACAGGATTGCTCTTCCCACTTAGGACAGCAATTATAAACCCAGGTTATCTATCACCTGTGCTTCTGAACACGTGACTATAGACTGAAGGTTCTAGTGACCCCTTCCTTGGACTTCTGGTGCCAGTCACAAGTACAGGTTGTTGTCTATAATTCTGACTGACTGGCTATAAATCAGAGGTTCTCATGACCCCATCCTCTGGTTTGATAAGTTTGCTAAAGCAGATCATGGAACTCAGGTAGACATTTTACTTATTAGATCACTGGTTTATTATAAAAGGATATAACTTAGGAACAACCAAATGTAAGAGATGCATAGGGGATGGTATGGGGAAAGGACATGGAGCTTCTCTGCCCTCTCTGGTGTGGTACTCTCTCAGCACCTCCGCTTGTTCACCTACCTGAAATTCTTAACCCCACTCTTTTAGGTTTATGTGGACACCCCATTACATAGTTTTGGTTGATTAAATAATTGGTCTTTGGCTATCAATTCAAACTCCAGCCCCTCTCCCCTCCCAGGAGGTCAGGTGATGAGACTGAAAGTTAAAAGTTCCAATCACCTAATCATATGGCTGGTTTCCTTGGAAAATTCCTCCACTCCCTAACCCTACATTAGGTACAATCCAAAAGACACATCATTGACAAAACAAAAGACACATAAGCAGCTCTCCTCACTTAGGTATTTCCAAGGGTTTTAGAACCTTTATTCCAGAAACTGGGATGAAAAGCCAGTGTATATCTCTTATTATAAATCGCAATATCACAACCCAGTATTTTGTTCATTTTAAAAACATTCTTCAAATCTCTGTGAATGTCTTTATCATTTCTGATGCATAAAAACACATTTAAGGTTTTTTTTTTTAAATTTATTTGACACAGAGATAGAGAGTACAAGTAGGCAGAGCAGCAGGTAGAGGGAGAGGGAGAAGCAGGCTCTCTGCTGAGCAGGGAGCCCAAAGTGGGGCTCCATCCCAGGATGCTGGGATCATGACCTGAGCTGAAGGTGACTGAGCCACCCAGGAGCCCCTAAAAATACATTTAAGAGAAAACAAGTAGATCACTGTGTCCTTAGTTCAGAAAACTGAATGACTAAGCAACTCAGCAAAATTTCTGCACAATTATAATTCATCCCCAGAGTGATTCTACAGTGAATTTCTATTATTTTTAAATTTAATTTTATTTTTTCAGTGTTTCAAGATTCATTGTTTGTGCACCACACCCAGTGCTCCATGCAATATGTTCCCTCCTTAACACCCACCACCAGGCTCACTCATTCCCCCACCTCCCTCCCCTCCAAAACCCTCAGTTTGTTTCTCAGAGCCCACGGTCTCTCATGTTTCATCTCCCCCTCCAGTTTACCCCAATTCACTTTCCTTTGCCTCTCCTAATATTCTCCAAGTCATTCCTTATGCTCCACAAGTAAGTGAAACCATATGATAATTGACTTTCTCTGCTTAACTCATTTTACTCAGCATAATCTCCTCATCCCATCTATGTTGATAAAAATGTTGACAGAAGAGGAACGTTCCATTATTTTGAGTGAAAGCTGGAACTAACCATAATGGAAATTTTCTTAGGCCACATCTCATGGACTCTTATTATTTACTTTCCATCCTCTCATTTATCTTATCTATCCTTTACCATAAGTATTGAACTCTTCAGGAAAGAACCAAGGGCACTGTAATTTATTTAAACAACAGTATACCTGCATTTATTATTATTATTATTAATACTATTTATGTATTTTTCACTTCCATATAATTAATATAGAGTGTTACAATATTTCAGGTGTACAATATAGTAATTCAACAATTCTATACCTTACTCATTGCTCTTCATGATTAGTGCACTCTTAATCCCTCCACTTATTTTACTCATTTCCCTCACCACAACTCCTCTCTGGTAATCACCAGTTTGTTCTTTGTATTTAAGAGTCTCTTGAGGATTTTTTGTTTGTCTCTTTTTTTTCTTTGATCATTTGTTTTCTTTCTTAGATTCCATGTGAATCTATTGCTCTTCTTAGATTTCACATTAAGCTATTTGTCTTTCTCTGACTGACATATTTCACTAGCATTATACCCTCTAGATCCATTCATGTTGTTGCGAATGTCAATACTTCATTCTTTTTTATAATTAATATTCCATTGTGTATATATACTACATACACTTTATCCATTCATTTATCAGTGGGCACTTGGGTTGCTTCCATTGTTAGGTTATTGTAAATAACACAATAAGCTCATGGGAACATATATCTTTCTTAATTAGGGGGTTCATTTTCTTTGGGAAAATACCCAGTGGAGTAATTTCTGGATCATATATTAATTCTATTATTATTTTTTGAGGAACTTACAAAATGTATTCCACAGTGACTAAATAAGCTTGCATTCCCACCAACAATGCACAAAAGTTCCCTTTTTTCATATCCTCACTACCACTTTTTCCTTCTGTTTTTGATTTTAGTGATTCTGACAAGTATGACTTGATATTTCATTGTGGTTTTGATTTGTATTTCCCTGATGATGAGTGATGTTGAGCATTTTTCATGCATCTACTGGACCTGTGTATGTCTTCTGTTTGTTTTGCAAAAATATCTGTATGTGACTTTTGCCCATTTTTAATTGGATTGTTTGTGACAGTTGAGTTATGTAAGTTTTTTAAATATATGTTTTGGATATTAACCTCTTATTAGATATATCATTTGAAAATATCTTCTCCCATTCAGCAGGTGGGGTTTTTTTTTGTTGTTTGTTTGTTTGTTTTGTTTATTTGTTCCATTGATGTGCAGAATGTTTTTTTTTTTTTTTATTTCAGTGTAGTCCCAATAATTTATATTCGCTTTTGTTTTTTTTTCCTTAGTAGACACATATGAAAAAACATTGCTCTGGCCACCATCAGAAAAATTACTGCCTGTGATCTCTCCTAGAATTTCTAGAGTTTCATGTCTCACATTTAAGGCCTTAACCCATTTAGAATTTATTTTTGTGTATATTATAAGGCAGTAGTCCAGTTTCATTTTTTGCATGTAGCTGTCCAGTTTCCCAACATCATTTTTTGAAAGACTGTCTTTTTCCCCATTTTACATTCTTGCCTCCTTTGCTGTATATTAATTGACCATATAATTTTATGGTTATTTCTGGGCTCTCTGGTCTGCTCTATTGATTTGTGTCTATCTTTATGACAGAACATACTGTTTTGATTATTGTATATTTTGAGATCTAGGATTGTGATGTCCCCAGTTTTGTTCTTTTTCAAGATTGCTTTAGGTATTCAAAGACTTTTCTGGTTTCAAATAAATTTTAAAATTATTTGTTGTAGTTCTGTAAATAAATGCTGTTGGTATTTTGATAAGGATTCTGTTAAATATGTAGATTGCTTTTGGTGGTGTGGACATTTTAACAATATTTTTTCTCCTAATCTATGAGCATGAAATAGCATTCCATTTGTTTCTGTCATCTTAAATTTCTTTCACCAGTGTTTTATAGTTTTCAGAGTACAGTTCTTTCACCTTTTTGATAGGCTTATTCCTAGGGGTCAAATTATTTTTGGTGCAATTGTAAATAGGATTGCTGTCTCAATTTCTCTTTCTGCTGCTTCATTATTGGTGTATAGGAATGCAAAAGATTGGATGCCTGGGCGGCTCAGTTGGTTAAGTGTCTACCTTTGGCTCAGGTCATGATCCCAGGGTTCTGGGATAGAGCCTTGGTTGGGCTTCAGGCTTCTTGGGGAGCCTGCTTCTCCCTCTTCCTGTGCCAGCCTCTCCCCCTGCTTGTGCTCTCTCAACCTCACTCTCTCTGACAAATAAATAAATAAAATCTTAAAAAAAAAGAAAGGAACATATTTTTGCACATTGATTTTGTTTCTTGTAAGTTTACTGAATTTGTCAGTTCTAGCAGTTTTTTGGTAGAGTCTTTCACATTTTTCATATAGAGTATCATGTAATCTGTTAATAGTGTGAGTTTTACTTCTTCCTTAACAATTTGGATGTCTTTTGTTCCTTTTTGTTGTATGATTGCTATGGCTAAGATGCCCACTACTATGCTGAAAAAAAAATAGTGAGAGTAGAGACCTTGTCTTATTCCTGACCTTAGGGAGAAATCTCCCAGTTTTTTCCCATTAAGAATTATGTTAGCTTGTGTTTTTCATATCTGGTCTTTATTATGTTGAGTTATGTTCCCTCAAAACCTACTTTGTTTTGAGGGTTGTTTTTTTTTAATCATGAAATAGATGTTGTACTTTTTCTATGTATATTGAAATGATCATATAGTTTTTGTCCCTTCTCTTACTGATGTGATGTATCACATGATTGATTTGCAAATATTGAGTCACTCTTGCATCCCAGGACTAAATCCCAAATGATCATGGTGAATAACTTTTTGTACTGTTAGATTTAGCTTGGTATAATTTTCTTCAAGATTTTTTCATCTATGTTCTTCAGAGATGTTGACCTGCAGTTCTCTTTTTGTTTTAGTGACTACTTTTAGTTTTGGTATCAGGGTAATGCTGGTCTCATTGAATGAATTTGGATACTTTTCTTTCTCTTCTATTTTTTGAAATAGTTTGAGAAGAAGGTATTAACTCTTTTTAAAATGTTTGCTAGAATTCATCTGTGAAGCCATCTGGTACAGATTTTGTTAGTTGGGAGGTTTTTAATTACTGATTTAGTTTCATTGTTGCTAATCTGTGTATTCATATTTTATTTTTTTCTGATTCAGTTTTGGGAGGTTATATGATTTTAGGAATTTATCCATTTCTTCTAGTTTATCTAATTTGTTGCCATGTAATTTTTCATAATATTCTTTATAATCTTTTGAATTTATGTGAATGTGGGTGTTTTTTCTTTTCTTTCATTACTGATTTTGAGTCTCAGCTCTCTCTCTCTCTCCCTCTCCCCCTTATCTCCCAATAAATCTGGCTAATATTTCATCAAATTTGTTGATCTTTCCAAAGAAACAGATTCTAATTTAATTGATTTGTTTTATTGTTTTTGTTTGTTTTTATTTTGTTTTTAGCTTCTATTCATTTTTTTCTGTCTTAATATTTATTCGTTTCTCTAATTTTTTTTTTCTGAATTCCAGTTAGTTAACTTGCAGTATAATATTAGTTTTAGGAGATAGAATTTAGTGATTCATCACTTACATACAACACCCAGGGCTGATCACAAGTGCCCTCTTTAATACCCATCACCTGTTTAACACATTCCTCTGATCCACTTCCACTCCAGTAAACTTCAATTTGTTCTCTATAGTTAAGAGTCTGTTTCCTGGTTTGCCTCACTGCTCCCCCACACACCATGTTCATTGTTCATTGAAATCATATGGTATTTATCTTTCTCAACTGCCTTATTTCCCTTAGCAGAACACTCTCTAGATCCATCCACATCATTGCAAATGGCAAGATTTCATTTTTTTTGTGTGAATGAATAATATTCCATTCTATCTTTATACTACATCTTTACCCATTCATCAGTCAATGGACATTTGAGCTCCTTCCATAATTTGACTATTGATGATAATGCTGTTATAAATATTAAAGTGAATGTATCCTTTAAAAAAAACCTTCAGTATTTTTGTATACTTTGTGTAAATACCTAGTAGCGCAATTTCTCAATTGTAGGATAATTCTGTTTTTCATTTTTAAGGAGCTTCCTTACTGTTTTCCAAACAGGCTGTACCAGTTTGCATTCCAGTAATAGTATAAAAGTGTTACCCTTTCTCCACATCCTTGCCACAACTAGTTTCCTGTGTTGTTAATTTTACCCATTCTGACTGGTGTTAGGTGATGTCTCATTGTAGTTTTGATTTGTATTTCCTTGGTGATGAGTGATGTTGTGCTTCTTTCCATGTGTCCATTAGCCATCTGGATGTCTTCTTTGGAAAAATGTCTATTCATATCTTCTTCCCATTTCTCAGCTGCATTGTTTGTTTTTTTGGTGTTGAGTATGATAGTTCTTTATAGATTTTGGATACTAACCCATTATCTGATATGTCATTTACAAATATCCTCCTATTGCATAGGTTGCCTTTTAGTTTTATTGTTTCCTCTGCCATGCAAAAGCTTTGTATTTTGATGAAGTCCCAGTATCTTATTTTTGCTTTTATTCCCCTTACTGCAGGAGATATATCTAATAAGAAGTTGCCATGGCTAATGTCAAAGAAGTTGCTGCTTGTGTTCTCCTCTAAGATTTTGATGGTTTCCTGTCTTACATTACATCTTTCATTCATCAGTCCCTGTCATTTCCCCAGCCAGTGGCTTTGGGAAAGTGTTCTGTATATCCCTGCATGCTCCACTCTCTATCACCTTTCTCTGCAACCAGGGCTCCCTCCCCTCCACAGCACCAGAAATCTCTTTCTCCCCTAAACCACACGTCTGCACTTCCTACCTTCCTCAATGTGGCAACATCTCTCCTTCTAGCTGTGCAGTTTGTGTGTGTGTGTGTGTTTTTCTGTCAGTTCTTAAGTTGACTTCTTGGGTGTTCAGGATGATTCTATAATTATCTAGTAATGTTTGAGGGATGAGAGTAGCCTAGGGTCTTCCTACTGCACTGTCATCTTAATGTTCTTCCCTACATTAGCATATTTGTAAGACATCTAAATAAACTCTCTAGATAGACAAAATTATGAAAAAAATGGGAATAATTTTTACCGAGAAAAATTTCTAAATATCTATAAAATAAAGAGCAAACACAAGACATCAAGTTGAGACATTAAAAACAATTTGTCTAGATCTATGTTAACAATAATTGCACATTGAACATCAGCTACAGTTTATTGACTTTAGTGTCTAGACAAGAGTGCTTGTTATCACCATTTTTTTCAACATTGCCCTGAAATCCTAATCAGTAATTTAAGGAAAGGAAATAAATTAGTTACGGGATGAGAAAGGGTAACATGATTTTATACATAGATACTCAAAACAATTTATAGATAAATCATAGAATTAAGTAAAATTATCTGCAAAGTATTTGGATATAAATCTCTATACAAAATCAAATTGTATTTTTATATACCAAAAAGCAATAGAAGTAAAATGTAATTTTTAAAAGGTATTTGCTATTACATCAAAATATAAAAAATTTTAATGATTTTTATTTATTTATTTTTCAGAGACAGAGAGAGCTCAAGTAGAGGGAATAACAGGCAGAGGGAGAGGCAGGCTCCCTGCTGAGCAAGGAGCCTGATGCAAGACTCGATCCCAGGACCCTGGGATCATGACCTGAACCAAAGGCAGATGCTTAACCAAGGGAGCCACACAGGTGTCCCTCATAATATAAATTTTTTAACAGAAAATTTGCCTTTATGAAGAAATTGCAAAACATTATTAAAAAGAGACTAGGGGAGGAGTCAAGATGGTGGAGAAGTAGCAGGCTGAGACTACTTCAGGTAGCGGGAGATCAGCTAGATAGCTTATCAAAAGATTGCAAACACCTAAAAATCCAATGGGAGATTGAAGAGAAGAAGAAGAGCAATTCTAGAAAATCAACCACTTTCTGAAAGGTAGGACTGGCAGAGAAGTGAATCCAAAGCGACGAGAAGATAGACTGCGGGGGGAGGGGCCGGGTCCCGGCAAGCAGTGGAACAATGGAGCACAAAGTCAGGACTTTTAAAGTCTGTTCCACTGAGGGACATCGCTCCAGAGGCTTAACCAGGGTGAAGCCCATGTGGGGTCAGCATGGCCTCAGGTCCCGCAGGGTCACAGAAGGATCGGGGGTGTCTGAGTGTTGCAGAGCTTACAGGTATTAGAACAGGGAAGCCAGCTACAGAGACAGAGCTGAGGAGCGAACTCTAAGCTTGGGGATACCTTGAACGGGTTGCAGGCCGGTCAGCTCAGAGTGCGGCCGGAGGCCAGGGTGACGGGAGTAATTGGGCGCTGTTCTCTGAAGGCGCATTGAGGAGTGGGGCCCCGGGCTCTCGGCTCCTCCGGGCCTGAGACTGGGAGGCCGCCATCTTCACTCCCGTCCTCTGGAACTCTACAGAAAGCGCTCAGGGAACAAAAGCTCCCGAAAGCAAACCCAAGCGGATTACACAGCCCAGCCCCCGGTAAGGGCGGTGCAACTCTGCCTGGGGCAAAGACACTTGAGAATCACAACAACAGGCCCCTCCCGCAGAAGATCAACAAGAAATACAGCCAGGACCAAGTTCACCTACCAAGGAGTGCAGTTTCAATACCAAGGAGAAGAGCGGAATTCCAGAGGAGGAGAAAGCAAAGCACGGAACTCATGGCTTTCTCCCCATGATTCTTTAGACTTGAGGTTAATTTAATTTTTTTTCTTTTTCAATATGTATTTAATTTTTTTTCTTTCTCAATTTTTTTTCTCTTCTTCTGCAAATTTTTTTAACTTTTACCCTTTTCTTTTTAAACATTTTTTAACTAGTTTATCTTATATATATATATATTTTTTTTTCCTTTTTATATTTTTTCTTTATTCGTTTTCTTTTTTTAATTGTTTCTTTTTTTTTTTTCTTTCTGAAGAAAGAAAATCCCCTTTCTCCCCCCTCACGATTTGGGATCTCTTCTGATTTGGTTAAAACATTTTCCTGGGGTTGTTGCCACCCTTTTAGTATTTTACTTGCTCATTCATATACTCTTATCTGGACAAAATGACACGGCGAAAAAACTCACCACAAAAATAAAGAACAAGAGGCAGTACCAAAGGCTAGGGACCTAATCAATCAGACATTGGTAATATGTCAGATCTAGAGTTCAGAATGACGATTCTCAAGGTTCTATCCGGGCTCGAAAAAGGGATGGAAGATATTAGAGAAACCCTCTTGGGAGATAAAAAAGTCCTTTCTGGAGAAATAAAAGAACTAAAATCTAACCAAGTTGAAATAAAAAAAGCTATTAATGAGGTATAATAAAAAATGGAGGCTCTCACTGCTAGGATAAATGAGGCAGAAGAAAGAATTAGTGATATAGAAGACCAAATGACAGAGAATAAAGAAGCTGAGCAAAAGATGAGACAAACAGCTACTGGACCACGAGGGGACAATTTGAGAGATAAGTGACACCATAAGAAGAAACAACAATAGAATAATTGGGATTCCAGAAGAAGAAGAGAGAGGGGAGCAGAAGGTATATTGGAGAGAATTTCCCCAATATGACAAAGGGAACAAGCATCAAAATCCAGGAGGTTCAGAGAACCCCCCTCAAAATCAATAAGAATACGTCCACACCCCATCACCTAATAATAAATATTACAAGTCTTAGTGACAAAGAGAAAATCCTGAAAGCAGCCCGGGAAAAGAAGTCTGTAACATACAATGGTAAAAATATTAGATTGGCAGCAGACTTATCCACAGAGACCTGGCAGGCCAGAAAGAGCTGGCATGATATATTCAGAGCACTAAACGAGAAAAACATGCAGCCAAGAATACTATATCCAGCTAGGCTATCATTGAAAATAGAAAGAGAGATTGAAAGCTTCCAGGACAAACAAAAACTGAAAGAATTTGCAAACACCAAGCCAGCTCTACAGGAAATATTGAAAGGGGTCATCTAAGCAAAGAGAGACCCTAAAAGTAGTAGATCAGAAAGGAACAGAGACAATATGCAATAACAGTCACCTTACAGGCAATACAATGGCACTAAATTCATATCTCTCAATAGTTACCCTGAATGTTAATGGGCTAAAGGCCCTAATCAAAAGACAAAGGGTATCGAAATGTATAAAAAAACAAAACCCATCTATATATTGCTTACAAGAAACTCATTTTAAACCCGAAGACACCTCCAGATTTAAGGTGAGGGGGTTGAAAAGAATTTATCATGCTAATGGACATCAGAAGAAAGGAGTGGCAATCCTTATATCAGATCAATTAGATTTTAAGACAAAGACTATAATAAGAGATGAGGAAGGACACTATCTCATACTCAAAGGATCTGTCCAACAAGAAGATCTAACAATATTAAATATCTATGACCCTAATGTGGGAGCAGCAAACTATATAAACCAATTAAGAACAAAATCAAAGAAGCACATCAACAATAATACAATAATAGTAGGGGACTTTAACACTCCCCTCACTGAAATGGACAGATCATCCAGGCAAAAGATCAACAAGGAAATAAAGGCCTTAAATGACACACTGGACCAGATGGACATCACAGATATATTCAGAACATTCCATCCCCAAGCAACAGAATACACATTCTTCTCAAGTGCACACGGAACATTCCCCAGAACAGATCACATCCTCAGTCCTAAATCAGGTCTCAACAGGTATCAAAATATTGGTATCATTCCCTGCATATTTTCAGACCACAATTGTCTGAAGCTAGAACTCAATCACAAGAGGAAATTTGGAAGGAACCCAAATACATGGAGACTAAACAGCATCCTTCTAAAGAATGAATGGGTCAACCAGGAAATTAAAGAAGAATTGAAAAAATTCATGGAAACAAATGATAATGAAAACACAACGGTTCAAAATCTGTGGGACACAACTAAGGCAGTCCTGAGAGGAAAATATATAGCGGTACAAGCCTTTCTCAAGAAACAAGAAAGGTCTCAGGTACACAACCTAACCCTACACCTAAAGGAGCTGGAGAAAGAACAAGAAAGTAACCCTAAACCCAGCAGGAGAAGATAAATCATAAAGATCAGAGCAGATATCAATGAAATAGAAACCAAAAAAAAACAATAGAACAAATCAATGAAACTAGGAGCTGGTTCTTTGAAAGAATTAATAAGATTGAGAACCCCCTGGCCAGACTTAGCAAAAAGAAAAGAGAAAGGATCCAAATAAATAAAATCATGAATGAAAGAGGAGAGATCACAATGAACAACAAAGAAATACAGACAATTATAATAACATACTATGAACAACTCTACGCCAACAACTTTGACAATCTGGAAGAAATGGATGCATTCCTAGAGACATATAAACTACCACAACTGAACCAGGAAGCAATAGAAAGCCTGAACAGACCCATAACCAGTCAGGAGACTGAAACAATCATCAAAAATCTCCAAGCAAACAAAAGCCCAGGGCCAGATGGCTTCCCAGGAGAATGCTACCAAACATTTAAAGAAGAACTAATTCCTATTCTCCTAAAACTGTTCCAAAAAATAGAATGGAAGGAAAACTTCCAAACTCATTTTAGGAGGCCAGCATCACCTTGATCCCAAAACCAGACAAGGATCCCATCAAAAAAGAGAACTACAGACCAATATCCTTGATGAACACAGATGAAAAATTCTCATCAAAATACTAGCCAATAGGATTGAACAGTACATTAAAAGGATTATTCACCACGACCAAGTGGGATTTATTCCAGGGCTGCAAGGTTGGTTCAATACGCAAATCAATCAATGTGATACAACATATCAATAAAAGAAAGAACAAAAACCATATGATACTCTCAATAGATGCTGAAAAAGCATTTGACAAAGTACAGCATCCCTTCCTGATCAAAACTCTTCAAAGTGTAGGGATAGAGGGCACATACCTCAATATTATCAAAGCCATCTATGAAAAACCCACTGCAAACATCATTCTCAATGGAGAAAAACTGAAAGCTTTTCCGCTAAGGTCAGGAACACAGCAGGGATGTCCGTTATCACCACTGCTATTCAACATAGTACTAGAAGTCCTAGCCTCAGCAATCAGACAACAAAAGGAAATTAAAGGCATCCAAATCGGCAAAGAAGAAGTCAAACTATCACTCTTCGCAGATGATATGATACTATATGTGGAAAACCAAAAGACTCCATTCCAAAACTGCTAGAACTTGTACAGGAATTCAGTAAAGTGTCAGGATATAAAATCAATGCACAGAAATCAGTTTCATTTCTCTACACCAACAACAAGACAGAAGAAAGAGAAACTAAGGAGTCCATCCCATTTACAATTGCACCCAAAACCATAAGATACCTAGGAATAAACCTAACCAAAGAGGCAAACAATATATACTCAGAAAACTATAAAGTACTCATGAAAGAAATTGAGGGAGACACAAAGAAATGGAAAAATGTTCCATGCTTCTATATTGGAAGAATAAATATTGTGAAAATGTCTATGCTACCTAAAGCAATCTACACATTTAATGCAATTCCTATCAAAGTACCATCCATTTTTTTCAAAGAAATGGAACAAATAATCCTAAAATTTATATGGAACCAGAAAAGACCTCGAATAGCCAAAGGAATATTGAAAAAGAAAGCCAAAGTTGGTGGCATCACAATTCCGGACTTCAAGCTCTATTACAAAGCTGTCATTATCAAGACAGCATGGTACTGGCACAAAAACAGACACATAGATCAATGGAACAGAATAGAGAGCCCAGAAATAGACCCTCAACTCTATGGTCATCTAATCTTCGACAAAGCAGGAAAGAATGTCCAATGGAAAAAAGACAGCCTCTTCAATAAATGGTGTTGGGAAAATTGGACAGCCACATGCAGAAAAAATGAAATTGGATCATTTCCTTACACCACACACGAAAATAGACTCAAAATGGATGAAGGACCTCAATGTGAGAAAGGAATCCATCAAAATCCTTGAGGAGAACACAGGCAGCAACCTCTTCAACCTCAGCCACAGCAACATCTTCCTAGAAACATCACCAAAGGCAAGGGAACCAAGGGCAAAAATGAACTCTTGGGATTTTATCAAGATCAAAAGCTTTTGCACAGCAAAGGAAACAGTTAACAAAACCAAAAGACAACTGACAGAATGGGAGAAGATATTTGCAAACGACATATCAGATAAAGGGCTAGTGTCCAAAATCTATTAAGAACTTAGCAAACTCAACACCCAAAGAACAAATAATCCAATCAAGAAATGGGCAGAAAACATGAACAGACATTTCTACAAAGAAGACATCCAGATGGCCAACAGACACATGAAAAAGTGCTCCACATCACTCGGCATCATGGAAATACAAATCAAAACCACAATGAGATACACCTCACACCAGTCAGAATGGCTAAAACTAACAAGTCAGGCAATGACAGATGCTGGTGAGATTGCGGAGAAAGGGGAACCCTCCTACACTGTTGGTGGGAATGCAAGCTGGTGCAACCACTCGGGAAAACATTATGGAGGTTCCTCAAAATGTTGAAAATAGAACTACTATATGACCCAGCAATTGTACTACTGGGTATTTACCCTAAAGGTACAAATGTAGTGATCCGAAGGGGAATGTGCACCCGAATGTTTATAGCAGCAATGTCTACAATAGCCAAACTATGGAAAGAACCTAGATATCCATCAACAGATGAATGGATAAAGAAGATGTGGTATATATACACAATGGAATACTATGCAGCCATCAAAAGAAATGAAATCTTGCCATTTGTGATGACGTGGGTGGAACTAGAGGGTATCATGCTTAGCAAAATAAGTCAATCGAGAAAGACAACTATCATATGATCTCCCTGATATGAGGGAGAGGAGATGCAACATGGGGGGTTAAGGGGGTAGAAGAAGAGTAAGTGAAACAAGATGGGATTGGGAGGGAGACAAACCATAAGTGACTCTTAATCTCACAAAACAAACTGAGGGTTGATGGGGGGAGGGGGGTTGGAAAACGGAGGGTAGGGTAATGGACCTTGTGGAGGGTATGTGCTATGGTGAGTGCTGTGAAGTGTGTAAACTTGGCGATTCACCGAACTATACCCCTGGGGATAAAAATATATTATATGTTTTTAAAAAAATAAAATTAAAAAAAAGGAAAAAAACCAGACTAAAGAATATTTAAATAATGTTGATGTTATAGACTGAATTGTGTCCCCCCCAAAATTCATATGTTGAAACCTTAACAACTAATATGAGTACATCTAATGATAGGGACTTTAAAGAGATAACAATGGTTAAACAAAGTCATCATGTTGTGGCCCTAATTCCATTAGACTGGAATTTTTGTAAGAAAAGCAAAAACAAGATGTTTATCTGTTTCTCTCTATGCATGCACACAGAAGAAAGACCATGTGAATATATAAGAATGTGGTTGTCTGGAAGCCAGAAAGAGAGGCCTCACCATAAAACAACCCTGATGGCACCCTGACTGATCTAAGATTTACAGTCTCCAAAGCTGTGAAAAAATGAATTTCTCTTATTTTAGCCACCCATTCTGTGGTGTTTTGTAATAGCAGCCTTAGCAAACTAAAACACACTAGATATATGACCTCCTACATCTCAGAGTCGACTATTTTAGGACATAGAAACTAGATTTTAAAAACTCCTAGATTCAGTGCAGTTACAATATAAAATTAGTAGGGTTTTATTTGGTATAACTTAATAATCTGATTTTGAAATTTATATTCAAGTGCAAATGCCCCAAAATGACCAGAACACATAACGAAGAAAAACATATTAGAAAGATTTGCCTAGCCATGTATCAAACAATTTTTCTGAGATGCCCTTCAACAGATGAATGGATAAAGAAGATGTGGTCCATATAGCCAATGGAATATTAGTAAGCCATTAGAAAGGATGAATACCCAACTTGTACATCAACATGGATGGGACTGGAGGAGATTATGCTGAGTGAAATGAGTCAAGCAGAGAAAGTCAATTATTATATGGCTTTGCTTATTTGTGGAACACAAGGAATAACACGGAGGACATTAGGAAAAGGAAAGGAAAAGTGAAGGGGGGAATCAGAGGAGGAGGCAAACCACAAGAGACTGTGCACTCTGAGAAACAAATAGGGTTATAGAGGAGAAGGGGTGGTGAACCTGGTGGTGACTATTATGAAGGGCATGGATTGCATGGAGCACTGGGTGTTACACATAAACAATGAATCTTGGAATGCTACATCAAAAACTAATGATGTATGGTGACTAACATAACACAAAAATTTTTAAAAAACAACAATAAAAATGCTCTATCAAGTCAGTGTAAGTCATGCTGAAAAGATAGGCAAACTGATAAACTGAAAAGAATAGGGGACCCAGGAATAGAACCATATATAAATGTAAACTCTGTATGATAAAATGGAAATATTAGATTTTTAATAACGTTATTATGACAATTGCTTGACCATATATTTTAAACAATTAATTTGAGCATGTATTTTACACCATGCATTTAAAAAATTTGGTTTTAGGTAGATAAAAGTTTTAAATGTGAAAAACAAAACTATTCTCTTTTAGAAAAACATACAGAAGAATACTTAATGAACTCAGAGAAAATAGAAGATTAAAAGCTTATAAATTCTAAAAAGTAAAAAAGTAAATCATTTATCATATTAAAATTAATAATATATTTTAATCAAAAGACACCATAAAGAAAATAGACAAACCTTAAGCTGGAGAATTTATTAAAAAAGAAAAAAACTGACAACTTGTATTCATATCATATAAGAACTCTTAACAGTAACCAAGAAAAAATAATTTAGACATTGACTAGCTGATACAAAATTTATGTGAAAATAACAAGGGCCAAGAATAGCTAAAATATTCTAGAAGATTATGGTCAAAATATTTCTTTTATAAGTATCCAGATGTATTACAAGACACGTTATTAAGGTGTTGTGAATATAATGCGAGGATAGACAAATAGACCAATGAAATAGAATAGACATGATAGAATTAAACTGGGTATATAAAAGATGTAGATAGATAGATGAAGATGGCAGATAGATGATAGATACCTGATAGATAGATGATACATCAGGTTGTCACTGTAGATCAATGGAGAAAGATACATCTTCAATAAGTAATTATGATTCAGTTACGTATCAATGTGAAAATTAAAACTTGGTCTCCACCTACACCATTCATGATAATCTATCCCAGATGGTGTGTAGACAAAGTTGTGAAAGGCAATAAATAAGGCTTTTAGAAGATATTACAAAGGATATCTGCACAATCCTGAGTAAGGAAAGATATTTTTAAGAATAAGAAACAATAACCTAAAAAAAAGATGTTGAATTAAATTAAATTAAAATTATGAGCCCATGTTCATAAAAGTAACCAATAAGAGAATAAGAAGACAAAACTGAAACTTGGAGAGGAATGATGTTTGTAACACATATTACCAAAAAAGAGCATACATCTAAAATATATTGAGTACCCATAAATTTGTATGAAAAGGACAACCAACCTTATGAAAAATTGGACAAGTGATTTAAGCAGACACTTCCTAAGAAAGGAAAATTGGATGGCAAATACATGTCTAAAAAGGATGTTCTATCTAAATAGTAAGCTAGATATGCAAATTAAAACAAAAAGGAGATGTCATTTTATAATCCATCAAGGTGGCAAAAATGTCAAAACTATCATTATCGAGATTGGTGAGGATATGGACTAAATGTGTACATTTATACAATGTGGTGGAAGGGTAAATTGGTACAAATCTTTAGAAAACAATTTAGCATTACTTAACAATATTGACTTTGTATACAACATTAGACGCAGCCATTCTTCTCCTAGGTATATATCTTAGGTAAGATCTTACTCCTGTCTACCAGGAGGTATGTCTAAGAACATTGAAGAACATTGTTTTTTGTTGTTGTGTGTTTGTTTGCAGAAAAAAATAATTAACTGGAACAAGATCAAAGGCTGTCAACAGAAAAGAGTAAAATAAGTTATGGCATATTAATGTAATAGACCACATCTACACATTAACATTAATGATCTCACTAACATAATATTAAACAAAAAAGAAATAACATTTAAGAAGTTACAGATAAATTCATACAATATATTTTAAGTTTAAAAAAAACATGAAAAATCAAAGGGTGTTTTTAAGGAAAACTTTGATAAATGTATAAGAAATCAAGGGGACAGTAAATACAAAATTCAGGATTCTGAGTATTCTAAGACAGCGAGAAAGGGAATGTGGTCCTTCAGTGATACACAGGGGACATCATAGTTGATGCAGGTCTTTGACATTTCTATTCAAATGAGTAGTAAGAATACAGGTGTTTAGTGCATCCATTATTTTTTGTATATCTGAAATTCTATTCAACATTTAATAAAGCAATGAAAATTGAGCTATCAGCATGATCCTTTTTGTATAAATATAAAAAGATATATACATATATAGATTTACCATAAAGAAGGAAACAAAGGTTTTATTTTTTATTATGTGCTATTGTGCTCAGAATTGAAATTTTTGTAAATAGGTATATACATTACTGTTATTTTTGATTCCATAAGATTGCATTATGGTGACATTATAAGCTATTGAATTTAAAACCTTAGTTTTTTTTTCTAAAGAAAGAAATAAAAACAATCAAATATGTGTTAAGGAGAAACAAACAGGAATCAAACAAACCAGATTTGCCTAAGAAGCGAAAAGTCTGTATAATCCAAAACCCTCAGAATTTCCTGTCATTGAGCCATAAACTACTCAAAGGCATACATTCAATCCTATAGTAGTTATTTGAAACACTTAGATACTATAATCAGTTAATCCTATTGCTAAGCACTGGACCTGAATCTCAGTATTTTTTCTCTAAGATGTTATATAAAAGCACAAGGGAGTGTGAATAGGACAAAGAATCCCAGTAGCAGCCCAGCTGAGTCTTAATTTTCTGAATAGGTTCTTAGATACCCAAGCAAAAAATCACCAGCATGGAAGGGCAAACACTGACCTAGATGCTATTCAGGAGCTGTGCATTCTGGCTGAGAACTGTCAAAGACTTGCCAATGTGTGGCCAACAGAGAGCATTTTGGAGGATGCTGGCAGAATACAATGCAAACAGCCTTGTCAGCCAGATAGAAATGTTTCAAATAGTGAGAAGACAGTTTAGTGTGTTACTGTGTGTTTCTTCCAGGATTCCCTTGAGAGGCCAAAGTCTTGGCAGACTCTTTGGTTACAAGCCCTGTGAACTGCTATTGCAAAATTATCACACAATTTAAAAGGAATATAAAGTCAACCCATTTGACTGATGTTGGGTAAAAGGGGATTGAAAAGTTGAATATTTTAGCTTTACAACTGTCATACTGACTTGAGCAAAAAAAGAAAAAGTCATAGACATTTAGGTAAATATAATCAGAGTGAGCAAATATCCACAGTTTATATCATTATTAAGAAGTTAGATAAATTGTTTGCTACCACAGGAGTTTCCATGTGTCGATGTGACTTTACTGTCTGCGCTTATCTTTATAGTGTCCTCTAATCTCTTTTTTTCTTGTTAATTGACCCAGAGCTCCTTATTTTTGGTTGTGCCTCAAAGCATCCTTTACAAAATGTAGTACTAGTCATGGTCACACTGCCGTAGTGTATGTTCTTTATCTATGAATGTTATCTTGAGCCCCTAGCCATGACACAAAAGGTAATAGCTCACTCCTCATTTTAGACAGCATCATGGTGGACTGGAACAAAGAGAAATGGGAGAGGTCAAATTGTTTGAGGGGTTTCCTGACTAAAAATAGCATTTCATGCTGATAGTAGAATCAAATGTATTGATCTTTAGTTGTTAGTTCCTAAAACAAAACTCTGTTACAAAAATAAAGTTATAGTAGCCTTCTAAACATGTATGTTCTTCTTCTAAAAGCTAGCAATATGTCAATCTTATTCTTGTTAACACAATTCCAACTAAGCGTGATTTTTTGAATGATAAACTTGCAACATCAAGAGAATGGCTAAAGTTTAGTAAGATGAAGAATTTCTTGCTGGACAGTGTGAACAAAGACAGCATGTCATCCTGAAAAATAAACACATTTAAATGTAAAGAAAGGAAACATGGTCCTAGTCTATTGGCAGGAAAATATTACCATACAATATTTTGCTAATGAACTACAAGGCCTTTACCTTTGTCCCAAAAGTTAATGATGTGTGTGTGTGTGTATTTTGGTTTGTTTCTTTTTCTTACTTCTATATAAAGAATTCCAATTTTTATGACAAAATGTTAAGTGGAAAGAGAGTAAAATTAACACTGAACTTTGTTGGTCTATAAAGCAATATATATTCATACTATAGAACTAGAAACAATAACCCTATACAAGAAATAACTGAGAAACTTTAATTCATGTGCCAACTCTTACTGATGAATAGTGGCTGTCTACAGATCTATGTTGAGAGGGATTCTGAAGTGAGGTCCAAGCTTAACACAGAAGACTGACATACTAGATTAGCAAAGTTTAAGGTGGAAAAATGGCAGTAATGTTGACAAATGCACTACTTATTTCTATTATCATCATTCTTTACCCAATGTGCATGTGTATTTTTCTTCTTTGCCATCATTTAAGTATAGCCTGCCTGACAAAATATGACTCAGTGGCTTTACATTAATAGGGGCAGAAACTACTATGATTTTGTTGCTGAAAAAAAAATACACAGTTAAGTAATAGTAGCCTATCAGTTTAGAGTGTGCAACTGATAAATTGTGTATATGTGTATTCCAAGTTATAAATTCTGGAAACTTTAAGCTTGTTCTTCTTTACTATTGTTCTTTTACAAAGTGTATTATAAATATTGATAGAAATATTCACAAAAATGTAACAAAAAGTGAGTGTAATTAACAAGATATGGTGTATTAAGTCCTGTATACATGATTATAAACAGTGGACTCTCCTTAAACTGATGTCCTCATTTTCACACTTCTCTACATTCTTTCATCATTTCATAATGTTTTCAAATTTCATATTAAATCCTATTTTGAAAACAGCCAGGAGAATAACAGTCAGTTTTGGAAGTATAAAATGAAAATTAGGACTGAAGTTTTTAAACATGGTTTAGATACAGTTTTCCAATTTAACAGCTGTAAACAAACTGAGAAAGTGGCATAACTTCTTTGATTACAAATTTCTGTAAAACTGTAAAATTGTTGTGAAGGTAAGTTGTGATAAAGTCTGTGAAATATGCTGGACAGCTAGTCAATTAACAGTTTTATTCTGAATTTAGACAAAGTGCCTTTTTTCTCAGAAATGTTCCTAGGAGAGATAGTTGTTTGTAGTTATAAATTTCCCAACACTCATCATAAACAATTATCAGAAATTATAGCATATAGAAACAAGAAATATTTATCATTTTCAAATTTGATCAAGTTGTTTGCTAAAATAAGAAATAAATAAATAAAATCATGCCCACAAAAATGAATGCTGATACACACCTGGTTCAAATAGAAGTGAAATATTTATTTATTTTTTTAGTCTGTTAAAATTAAATTCAAAATGGAGACTGGACTTAAGGATTCCATAAGTATACAAAACCACTTAGGTCATGTAAGCAAAACTAAATCTAGCTTATTTTAAAAACATAAGCAAAAGTTAATGTTGGATATTTCTTGTAAATGTCTTTAAAAATCATAAAAAAACATATGCCATATTTCTAAAAATAATATGAGGTGATCACTTTTAACCATTCTCCTGTTGTCTGGAAGCCCCATTATAATAACTGTAACTTCAGGCCTGTAACTTCGGGCCCTTTCATATAAATTATTGATTTTGAAAGCTCCCAGATTGCAAATTATTCTTATATGCACAATAAAGTTTTAATAAATACTATTTATTGATTTAGTGGTTTTAATTTTGCTATTTCTGGATTTTTGAGATCAGGTAGAAATATTGTTGCTTCAGGTCAATGTGGCTTATCTGAATGTGGATACTTGAAGCCCAGATTAAAAAATAGACAGAAAAATGACATTAGCATAATGGCAAAAGAGACAGGCCCAAACTTTCATTCCTCCACAGAAACAAAAAAAACTAACAGGAACTGTGAGAACCAATGTTGTTACTATGTTGGAAAATAGTCAAAGGTTTATAGCTGCCAAGTAAACACTGAACAACAACAACAACAACAAAAGGCAACTTGAAAATGACAAGAAAGTTTTGTGATGTTTTTACTTGCCATCACCTCACCCCCTACACTTGTGCTCTCGCGGTTTCAAAGCAGTGGAAGTTTCAAAGCAGTGCCATCCTGTGTCCCACTAGGGGACGCTTGTTCCTGATTTCTGAGGGAACAGAGCAGATCATATTTGCACATTATTGTATATGATTATTCTAACATGTTCAGGGGCTTGCTGAAGAGTGGATATGAGGTGTTCATTTCTGCTCTCCCTAATTTGGAACACAGGCTGAAAAGTGGCAGACATTTTCTAAAAAATGCTGCAATTCACAAAATGAAAATGCCTAAGGCAAAATATAACTGGTCAAGACATACAAGAGGCGTACAAAATGTTCAGAGTAGAAGCTGAGATTCTTTGGGAAATTATAAAAATGAAAATTATTTGTGGATATGGGAGAACTTCAAAAGCTACATACAGGCCAAGAGCAATATACACTCCTAAGCTCTCATCTCTGACTAATTCCTATACTTGGTGTAAGGCTGGCTAATGAATCCTCCAGGCAGAGCTAATCTGAAAACACTGGGAGAGGTGCATATTTTTATTTTCAGTTCTTTTTTTGTTGTTTTCTTTCTTTCTTTCTTTCTTTCTTTCTTTCTTTCTTTCTTTCCTCTTTCTTTTTAGATATTAGCATTCAAGAGAATATCTGTCAGTGTATTAGTTGAATGTGAGTTAAATGAATAGAGATTTCAGTCACCACACATGATAAGGAACTGTCTTTGGGGAAAAAAAAAGAGAGAGAGAGTTTGGAAAAGGACCTAAACAAATAGACTACTACAACCTGCAACAACAGCAAAAAAATAAATAAATAAGTAAATCCTGAAGAAGGGAGAAAATGTGATTCTCAGAGTTAGAACATTAAAATGTTCAAATGTCTAGTTTTTGGCCAAAAAATGTGGCATATAACAAATAGAAAAATATGGCCTATTCAAAAGAACAGAATAAGTTGACAAAATTCATCCCTGGGGAGGCTCAGACATCAGAGTAACTAGAAAAAAAATATATTTTAATACAAATTTTTAAAATATGTTCAAAATCTAAAGAAACACATGAACAAAAACCTAGACAAATTGGTGTATGAACAAAATGAGAGTATCAATAAAGAGATAGAATTCACTAAAAGGGATCAAACAAATTCTGGATATGAGAATTGCAATAAGTAATATTAATTCAATAACAGGGATTCAACAGCATATTTGAGCAGGCAAACAGAAAAATCAGCAAAATTGAAGACAAGTCAGTTGGAATTATTGAGTTGGAGGCACAGAAAGAGTAAAGAATGAAGAGAAGTAAACAGGGTTTACGTATAATGAATGAAATAAAACAAAGCAAGTAAAGTGAATGAAGAACAGTTAACAGAAACTATAATACACCAACATAAACGTTAAGTGGATGACCAACATACACAACATAGGAATCCCAGGAGAAAAAAATAGAAAGATGCAGAATGAAAATTTGAAGAATAATGACTGAAAACTCACAAATTTTATGAAATATCTGAACCTGTAAATCCAAGATGCAACATAAACTAAAATTATGAAAAACCCAAAGAGATGCACACCAACACACATTATGATCAAAGTGTTAAAGCCAAAGACAACAGTGAATCTTGAAGTCAGCAAGACAGTAAAATTTATTGTGCAAAATGAATCCTCCATAAGAATAAGAGACGGAAAAATTAGAACCCTTGTGCACTATGTTGGTGGTGAGACTGTAACATGGTATCATTCTTATAGAAATAGTATGGAGTTTCCTAAAAACTGAAAAATATAGCTCCCATAGCACACTTTTGGATATTTAATCAAATGACTGAAAACAGGATCTCAAAAGATATTTGTATGCCCATGTTTATTGCAGCATTACTCTCAGTAGTCAAGAGATGGAAACAACCTAAACTGTTCATCAATGCATGACCTATCTATCCGTCCATTTATCTATCACATCTATATCTATCTACCTGCCCAATTCATATTATTTGGGATTAAAAAAAGAAGGAAATCCTACTATATATTGTAACATGTATGAACATTGAGGACAATATTGTAAGTGAAATAAACCAGTCACAGAAAGACAAATACTTCAGGACAGTAACTAAATGGGATATATAAATTGTTCAAACTCATAGAAGCAGAAAGTAGAATAGTGGTTGCCAGCGGTTGAGGTGGGGGACATATGGGGGTTTCCTGTTCAATGGATGTAAAGTTTCAGTTATCCAAGATGAAAAAGCTTCAGGAGATGTGGTAAACCAATGCATCCATAGTTAGTAATACTTCATTGTACACTTAAAAATCTGTTACCAGGGTAGATTTCATGTTGGGTATTTTTACCACACACGAAGAAAAATGAGTGTTGGTGAGAATGTGGAGAATTTGGAGCCTTATACATGGCTAGTAAGAATATAAAATGGAACAGCAGCTATAGAAAACAATTTGGCTATTCCCCAAACATCTATTCATAGAATCACTATAAGACTCTAACAATCCTAGGTATATATCCAAAAGTAGTGAACAGGATATCAGAGATGCTTGCACATCAATGATTATTGCAACATTATTCATAATAGCCAAAATTTGGAAATAACCTATGCCCTTCAACAGGTGTAAGGGTACAAACTTGTGTGACATAGATATAATGGAATATTATTAGCCATAAAGAGGATGAAGAAATTCCATATGTCACAATATGGATAAACTTTGGAAAAATTATGTTAAGTGGAATTACCCAGACACAAAAGAACAAATATTTTCTGATTCCACTTACATGGCATTTCTAAAATAAACATTTTCATACAGATAGAAAGTAGATTAGAATTTCCCAAGGACTTGGGGGCAAAGTAAAATAGTAAGTTATTGCTTAATTGTTATATATTTTCTGTTTGAGGGAACAAATATTTTTTGAAATACCTAGTGGTGATGGTAGCACTACATTGTGAATGTAATTAGTGGTATTGAATTGTATACTTAAAGTGGTTAAAATGGAAAATTGTATGTTACATATATTCTTCCATAAATAAAAATATTAATATAATATATGAAAGAACTGAGTTATACAGATTTTAATGGGTATGTAACAGGCAAGTCTTATCTCAAGCTGTTAAATTTTTCAGTCATCTCTAAAATTTCTCCTTTATTATATAAGTGTGTTTGTGTGTGTATATGTGTGTAGTGGTTGAGGTGGTAGGGGTGTAGGGATGAAATCTCTACATAACCAAAATATGTGTCTAATTGTAGATAAATAAATTATCATATACTTTTAAACTACCTTAAAATCATTCTCAGTAAATATTTGTAAGGTAAAATCAAAATGAGTTAAATGTTCTTCAACTTAGTAATTATCTTCTTATTTGTTATAAGAAACAAAATTCTTCATTTCTTTTTTTAGAGAGAGAGCATGTGTGTATGGGGGGAGGGGTGGGGAGAGAGAGGAAGAGCTAGATAATCTTAATCAGGCTCCACTCCCAGCATGGAACATGATGGAGGGCTTGATCTCATGACCCTGAGATTATGACCTGAGCTGAAATCAAGAGTCAGACACTTAACTAACTGAGCCAGCCAGGCATGGCTGAAAAAGTTCTTCTTAATGCATTAATTTCTAAAAATCACATATTATTTATTGTAGTTAAACAAGTTTCTCTTTAGAAAATTCATGGAATCTCATCATTGTAAATCATCTTAATCATCATCCAATTCAATTTTTTCTATGATGCTTATAGTATGAAAATGGCTGCATTTGTGTGTCAGTATTAACTTTTTTTCTGAGGCTTTTTAGGAAAAATCTATTTAAGACTTTATAAATACAGCAATTTATTCATTGTGATAAATGAATAAATGGAAATGTGACTGTATATACTCCCAAACCAAGCAATACTTTGTAAGTTCAATGAGAGCAAGAACTCTAATTGTTACAGTTCAGATATTTAAACAAAACTTTAAATAAAATTCATTACAAAGAAAATTTACTTCTTGACATATTTCTACTGTTAGTTAATTATTGCTTACCACTTTATTTGCATGGTACTATGGTTTCCTAGTCTTCTACTCTGAAGGTTTTCTATATGTTTACTGCATTCAGATAAAGATAAGGAGAATACATGCAGGTGTGTTTGTGTGTGTGTGTGAGTGTGTGTGTGTGCATGTCATGTGAACTTTCACAAAGTAAAAGTTATTATCTGTTATATTAGGTGGGAAGATAATATATATTAATTTAAATTTAAAATGGGTTCATTCTGCTGGATCAACCGTGAAATCATTGGCAAGAGCAACTGATGTTTTTATCAACTATGTTATCTCTTCTATCACAGAGAAACTTGTTAATGAAAATGTGTTCAGTGGACCAATATGACCATCATCTTTTGGAACTCATTAAAAATGCAGAACCTTGGGTTCCAATCCAGATCTACTGAATCAGAATCTGCATTTTAGCAAACTCCTCAGGTAGCCCATGAAAATTCAAGAAGTATTGACATAGACATATAGAGTTTTAATAATTCAATTTTATTTGAACAAACAACCTAGCACTTAGTAGTTGAAAGGAACAACATTTGTTTATCTATGATTATGTGGGTAATTTTGTCTGCATACAAATGAGTTGTTTTTATTCTGTTGTGTCAACTATGCTCCCTTACATATTTGCAGTTAGAGGTTTGTATTCTCATTCAAGTGTCTAGCAGAGGGCTGCCTGTCACCAGGTGTAAGGGAGGAAAGTAGGTTATCTGTTGTCCATTATTAAGCAGGCTCGCCCAGGTTCTTTCACATGGTGATTGTTACAGTGTTCCCAAGATCAGTAAGAGAAGACAGGCAACATTGCCTCAGCAGTTTTCAAGTTGGTTTGCGTCATGTCTGCTGATGTCATATTAACCATATTAAGTCATATGACAAAACCCAGATATTGAATCTGAGGGATTCAAGATGGACTCAACCTCTTGATGAAAGGAGTTGCAAAGTGTCATCATACAGGGGGACATTTGTGATAGGGATGTGAATAATCTGATCATTTTACCATCTATTACAGGCCTCTTCATAAAACTCTCTTATTTCTTAGTGAAGACAAATTCATGAAACTGAGGCAAATGGGCTCAAGCTACATTTAATCATTCATTAATTGATTGATTACTATCCTTATGGCTTCTCTCTTTTCATTGGTAAAGGAAAAGAAGCTGTTCTCAGAAGGTATAATAATTGAATATTTTTACTTAAGAAAGTGAATTTATAGATTAGAGATTGAATTATCTAGTAAATGTATATTATTTTAGGAACACAGGCCACATCTGTGACACGGTGAAATTACTAATAATTATGTACACATGAGTTCTTATGTATTTATAATTTGCAGGAATTTAAAGAACACAAAGCCTGAGAAAGTTACAAGTTGTGATGATATACTTCACTAGGAGAGACTTTAAAGACCCTCAAGATCTAAAGATATAGGACTAACATTACTAATATCTAAAAGTGCAGTAAAACCTTAAGTAACCATGGCCAAATAAACTCCAATTCCTTATTATAATTGTTATTCTATGTTTTATTTCTACCTAAAAGGAAAATATGACATAATTGATACACAGTTATTCATATTACACAAATAAAAACTAGCATAGTATTTGGCACACTTAAATATTTAGTAACTGTTATTGACCTAACATATACCTTACATCTCAATAAAATTTTATGTATTTTTTGCATACCTTTCTTAATTAAATTTCATAATAAATTCATAAGTTAGATGCAAATATTTGTCTTCAAAGTAGACATATAAAACCTCAAGAGAGGTCTGAAGATATCAATACATTCAGTTCAGTCTCTTACTCTATCTCAACCTAGAGGCCTTTTAATAAGTGCAGGCATTTAGAATATTGAGACAAAGAAACTGAAAGACTTCTAATGATCAAAAAATGTCAAAATATGTTGCCTGTATGATATCACAAATGCAATAACATGGACAAATATATTGTAATTTGTCCTTAAGAAAAAGTTTTGAACTTAAGATTCTTTTCCCAAGAAAAATTGAATAGTTGGAATACTCTAATATATGAACGATTTTGGTTTATAGATGTTTTATTGTAGATCATTAAAATTATTTATAATTCCATATTATACCCAAATAATAATATAATTCATTAAAATATTCAAATTGGACCATATAGACCAAAAATGGGTTCTAAATTCATAAAATTTTTATTTTTTCAACCATTTTTTTTTTAGCATGATGAAAAATTTTTTCTGCTTTACTTCTGCTACCTGACATTAAGAACTTCCTTTGAGGAGTCATTATTATAAGTAGTTAATCATTATTAATTGATGTTACACAATAAAATAAGGAGGAAAACTAGAGTAAACAATCTTGTCATACCATATTGCATTTAGTTTGATTAATAGGGAAATTGTTTATGAATAATATTTATGCCTAAAAATTTTTACATGTTTTAAAATGAATCTACAAAAATAACATGCAAGTATAACTCCTCTAGGGAAGATGGCAGAGTAGAAGGATCCTAAGATCACCTCATCCCATGGATAGACATAGATAACACGGACATCAGTGTAAATAATCTAGCAAACTACCAAAGACTGACAGAACAGATTCCCCACAACTAATTATAGAGAATAGGCCACACTGAAAGTGATAGGTAGGACAGAGATTAGGTCAGAAACAAAACTGACCTGTAAGACTATCCACTGGAGAGAGGGACATCACAATCATGGAGAAGGGAGAGGAGCAGCTCCCATCCCAGGAACCCCAGGCATGGAGGACCCACAATGGGAAGATATATCCCCATAACATTTGGCTTTGTAAACCAATGGGGCTTCACTTCATGATTTCCTACAATCAGTGGGGCTTAACACCTGAATCTTTAAAAATCATCAGATCAGTTCTAGGGGAGGCAGAGGGCAATAAGAAACTGAGTCACTTCCCTTAAAGAGATACTATAACAAACAACCTTACTGAGAAATTGCATAGAAGCAGCAGTTTGAAAAAATGGCAGGATTATATGGGAAAATTTATTTACTAGTCTCAGAACATGTGCCAGAGGGATAAGGATCTTTAGGAGACTTCTCCAAGAACAAAAGAGCTGGCGGGGATGCCTGGTGGCTCAGTTAAGCATCTGCCTTTGGCTCAGGTCATGATCCCCAGGGTTCTGGGATAGAGTCGTGCATCAGGCTCCCCGCTGAGTGGGGAATATTCTTCTTCTCCGCCTGCACCTCCTCCATGCTCATTCTCGCTTTCTCAGATAAATAAATACAAACTTCTACATTAAAAAAAAAAGCTAGTGGGTGAATTTTCCTGCCTACCCCACAGCCAAGATACAGACACCTGTGAGAACTAGTGCAAACACTGTCCACCTATCTTATAACACTATGCCCAACGCTGCACTCTCCTGTGGCCCTGTCACTTCCAGCCTGGCCTTGGCAGGTGTTCTCCAAAGCAGCTCCAGGCCGAATCCCACAACAGAGCAGTGGACAACTTGTTAACACCATGAGCCTTGCCCCACATTCTCCTGCAGACCCAGCCATCTAACATGTCTTCCACAGCAGTCCATCCAAACCTGCACCACAGGCATGGTCTGTGAAATAGCCTGAGAGTGGCCAGCACTACTCAAAAGTTACTCCTGATCTGGAGAGAGGGGAAGATAACCACACATATTAGCTCCACTGTGACCTCAGTATTGGGCTGGGGGCAAGCATAAGATTGGACTGTAAAGCTGCCTACCCACCAACAAAAGCCTCTCAGAAGACAACACAAGGAGAGCATGCTATAGTTCCCGATGACTGCAGCTCTGACAAATGCCCGGTAAGATCCAACTCAATCCAAAGGTAGCCCCAGATTGTCGCATTAACATCATAGGGACCAAACTCTGCCCACAACGGGCAAAGAGAGCCATTGCAGTGACTGGACTAAAGGCAAACCACATTCAGCCAACAGTAAGGCACAAACAACTCACATAGGAGACATCCCTGAAGAGCCAGGCTCTGGTGAATAGGGGACATTGCACTACAGAGCATAATAGGAACTCTTCTTCATTAGGCCACTACTTGCAAGAGCAGGAGATGTAGCTGACTTTCCTAACACAAAGAAACACAGAGTGTTAGAATGAGGAAACCAAGAGTTATGTCCCAAATGAAAGAATAGGAACAAATCACATCAAGACAGCTAAATGAAATGGAGATAAGCAATGTGGCTATTAGTGAGTTTAAAGTAATGGTCAAAAACATACTCAATGGACTCAAGAGTGGAGGATCTCAGTGAGACCCTTAATAAAGGGATAGAAAAAAAAAAAGAACCAATCAGTGATGAAGAACTCAATAACTGAGATTAAAAATATAATAGAGGGGCTCTTGCATGGCTCAGTGGGTTAAAGCCTTTGCCTTTGGCTCAGGTCATGACCCCGGGGTCCTGGGATCTAGCCCATCAGGCTCTCTGCTCAGCGGGGAGCCTGCTTCCTCCTCTCTCTGCCTGCCTCTCTGCCTACTTGTGATCTCTGTCTGTCAAATAAATAAAATCTTTAAAAAAATACACTAGAGGGAATAAATAGTTGACTAGAGGAATCAAAAGAATGGATCAGTGACTAGGAAGACCAAGTAATGAAAAGCAATCAAGCTGAACAGGGGAAGGAAAAAGGAATAATAAAAAAAAATGAGAATAGATTAAAGGAACTCAGTAACACCACCAAATTTAATAACAATCACATAATAGGGATCTCATAAGAAGAAGAGAGAGAAAAGGGGAGAAAATACAAAAAATAATAACTATAAACTTCCCTTATCTGGGAAAGGAAAAAAAAAAAAAAGTCCAGATCCAGGAGGCATAGAAAGCACCCCAGAAAATCAACCCAAGGACATCCACACCAAGAGACTTAGGAATTAAAATGACAAAAAGAAGTGATAAAGAGATAATTTTGAAAGCAGCAAGAGAAAATAAAATATTTACCTACAAGGGTAACACCAGAAGGCTTTTAGCTGATTTCTCAGCAGAAATTTAGAAGCCAGAATAGACTGGCATGACCCATTCAAAGTGCTTCAAGGAAAAAAAATCTGCTACCAAGAAGACTCTATATTCAGCAAGACTATCATTCAGAATAAAAATAGAGATAAAGGTTTTCTCAAACAAAGTTAAAAGAATCTATACCCACTAAACCAACTTTATAAGAATGGTTAAAGGGGATTTTTTGAGTGGAAAGGAAAGACCATAAGCAGAGATAAGAAAAATAGAGTGAAAAAACAGTAAACTCAAGTACACCTATAAAAATCAGTCAGGGGATTCACCAAATAAAAGATGAGAAGTATAACACTATATAGCTAAAATATGTGGAGTAAGGAAGGAATAAAATTTAATGCTTTAAGAATGGGTTCAAACTTAAGTGACCAACTTAATACAGACTGTTATATGCATAAATTGTTATATATAAACCTAAGAGTTACCACAAATAAAAAAAATGTAATAGGTATTCAAAAACATAAAGAGAAAGGAATCCAAGTATACTGCTAAAGAAAGACATCAAACGACAAAAGAAGACAAGAGAACTACAAAAACTATTGTAAAATGAGAAACAAAATAGCAATAATTACATACCTATCAATAATTATTTTGAATGTAAATGAACTAACACTTTGAACAAAAGAAATAGGATGACTGAATGGATAAAAAAACAAGTTCCATCTATATGCAGCCTACATGAGACTCATTTCAGACCTAAAGACACATGCAAACTGAAAGTGAAGAGATGGCAAAGCATTTATCATACAAATGGAAATGAAAAGAAAACTGAGGTAGCAATATTCAAATGAGACAAAATAAACCTGTAACAGGAGACAAAGAAGGATTCTATATAATCATAGAGGAAATAAACCAACATGAATTTGTCACGATTGTAAATATTTATGCACTCAAGATGGGAACACCCAAATTCATAAAGCAGCTATTGACAAACAAAGGAAATGATTGACATTATTTCACTCATATGTGGAATTAAAAAACAAAACTGATGAACATGGAGGGGTAATAAAAAAGAGGCAAACCAGGAAACAGACTCTTTACTACAGAGAACAAACTGATGGTTACTGGAGGGAGGTGGGCAGAGGGATGGGTTAAATAGGGGATGGATATTATAGAGGGCACTTGTGATGAGCACTGAGTGTAGTATGTAAGTAACATCACTAGATTCTACCCCAGAAGCCAATATTACACTGCATGTTAACAAAATGGAATTTAAATACAAATTTGGTGAAACCTAAAAAAAAAGATAAAAACTTGTCCCTTCATAAAAAAAATGCTAGTATAATTAATTATATTAATTAGTTTTCCAAAGTTATTACTACCATTCTAAATTATCACTGATCTAGTTTACCATTATGGTAGCCTTATATTTATTATCAGCATTAGCATGGGCTTATCTATTCTTTTTTGACAGCTCATGATTTAAAATTCCCATTTTTCTCTTTGAGAACTAAGCCATGCCATGGTCCAGGTGATACCATAATCAGGGCAAGTTTCAGCTTCCTTCCACTTTGTATGCAACTTGTTTTTCTCTTTTGCCTCATGAGAAAGTGCATTTTTCTTTAAGTCTCTATATTCAGGTTATTCAATATACAGGTTTATTTTTCCCTCAGGAGAGAATAATCTAGAGATGGCCAACAACACTTCTTCCTCACATGCCAAGTTTAGAGAAAACAGTTCTGTTTTCAAATCAATATATTTAGGTTAAAAACCCCCAAAAGAGGGAATTTTGTTATGAGTGCAAGTACAGGTGACACAAATTGATTGGAATCAAGAAATATATTTAAGCAAGCATTGTGGTAAATTCTCTTTCTTTTCTGTTGTAAGTTAAACGCATTTAGAACAACAACAAAAAAAAAATGATGACCTTCATTGGTAAGGTTGAACTGAAATAAAAATGCTTTCATTTCCTTTTCAGCTTGAAGGTGGCTTTTATCAGAATACTTCAATGCATTTAAAAATGATGTCTAGGGATGCCTGGGTGGCTCAGTTGGTTAAGCAACTGCCTTCGGCTGAGGTAATGGTCCTAAAGACCCGGGATCTAGTCCCACATAGGGCTCCCTACTAGGCAGGAGGTCTGCTTCTCCCTCTGATCTCTCCCCTCTCACGCTCTCTCTCTCTCTCTCATTCTATCAAATAAATAAATAAAATCTTTAAAAAATTATGTCCATAGGCAAGGTGAACTTTTAATTTCTTTTTTTTTATTTTATATGTCAGTTTTACTGACAGATAGATAGATAGATAATAGATAATTTTTACCTAGCACTTATTAGTTTTAATATGAAATATAAAAAATAATTTAACTAGAAAACTACAGTTCTATTGTTTAATAAAGCATAGATGTGTTAGTCTTTGTGCAGTGTATATAACTATAAAATATGTACTATTTACTAGAGTGTGTTAATATATTCATTTACATATTATCTTCTCCATTTAATTAATTTTAAAGATTTATTTTAATTTTAAATATGCTGTTTGTCATAGATTTTACTAATGCCTGATCCACATTTTTTAAATTTAAATTCAATTAGCCAACACATATTGCATCATTAGTTTCAGATGTAGTGTTCAGCAATTCATCAGTTGTGTATGACACCCAGTGCTCATCATATCATGTGCCCTCTTTAATACCCCTCACCTAGTTACCTCATTCCCCCACCCACCTCCCTTTCAGGAACCCTCAGTGTATTTCCCATACTTAAGAGTCTCTCATGGTTTGTCTCCCTCTCTGATTTCTTCCCATTCAATTTTCCCTCCCTTCCTTTATGGTCCTCTGCATTTTTTTTTATTCTACATATGAGTGAAACCATATGATAATTGTCTTTCTCTGATTTACTTATTTCACTTAGCATAATACCCTCCAGTTCCAAGTCAATGTAAATAGTAAGTATTCATATTTTCTGATGGCTGAGTAATATTCCATTGTATATATATATATATAGCACATCTTCATTATCCATTCATTGTCGAAGGACATCATGATTCCTTTCTACAGTTTGGCTATTGTGGACATTGTTGCTATGAACATTGGGGTGCATGTGCCCTTTTGGATCACTACATTTATATCTTTGAGGTTACTACAGAGTAGTGGAAATGTTGGGTCATAAGTTAAGTCTATTTTTAACATCCTGAGGAACCTCCATACTGTTTTTCAAAGTGGCTGTACAAGCTTGAGTTCCCACCAACAGTATAAGAGTGTTCCCCTTTCTCCACATCCTCGCTAACATTTGTTGTTTCCTGAGTGATAATTTTAGCCATACTGATGGGTGCAAGGAGGTATCTCACTGTGGTTTTGATTTGTATTTCCCTGATGCCAAGGGATGTGGAACACTTTTTCATGTGTCTGTTGGCCATCTGGATGTCTTCTTTGGAGAAATGTCTGTTCATGTTTTCTGACCCATTCTTTTTCTTTTTTTTTTTTAATTTTTAAATTTTTTAATAAGCATAAATGCGTTTATCCCCAGAGGTACAGGTCTGTGACTTGCCAGGTTTACACATTTCACAGTACTCATCATAGCACATACCCTCCCCAATGTCCATATCCCCACCACCCTATCCCGTCCCCATTCCCCCAGCAACCCTCAGTCTGTTTTCTGAGATTGAGTCTTTTATGGTTTGTCTCCCTCCCAATCCCATCTTCTTTCATTTTTTTTCTTTTCCTACCCCCCAAACCCCCCATGTTGCATCTCCACTTCCTCGTGTCAGGGAGATCATATGATAGTTGTCTTTCTCCGACTGACTCACTTCGCTAAGCATAATACCCTCTAGTTCCATCCACATCATCGCAAATGGCAAGATTTCATTTCTTTTGATGGCTGCATAGTATTCCGTTGTATATATATACCATATCTTCTTTATCCATTCATCTGTTGATGGACATCTAGGTTCTTTCCATAGCTTGGCTATTGTGGACATTGCTGTCATAAACATTCGGGTGCACGTGCCCCTTCAGAGCACCACGTTTTTATCTTTAGGAAATATACCCAGCAGTTCTTGATGGGATTATTTGCTCTTTGGGTCTTGAGTTTGAAAAGTTCTTTATACATCTTGGATAGTAGGCCTTTATCTGATATGTCAGTTGCAAATATCTTCTCCCATTCTGTAGGTTGCCTTTTAATTTTATTGACTGTTTCCTTTTCTGTGCAAGAGATTTTTATCTTGATGAAGTCTCAATAGTTCATTTTTGTTTCTGTTTCCTTTGTTTCTGGTGACATGTTTAGTAAGAAGTTGCTGTTGTCAAGGTCGAAGATGTTGCTGCCTGTTGTTTCCTCTAAGATTTTGATGGATTCCTATCTCAGATTTAGGTCTTTCATCATTTTTGAGTTTATCTTTGTGTATGGTGTAAGAAAATGGTCCAGTTTCACTCTTCTACCTGTGGCTGTCCAATTTCCCCAGAACCATTTATTGAAGAGACTTTTTTTTTTCTATTGGATATTCTTTACTGCTTTGTTGATTATGAGTTGATCATAGAGTTGAGAATCCATTTCTGGGTTCTCTGTTCTGTTCCACTGATCTATGTGTCTATTTTTGTATCAGTATCATACTGTCTTGATGACCACAGCTTTGTAATACAGTTTGAAGTTAAACATTGTGATGCCACCAGCATTGACTTTCTTTTTCAACATTCCTCAGCTATTTGGGGTCTTTTCTGGTTCCACACAAATTTTTAGATTATTTGTTCCATTTCTGTGAAAAATGTTGATGGTGTTTTGATAGGGATTGCTTTGAGTTTGTAGATTGTTCTGGGTAGCATAGACATTTTTAACAATACTTTTTCTTCCAGTCCATAAACATGGAATGTTTTCCCACTCTTTGTGACATCCTCAATTTATTTCATAAGTGTTCTGTAGTTTTTGGAGTACTGATCCTTTACCTCTTTGGTTAGGTTTATTTCTAGGTATCTTATGGTTTTTGGAGCAGTTGTAAATGGCATCAATTCCTTAATTTCTCTTTTTTCGATCCCATTGTCAGCTTATAGAAATGTAACCGATTTCTCTTTTTTTTAAATATTTTATTTATTTATATGATACAGAGAGAGAGAGACAGTGAGAGAGGAAACACAAACAGGGGAGTGGGAGAGGGAGAGTCAGGGTTCCTGCTGAGCAGGGAAACTGACATGGGGCTCACCCTGGGATCATGACCTGAGCTGAAAGCAGACACTTAATGACTAAGCCAACCAGGCACGGCAGAAAGGTGACTGATTTCTGTGCATTGATTTTGTATCCTGCCATATTGCTAAATTGTTGTACGAGTTCCAGCAATTTGGGGGTTAATCCAACATAATTTAGGTTTTTTTTTCCAGTATAATTTAGATCTTTGAGTCTCTGACCAGTGGTAACAATAAGTCATTTCTTGTGTGCTTGCTATGGCTAGGCATTGTACTAGATACTATATTTGCATTACACCATTTAATATGTACAAAAATCCTGTAAGGTAGGTTATATTCAATAATCTTATTTTCCATGAGAAAAACTGAAACTCAAAGAAGGTAGGTGTCTTGTTTATGATCATATAGCCAGCTAGTAAGTTGTAGAGTGAGAGTGAAGCTCAAGTTAATCTACTGCCAAAATCTGGATAGAAATAATTGCAAGCAGAGAATAGCTATTTTTATACTTGTTGACTGATTTGTCAAATATTTATTGAGCCCCTAACCCTAGAGTATCATTGTGTGTGCAAAAGTAATGTAAGTAAAACCATGATTACACAGGGATGCATAGCTCAGACTTCATAAACACTGAGATAGGTAAAGAAATTTATTTTTTTGCTCATCTTACTGTTTCTGAGTCAAGGTCTGTACTGGGTGTTTATATACACCATCTCACTGGAACCTCACAAAGCACTTTAAAGCAGCTATTTTTATCCTCCTCTTACAACTGAGGAAACAATGATTCAGAGTTAAGAAACTTGATTTCCAGGCACATGGCTCATAAATGTATATATAGGACTTAAGTTATCCTTAATTAATTATTCTAAACCATCCACTTTCCATGTGTCTGTCATGCTATTGGTATTTTTTGATATTAGAACCACAGAATCATATATCCTGAGGGCATCTTAATGATAATCAAGTTTAATTCCTTCATAGTAGAGTCAGTACTCAAGCTCCTAATGCTCAGGTTAGTAGGAGGTCCCTAGCACTGAACTTTTCCCATGTACCAGTTTCTTATGTGTTTGATCTATTATGATTCAAGATTGTTGAGTGAAATGTTCTCTAGCAACTTGGCTTGCTTATAATCTACAGTTTGCCTTGATGTTTCCCCCAACGGAATAATAAATAATAAACATATTCAGGTTCCCTCAACTGAATAATAAAATAATAAACATATTATTTTGCATGTCAGGGATCTATTCCATTGTGAAAGTCCATGGAAATCCAAGTTAGCCTGTGGTGAGATTTAACCACTTAGATATAATCAGAGTAGTATTTTCAGAATTTAGTTATAATTATTGTCATTAGTTCTTGTATTCTCTCTTCATTTGACAAAAAAAGTAATATAAAACTTTCCCTGAAGGTCATATAATTTCTTACTTGGTTGTAGCTTTCAAAATGACAGTTTATAAAATAAGTCTAGAATTAAAAAAAAAGGACAAACACCTGGGACACCTGGATAGTGCAGTCAGCTGAGTGTCTGAGTCTTGGTTTTTGCTCAGGTAATAATCTAAGGGTCATGAGATTGAGTCTTGTGTTGGGTTCTGTTCTGAGCATGGAGTCTCCTTGAGATTCTTTCTCCCTCTCCCTGGCCCTCTTGCTTGTGCTCTTTCTTTCCCTCTCTCTCTCTCTCTCAAATAAATAAATAAATCTTAAAAATACAAACAATTCCTCCAAATAGCAAGACAGAAAAAGTGCAATATAAATATAAGGAAACTACTGCAGAAATGAGGCACTGCTGACTTTGGATCTGAGGATCATAAGCATACAACCCAGGTTCTGCAGAAAGAAGAACAAATGTAGGAGAGTAGGGACCAGCTCTGATTTTCTTTTTCCTACAGCCAGCTGGAGGCTAAGTGTAGCTCTAAATGGCATGAAGCATGTCTGCATCCATAGCAAAGAAAACTAGCTTCTTGGGGACTCATCAAAGTATAAAAGTTTACAATTTTACAGCAGTTGAAATACTGACAGCAATATCAAAATAAAATCAAGATTTATTTAATAGTTAAAAATATAAAAGACTGTAGGAGAAGACCCTGTGTGAAAAAGTGGGGAATTCAGCAAGAAAAAGAATGCTGTACCATTGGCAGAAATGGGAAATGGCATCTGCTCAACCCTCAACAGGTGACTAGTAATTGTACAGAGCAAAGTTACATTTGCAAAAATATTGTAAACAACTTCTTGCCAAATCAATCTTTATATTCTTATGATGCTACAGGTCTCTGCTTATGAAGCTACAAACTTCTTGGCTTGTGCTCAAACACTTTTCTGGTATTACCTACAGGCTGAAAGCAATATCTATTTTTCAGGGAACCTGAACAAATAATCCTAGAAAATTTGTATGATAGTACAAAAGATCTTGAATAGCCAAAGCAACCTTAAGAAAGAAGAACAAAGCTGAAAGTATCACAATTCCAGATTACAAGATATATTACAAAGCTATATTAATTAAAACACTATTGTACTTGCACAAAAACAGACACATAGATCAATGGAATGAGAAAGAGAGCCCAGAAAAAAACCCACACCAATAAGGTCAATTAATCTATGACAAAGGAGACAAGCATATGTACTGAAGAAGATGCATTGGAAATAGTTTGGCTAGATGCAAACTACAGAGTTACACACAAAAGAAAGAAACTGGAGCACTTTTTTACACCATACACAAAAAATTAACTCAAAATAAATTAACACCTAACTGTGAAATATGTAATCATAAAAGTATTAAAAGAAAACATAGTAATCTCTTGGATCTTAACAACACATTTATGAATATGTTTCCTCAGAGAAGGGAAACTAAACCAAATGTTAAACTATTGGAACTACCCCAAGACAAAACATTTTTGCACAGCAAAGGAAAACCTCAGCAAATGCAAAAGGCAACATAGTGAATGAGAGAAAATATTTGCAAACAATACATCCAGTTTAGGGGTCAATGCCCAAAATATATAAAGAACTTACACAACTCGAAACACACACACATCCAATTTAAAAACATTGGAACAGCAAAAGAAATACAGATGTTCAACAGACAGGAAAAGATGCTCAACATCTTTAATCATTAGGGAAATGTTAATCAAAACCACAATTAGACACCATATCAACCAGAATGGCTAGAATCAAAAAGACAAGAAATAGCAAGTGTTGGTGAGGATGTGGAAAAGGGAAACCTCACACACTGTTGGTAAGAATGTGAAATGGTGCCACCACTGTGGAAAACATTACAGAAGTGCCTCAAAAAATTAAAATAGAAATATATGAATACCCAACTTTTGTATCAACATGGATGGGACTGGAAGAGATTATGCTGAGTGAAATAAGTCAAACAGAGAGAGTCAAATATCATATGGTTTTACTTATTTGTGGAGAATAACGAATAACACAGAGGACATGGGAAGATGGAGAGGAGAAGGGAGTTGGGAGTGTTGGGTCCATGGTCAAAGGATCGAGACTGATACAAAGCGAAGGTCAAGCAAAGCTTTATTTCGCACCAAGCATTGAGAATCAAACTGACCAGCCAGGGCTGTCTCTTGCAAAGAGGCGACCTCTCTCTTCTTTACAGACTAGATTTTAAAGGCAAAGGCCATGTGGTTGGGCCTGGCCATGCACAGGTGACAATGAGATTGTAACACAGAGAAAGCTACACAGTCCTGCTAGGTCACACATACGTGACCAATTGAATTACAATTTACCCTAGAGTAGATATTTGAACTAGCCTTTCAGCTTGGTCAGAATTGGCGCCCAAAGGGCAGGGCCCATACTCCTTGGTAGCTAAGGAGAGAGTATGCGCCCCCACCGATTGGATACCTCCACCTGGCCTGACCAACTCTTGTATTTGGGCTTTGTTACCTGGGACTGGTAACTGGCACTTGTTTTTAAGTAAGTTCCCTGGGAGGGGGGCAGGATCAGGATGGAGCTGCTCTGGCTAAATAGGCCCTCACAGGAGAAATTGGAAGGGGAGACGAACCATGAGACACTGTGGACTCTGAGGAACTAACTAAGGGTTTTGGAGGAGAGGGGGGTGGGAAATTGGGTGAGTCTGGTGGTGGGTATTGTGGAGGGCATGTACTGCACGGAGCACTGGGTGTGGTGCATAACAATGAATTCTGGGAGTCAAGATGGCGGAGAAGTAGCAGCTGAGACTACTTCAGGTTGCGGGAGATCAGCTAGATAGCTTATCTAAAGATTGCAAACACCTACAAATCCAACAGGAGACCGAAGAGAAGAAGAACAGCAATTCTAGAAACAGAAAATCAACCACTTTCTGAAAGGTAGGACTGGCGGAGAAGTGAATCCAAAGCGACGGGAAGACAGACCGCGGGGGGAGGGGCCGGCTCCCGGCAAGCGGCGGAGCAACGGAGCACAAAAGCAGGACTTTTAAAAGTCTGTTCCGCTGAGGGACATCGCTCCAGAGGCTTAACTGGGGTGAAGCCCACGCGGGGCCAGTGTGGCCTCAGGTCCCGCAGGGTCACAGAAGGATCGGGGGTGTCTGAGTGTCGCAGAGCTCACAGGTATTAGAACGGGGAAGCCGGCTACAGAGACGGAGCCGAGGAGTGAGCTCACAGCTCAGGCTTACCTTGAACCGGTCGCAGGCTCGGTGAGCTCGGAGCGCGGCCGGAGGCCAGGCAGACGGGAGTAATTGGGCGCTGTTCTCTGAGGGTGCACTGAGGAGTGGGACCCCGAGCTCTCGGCTCCTCCGGGCCGGAGACTGGGAGGCTGCCATCTTCATTCCCGTCCTCTGGAACTCTACGGAAAGCGATCAGGGAACAAAAGCTCCCGAAAGCAAACCCGAGCGGATTACTCAGCCCGGGCCCTGGTAAGGGCGGTGCGACTCCGCCTGGGGCAAAGACACTTGAAAATCACTACAACAGGCCCCTCCCCCAGAAGATCAACAAGAAACCCAGCCAGGACCAAGTTCACTTATGAGGAGTGCGGTTTCAATACCAAGGAGAGCCGCGGAATTCCAGAGGAGGAGAAAGCAAAGCACGGAACTCATGGCTTTCTCCCCATGATTCTTTAGCCTTGCAGTTAATTTAATTTTTTTTTCTTTTTCAATTTTTTTTCTCTTCTTCTGCTAATTTTTTTTAACTTTTACCCTTTTCTTTTTTAAAGTTTTTTAAATAGTTTATCTAATATATATATATATATATATATTTCCTTTTTATATTTTTTCATTATTGGTTTTCTCTTTTTATCTGTTTCTTTTTTCTTTTTTCTTTTTTCTTTTTTTTTGGGGGGGGGAACCTCTTTTTATCCCCTTCCCCCGCCCCCTCAAGATTTGGGATCTCTTTTGATTTGGCTAAAGCATATTTTCCTGGGGTTGTTGCCACCCTTTCAGTATTTTATTTACTCCTTCATATACTCTTATCTGGACAAAATGACAAGGCGGAAAAATTCACCACAAAAAAAAGAACAAGAGGCAGTACCAAAGGCTAGGGACCTAATCAATACAGACACTGGTAATATGTCAGATCTAGAGTTCAGAATGACGATTCTCAAGGTTCTAGCTGGGCTCGAAAAAGGCATAGAAGATATTAGAGAAACCCTCTCGGGAGATATAAAAGCCCTTTCTGGAGAAATAAAAGAACTAAAATCTAATCAAGTTGAAATCAAAAAAAGCTATTAATGAGGTGCAATGAAAAATGGAGGCTCTCACTGCTAGGATAAATGAGGCAGAAGAAAGAATTAGCGATATAGAAGACCAAATGACAGAGAATAAAGAAGCTGAGCAAAAGAGGGACAAACAGCTACTGGACCACGAGGGCAGAATTCGAGAGATAAGTGACACCATAAGACGAAACAACATTAGAATAATTGGGATTCCAGAAGAAGAAGAAAGAGAGAGGGGAGCAGAAGGTATATTGGAGAGAATTATTGGAGAGAATTTCCCCAATATGGCAAAGGGAACAAGCATCAAAATCCAGGAGGTGCAGAGAACCCCCCTCAAAATCAATAAGAATAGGTCCACACCCCGTCACCCAATAGTCAAATTTACAAGTCTTAGTGACAAAGAGAAAATCCTGAAAGCAGCCCGGGAGAAGAAGTCTGTAACATACAATGGTAAAAATATTAGATTGGCAGCAGACTTATCCACAGAGACCTGGCAGGCCAGAAAGAGCTGGCATGATATATTCAGAGTACTAAATGAGAAAAACATGCAGCCAAGAATACTATATCCAGCTAGGCTATCATTGAAAATAGAAGGAGAGATTAAAAGCTTCCAGGACAAACAAAAACTGAAAGAATTTGCAAACACCAAACCAGCTCTACAGGAAATATTGAAAGGGGTCCTCTAAGCAAAAAGAGACCCTAAAAGTAGTAGATCAGAAAGGAACAGAAACAATATACAATAACAGTCACCTTACAGGCAATACAATGGCACTAAATTCATATCTCTCAATAGTTACCCTGAATGTTAATGGGCTAAATGCCCCAATCAAAAGACACAGGGTATCAGAATGGATAAAAAAACAAAACCCATCTATATGTTGCCTACAAGAAACTCATGTGAAACCCGTAGACACCTCCAGATTTAAAGTGAGGGGGTGGAAAAGAATTTACCATGCTAATGGACATCAGAAGAAAGCAGGAGTGGCAATCCTTATATCAGATCAATTAGATTTTAAACCAAAGACTATAATAAGAGATGAAGAAGGACACTATATCATACTCAAAGGATCTGTCCAACAAGAAGATCTAACAATTTTAAATATCTATGCCCCTAACGTGGGAGCAGCCAACTATATAAACCAATTAATAACAAAATCAAAGAAACACATCGACAATCATACAATAATAGTAGGGGACCTTAACACTCCCCTCACTGAAATGGACAGATCATCCAAGCAAAAGATCAAAAAGGAAATAAAGGCCTTAAATGACACACTGGACCAGATGGACATCACAGATATATTCAGAACATTTCATCCCAAAGCAACAGAATACACATTCTTCTCTAGTGCACATGGAACATTCTCCAGAATAGATCACATCCTTGGTTCTAAATCAGGTCTCAACCGGTATCAAAAGATTGGGATCATTCCCTGCATATTTTCAGACCACAATGCCTTGAAGCTAGAACTCAATCACAAGAGGAAATTTGGAAAGAACCCAAATACATGGCGACTAAAGAGCATCCTTCTAAAGAATGAATGGGTCAACCAGGAAATTAAAGAAGAATTGAAAAAATTCATGGAAACAAATGATAATGAAAACACAACGGTTCAAAATCTGTGGGACACAACTAAGGCAGTCCTGAGAGGAAAATATATAGCGGTACAAGCCTTTCTCAAGAAACAAGAAAGGTCTCAGGTACACAACCTAACCCTACACCTAAAGGAGCCGGAGAAAGAACAAGAAAGAAACCCTAAACCCAGCAGGAGAAGAGAAATCATAAAGATCAGAGCAGAAATCAATGAAATAGAAACCAAAAAAACAATAGAACAAATCAACGAAACTAGGAGCTGGTTCTTTGAAAGAATTAATAAGATTGATAAAGCCCTGGCCAGACTTATCAAAAAGAAAAGAGAAAGGACCCAAATAAATAAAATCATGAATGAAAGAGGAGAGATCACAACGAACACCAAAGAAATACAGACAATTATAAGAACATATTATGAGCAACTCTATGCCAACAAATTTGACAATCTGGAAGAAATGGATGCATTCCTAGAGACATATAAACTACCACAACTGAACCAGGAAGAAATAGAAAGCCTGAACAGACCCATAACCAGTAAGGAGATTGAAACAGTCATCAAAAATCTCCAAACAAACAAAAGCCCAGGGCCAGACGGCTTCCCAGGGGAATTCTACCAAACATTTAAAGAAGAACTAATTCCTATTCTCCTGAGACTGTTCCAAAAAATAGAAATGGAAGGAAAACTTCCAAACTCATTTTATGAGGCCAGCATCACCTTGATCCCCAAACCAGAAAAGGATCCCATCAAAAAAGAGAACTACAGACCAATATCCTTGATGAACACAGATGCAAAAATTCTCACCAAAATACTAGCCAATAGGATTCAACAGTACATTAAAAGGATTATTCACCACGACCAAGTGGGATTTATTCCAGGGCTGCAAGGTTGGTTCAACATCCGCAAATCAATCAATGTGATACAACACATTAATAAAAGAAAGAACAGGAACCATATGATACTCTCAATAGATGCTGAAAAAGCATTTGACAAAGTACAGCATCCCTTCCTGATCAAAACTCTTCAAAGTGTAGGGATAGAGGGCACATACCTCAATATTATCAAAGCCATCTATGAAAAACCCACCGCAAATATCATTCTCAATGGAGAAAAACTGAAAGCATTTCCGCTAAGGTCAGGAACATGGCAGGGATGTCCGTTATCACCACTGCTATTCAACATAGTACTAGAAGTCCTAGCCTCAGCAATCAGACAACAAAAAGAAATTAAAGGCATCCAAATCGGCAAAGAAGAAGTCAAACTATCACTCTTCGCAGATGATATGATACTATATGTGGAAAACCCAAAAGACTCCACTCCAAAACTGCTAGAACTTGTACAGGAATTCAGTAAAGTGTCAGGATATAAAATCAATGCACAGAAATCAGTCGCATTTTTCTACACCAACAACAAGACAGAAGAAAGAGAAATTAAGGAGTCAATCCCATTTACAATTGCACCCAAAACTATAAGATACCTGGGAATAAACCTAACCAAAGAGACTAAGAACTATACACAGAAAACTATAAAGTACTCATGAAAGAAATTGAGGAAGACACAAAGAAATGGAAAAATGTTCCATGCTCCTGGATTGGAAGAATAAATATTGTGAAAATGTCTATGCTACCTAAAGCAATCTACACATTTAATGCAATTCCTATCAAAGTACCATCCATTTTTTTCAAAGAAATGGAACAAATAATCCTAAAATTTATATGGAACCAGAAAAGACCGCGAATAGCCAAAGGAATATTGAAAAAGAAAGCCAAAGTTGGTGGCATCACAATTCCGGACTTCAAGCTCTATTACAAAGCTGTCATCATCAAGACAGCATGGTACTGGCACAAAAACAGACACATAGACCAATGGAACAGAATAGAGAGCCCAGAAATAGACCCTCAACTCTATGGTCAACTAATCTTCGACAAAGCAGGAAAGAATGTCCAATGGAAAAAAGACAACCTCTTCAATAAATGGTGTTGGGTAAATTGGATAGCCACATGCAGAAAAATGAAATTGGATCATTTCCTTACACCACACACGAAAATAGACTCAAAATGGATGAAGGACCTCAATGTGAGAAAGGAATCCATCAAAATCCTTGAGGAGAACACAGGCAGCAACCTCTTTGACCTCAGCCGCAGCAACATCTTCGTAGGAACATCGCCAAAGGCAAGGGAAGCAAGGGCAAAAATGAACTATTGGGATTTTATCAAGATCAAAAGCTTTTGCACAGCAAAGGAAACAGTTCACAAAACCAAAAGACAACTGACAGAATGGGAGAAGATATTTGCAAACGACATATCAGATAAAGGGCTAGTGTCCAGAATCTATAAAGAACTTAGCAAACTCAACACCCAAAGAACAAATAATCCAATCAAGAAATGGGCAGAAGACATGAATAGACATTTCTGCAAAGAAGACATCCAGATGGCCAACAGACACATGAAAAAGTGCTCCATATCACTCGGTATCAGGGAAATACAAATCAAAACCACAATGAGATACCACCTCACACCAGTCAGAATGGCTAAAATTAACAAGTCCGGAAATGACACATGCTGGCGAGGATGCGGAGAAAAGGGAACCCTCCTACCCTGTTGGTGGGAATGCAAGCTGGTGCAACCACTCTGGAAAACAGCATGGAGGTTCCTCAAAATGTTGAAAATAGAACTACCCTATGACCCAGCAATTGCACTGCTGGGTATTTACCCTAAAGATACAAACGTAGTGATCCGAAGGGGCACGTGCACCCGAATGTTTATAGCAGCAATGTCTACAATAGCCAAACTATGGAAAGAACCTAGATGTCCATCAACAGACGAATGGATAAAGAAGATGTGGTATATATACACAATGGAATACTATGCAGCCATCAAAAGAAATGAAATCTTGCCATTTGCGACAACGTGGATGGAACTAGAGGGTATCATGCTTAGTGAAATAAGTCAATCGGAGAAAGACAACTATCATATGATCTCCCTGATATGAGGGAGAGGAGATGCAACATGGGGGGTTAATGGGGTAGGAGAAGAGTAAATGAAACAAGTTGGGATTGGGAGGGAGACAAACCATAAGTGACTCTTAATCTCACAAAACAAACTGAGGGTTGCTGGGGGGAGGGTGGTTGGGAGAGGGGGGTTGGGGTTATGGACATTGGGGAGGGTATGTGCTATGGTGGGTGCTGTGAAGTGTGTAAACCTGGAGATTCACAGACCTGTACCCCTGGGGAAAAAATAAAGATATGTTTATGAAAAATTAAAAAAAAAAAAACAATGAATTCTGGAACACCGAAAATAAATTTAAAAAATAAATTAAAAGATTTTAAAAAAGATAAAATAAAAGCTATTTAACAAAACATTAAAAAATTAAAATAGAAATGTAATATGACCAAGTAATTCCGCTACTGAGTATTTACCAAAAGAAAACAAAAGCACTAGCTTGTAGAGATATATGCACCTCTATGTTTATTGCAGCATTATTTACAATAGCCAAGTTATAGAAGCAACCCAAATGTCTGTTGATAGATGAGTGAATAAAGAATTTCTGGTGCATAAATATAAAAATGGAATATTACTCAACCATAAGAAAGAATGAGATATTGACATCTGTGACCACATTGATGGACATAGAAGGTATTATGCTAAGTGAAATAATTCAAAGAGAATTTCTATGTGATTTCACATATGTAAATCTGTAATGTATGTGGAATGTATGTGTAATGTGAGTGGAAACTGAAAAAAACAAAAGAAGAGAAAAACAAAAAGCAGACTCTTAAATACAGAGAACAAACTGGTTATTGCTAGAGGGGAGTGAGAAGGGGGGATGTGCAAAAGAGATAAAAGGGATTAAGAGGTACAAACTTCAAGTTATAAAATAAATAAGTCACATAGATGAAAAGTACAACATAGGGAATATAATTATATATGTTATATACAGTTATAATATTATATAATGACAAATGATTACTAATTATTGTGAGCATTGAATGGTGTATAGAACTATTAAATCAACATGTGTACATCTGAAACTAATATAAAATTATATGTTAATTATACTTTAATAAAAAAGGGAAAATGAATTTAATTTATCATTAAATCCCAAACTTGAGGAAAACATGGGTGATTCTAACATTTTATTATATTTTACTTTACTATGAATTCTCAATGAATTGTTTCAATAAGCAATAAGAAAGTAATCTGCACAGTCTTGAATTTTCATGACTCCTACCATTGCAAGTTTTTTATATCACATCCTTTTTCCTGAAAAACCCCACACACACTAGATTACAAAACACCTCTTTAAAAAATAACTTTTTTATTAATGAGGAGAAATGTTTCAAAGAAACTCAAAAGTAGAATTATACTTCAATAAAAAATATACTACAGTTAAAAAAATGAGAAGTAGAATCATGAAGTAATGCTTGATTCCTATGGTGCAGCCTGAATCCATTGATGGAAGTAGTTTTCCATAACTAGATATGAGATAGAGAGAATGCAATGATTACTTAGGGTTTTAACTGATATCTCAAAGAAAAATTATATATATGTATATGTATGTGTATATATATATATTCAACTGTATATATGTATATATGTATACATATATACATATAATTGAATATTGAATGAATATAATTGAATATTCAATTATATATATAATTGAATATATACACATACAACTGAATATATTTATACATATATATATATATATATATTCTTGTGTGTTATATTTATATTCTCATGAAAAGGTTATAAACTTTGGGAATTACAAATACCAAGGTGGTGGGGTAAGATTCACTTAAAAAAATTATTTTCTGTCAACAGATAACAAGAAAATAAGATTTCACTTTCAGGCTAAAGCTTTGTCAAAAGCTCTTATTACCCCATAAGCCGTGTATTGGGAAAAGAGTGATGTAATTTATAACCATAGAAAATACTACCCTACTTACTAATAGAAACATGCTGCTAAGTCAGTACTATCTAGAAACCTTTGTTGAATTGATACATAAGTCTTTTCTTGTATTTGTTATGGCATGAAATTCATCTGCTTCACACTCTAATTATTTAGGATACTGCTTAATTTCCCCACTAGACCACAAGCTTTTCCAAAGCAGGCAATAGTTTCTTATTTGTGTTTTGTGTTACCCATAAATATTAGTTGAGAGATCATAGCATGCTATTTAACTCCTGAGCAACAGTTTCTTTATTCATAAAATGAAGACAAAAAGATGAAGACAATAATTATTGTATGCTGAAAATTTTAACACTATGTTAATCATAAGTAGGTACTTAGTATATGTTAGTTTCTTTCATCCATGGGTCTTTGTGTGTGCAGTGATTTTACACAAATATTTTATGAATAAAATAGGAATAACGGAATAAGAGCAATCTATGTAAATTGAGTTTAAATTTACTTTAGAATAAACTAACAATATTGAACAGGATAAAAAAAAACCACAAAAGTATCCAAAATCTTTTATCTTACATATTAGTTTAAAAAGCCATCTCTTCCTAGATAGTGAGAACATGATCAGTTTTTATTTTTGGAAAAATCAGAACAGTCTACTCACTTAATACACCATGGGAATACCACTTTCATTGTCTTAAGTCATTGTTCTCAAATATTGACTTCCTCCTTATCCTATATCTATATAGTATAGTATAGCTTTCCATTAGGCTTAGCAAATTACTTTCTTTGACACATGGGGTATTTATTACAATTATAGGTTTCAAGAGTAGCCAAAATGTAAAATCATAGCCAGATGATGATGTCTCCCTTCCATACAGGAAATGGACTAACATAAGCATTTTAAACATACCCATGTGATAAAAGAATTATATAAAAGTTACCTCAATAGACTAAGAAAAAGAAGCAATGCACTGGTTTATAAACCTAGGGACCCAGCACCCCAAGAGCCCCCAGGGAGATAATAAGTATCTGTATTTTATGTTAAATATTCTTAAAATCTTAAAGAATATAGGAAATATAAAATCTGATTATGCAAGAAGTTACACAAGTTACACAAGAAGAATAATTTCTTTGTTTCTCAGTGAGCTTTTATCAACTCACTGGCAAAAATCTTGTGTTTAAACTCACACATTTCATATATAAATTATCAAATCCCCATGTAGCATTGAGCGACTCTGAAACTTCATGCAATTTCAAATTGAAAGAACCTTGGCAGAGATACGTTTGACAGATAAAGCAATGCAACAGCAAAATGATCTCAGTGATGAAATCTCTTTGGTCTTTCAAAATTTTTCTAAATGTCAGTTTCCTGTTGGCTTTGCAAGGCCACTATGCCATTCAAAAAATAGAAATACATTTAGATATATATTTCCTGTAGTCAACTGATGAAATTGAAATTTTCATTGGTTCTTGAGAACTTGCATTTAAGGTAACATTCACAAAAGTGTTTGTAACCCATTTTTTTTTTTTTTACAAAATGCTATGTCATCACTTGGTAGACTAAGAATGAAACTAAGCTTAAAAATACTTTTCTATTTAAAAAATAGATTTAAATTTGGTCATTAGAACAGGCTGCACAGAGTAACAAATCTTTGAACAGACTCTGATGGGACAAAATGTTTATATCTATACATTTCTGATGTCTGAGCGGCTCTATTTGGAAACTCCATCTGGATCTCCTATATTATAAACAGATATATAGACATCCAAACTTCTGAAATTACTCAGTGTGTTTTAACTTATTACTTTCTTCTTTTCCATTTCAGGAACCTACATTGGGTATTACGGACCAGCAGACCAGGTGCTGTGCTGCACCATGACAAATTATTTCAGCCACATTGTGTACATTATGGACAGAGTTTAATGAAATATGACTGTGTAATCAGATATGACATATTACACAATCAAGTATCACCTTGAGACATCTAGAGACAAATTTAAAAAATTTAAAAGTTGAGAGAGGAGAAAAGACTAAAGACCCAATTTGGGAATGATATTTTAGGAAAAATTAAGTTACAGAAAAATCAAAAAGCAAAAACATTTTGCTCTTCCCAGGTATGAATAATTTGTAAGGTGAATGTATGTGTATGTATGTGCTTGCACATGTGTTTGAATGTGTTGACAGTGGTGAGCTGGAGTGAGCCTTAGTAATTTGATTCTAGCATTTCAAACTACCTTTAACAAAGAAAAAGAAACATTAGAATAATTTACATAAAAATAAAAGCATCATTATAAGAATATTTTTCACCAGTGTGTGATACAAGCCACTCAAATTTGGTTTAAAACAGTGTTTTATGTACTCAGGGGATAAAATATAATTATGTAGAGTATTTACTGCTGATATTTCCAGTATTACTATTATATCCTATGATAATACCAAGCAATATGTAACTGATTAGAAAGGAATTGAGACTAATGCCTGGAAATAGGCAATCACTATTAGCTTACTCATTAATTAGAGTTCCGTTTGCTATCCTTTCATTAACCAAATATCATTAGTTAGCTTAATTAACTCTCTGTACTTAGTTGAAACCTGTCACCCTGGGAATATATTGAATAAAAATGGTCTATGCTCATGAAATCCCAACAAAACATCTTTGGGGCTATTATTTTGTTCATGCATGTCTGCTTTCAAAAAGAAAACTGTAAACTCGCAAAATATGAAAGCAAGAAGACCACTCAAGGGCTTATCTGGTTATGTCAATGAGATGCTGAAGCCCTAAAACAAGACCATGACACTGAAGTAGTGGATCTGGGAGAGGTTTTTCATTTATTTCGTTTTATTTTATTTATTATTTTTTATTAGTTTCAGAAGTAGAATTTGGTGATTCATCAGTTCCATATAACACCCAGTGCTCATTACATCAAGTACCCTCCTTAATGCCCATCACCCACGTTTCCCTTCCTCTCCACCAATCTCCCCTCCAGCAACCCTCAGTTTGTTTCCTAGAGTTAAGAGTTTCTTAAGGTTTGCCTCCTTCTCTATTTTCATTTTATTTTATGTTTCCTTCCCTTCTCCTGTGTTCATCTGTTTTGTTTCTTAAATTCCACATATGAGTGAAATCATATGGTATTTGTCTTTCTCTGACTTATTTAGCTTAGCATAATAGTCTCTAGTTCCATCCACATCATTGCAAATGACAAAATTCCATTCTTTTTGATGGCCCAGCAATATCTCAGTGTGTGTGTGTGTGTGTGTGTGTGTGTGTGTATGTGTGTGTGTGTGTGTGTGTGTGTGTGTGTGTGTGTGTGTGATTCTTCCTTATCAATTCATCTCTAGACAGACATCTGGGCTGTTTCCATATTTTGGTTATTGTGGACATTGCTGCTATAAAAAGCGGGGTGCATGTGCCTTTTGAATCACTATGTTTGTATCCTTTAGATAAATACTTAGGAATGCAACTGCTGAGTCATAGGGTAGCTCTATTTTTAATTTTTTGAGGAACTTCCATACTGTTTTCCAGAGTGGCTGCACCAGTTTGCATTCACACCAACAGTGTAAAAGGGTTCCCTTTTCTTCCTATCCTCACCAACAACTGTTTTTTTTCATGAGTTGTACATTTTAGCATTTCTAACTGGTGTGAGGTGGTTTTATAAGTATAAATGTGATTCTTATTAATGGATTGGATAATATACATTATATTTTTATGTACCAAGTATACTGTGGGAAACATATACAAATTTAAGTTTGTTAATGGAATGCCTACTATTTAAAAACATACAAAAGAGCAAAAAAGGAATAAAAACAACAAAATGAGTTACTTGTAACTCATTTGTTGTAACCACTCCATGAATGAATGGTCTTTAGAAAAAAATTACAATCTGCAGTTTAGTTTTAAATTAATTTCATTTTTATCAAAATTATACATTTACAGGGTTTAAAAAAATCAGATTAACTTGCTTATAATGGAAAAGATGTTGAGTAATCTCCTTCTCTGTCCTCCTTCTAACTCATAATTTCTTTCCCTAATATATATAGGTTTTCAACTCCTAGATATTATTTCCACAGTCCTAAAAGACATGTTTATGCTACTAATATACACTTTTCCCTATTTTTTTAAAAAAATATTATTTGTTGACTTTCTACTGTGGAAGATGAGGACTTAGTCTTATCTTCTCCACTTGCAAAATACACACATTCTTATCCTCCTCTGCTTCCATTATACTGATAACATCTTTAATTAAGGAAGAATTTTTATGCTAATATTTTTCCTGAAATTAAAAAAAAGACATTTAATTTCCTTGATTATCTGTGAACCTATAGGTAATCCATAACTGCACTCTCTTTTAACAATGAAAATATTTTTCCAAAACATTCGGACTTAATAAATAATCTGTTTATTATTTCCTCCTCCTTCACTTCTTTTCTTCTCCTCCTTCAAAATATGGAAGGCATCCCTTCTTGAGCCTTCTGTCCTCTGCTACAATCTGGATTACATCATAGCTTTTATTAAATTATCTTTGCCACCATCCTGGGAATCCATTTGAAAATTCACTTTGATTCCCCTGTGCTTGCATTTCCATACCTTGGTTTACATGCTCATTTTCTTGAGCATATTATTATTATATTTTTTTTCCTGGAGAAAGTGTATAAGAAGTTTTTCTTAACTTGTTTTATTTCTTAAAATGTTTTTATTCCAATGGCATTCCCAACTGATAGTAGAGTTGGATATAGAATTCTATATTCTGGGGCACCTGGGTGGCTCAATCAGTAAGCATCTGTCTTTGGCTCAGGTCATGATCCCAGGGTTCTGGGATCAAGCCCCACACCAGGCTCCCTGCTCAGTGGGAAACCTGCTTCTCCCTCTCCCACTCCCCCTGTTTCTGTTCCCTCTCTTGCTGTGTCTCTTCCTGTCAAATAAATAAATAAAATCTTAAAAAAACAGAATTCTATATTGCAAATCATCTTCCCTTTGAATCTTAAATTTTACGCCTTTTCCTGATTTTCAGTACTGCTGTTGAGAAGTCTGATATCATTATATTTGTTATCTTTTGGATGTGACCAGAATGTGGTTCTATTTCTGGACACTTTAAGGAATATATCTTTATCTTTGTTACTAAAATGTAATAATAATTTTGTTTGTGTGGCTAAGTTTTCATTCATTGTAATGGGTATTCAGAATGAACTACCATAGTCTAGAAACTCATTTCTAAGACCTACCAAATATTCTTATTTTTTTATTATTTTCCTTGTATTTGTTTTGTTGTCATTTTAATCTTTCCTTCCTTCCTTTCTACTTCCCTTCCTTTTCTAAATTGTAAAGAATTACTCCAACTTTATTCTTCTCTCTTTCTCTCTCCAATAAAATATATAGGTTAGCTGTTCTTTAATCTGAGAAATGAAAATGAGATAATACCCATATATCTTCTTCTATTTTTCTAAAGATAATGATAGTTTTTATTTTTTTTAATTATGTTAGTTTTTCTGTAACAATTAGTTAATTCTTGGCTGTTCCTTCATAGTTAAGATAGGGTTTTAAAAACTTGATTCAAGGAAAATGTACATGGTTGAGACTTATCAGTTATACCAGTTCATTGTATAGTGATTCTGCTGTGATAGTTTCTTTGACAGATCTCCAAAAGCCACTTCTTCAGGCTCTTTTTTTCCCTTGGTATATAAGTTCGTATGTTTTTTTTTTTTTTTTTTTACATTTTGTTGTAGACAACTCTGACCTCGCCTTCTGATTTCTGAATAATATTGAAAACAACACGAAAACTAATAAATATAAATAATAAATAATAAATAATAATAAACACATAAAAGAAATAAACTTTGTCCCTTAACAACTAATTAAATACTATTTTAAAAATTATTTACATATGCATCTGTGTATATGAAGTCATTTTTACAATTGAGACAAAAAAATTAGAAGAAACCTTAGAAAGAATATAACACTCTAATTTTACAGAGAATTAAACCAAGGGTCAGAAAGATGGAATGACTTTCCCATGTCACACCTAGTTCATCAGGCACTTAGTTCAGTGTTTAGTCATACATGATTAATTAAAATGTTAATTAATTAAATATACTATATAATACTATGGCATTGTGTATACAAAATAGATAGCTAGATAAAGGTTAACATACCAAATTTTATTCACTATATTCATATTTCTTGTTTTGAATAAAAATAATGTATTACAATAAAACATTAGTTTTCCAGTATGTGCACACTAATATGAGCTAGAGGGAAGGAAATTAACTTGAGAAGTAAAGATTTTAACAGTTTTTCGTTAAAGGGAAGAGGCTTATGATCAATCAATTGAACATTTATTAAGCAGCCTGTAGGAACACGATACTGTTTAGGGTACTAGAAAGTTATCCAAAAGGTGGAAGGTATGGCATGTGACCTAAAGAAGCTCAAACTGTTAATTGTAAGCAATCTTTTAGCATTTACATAAAGATTGTTTTTTTATTATTTTTTAAATCATTTTTTAATTTATTTTCAGCATAACACTATTCATTGTTTTTGCACCACACCCAGTGCTCCAGGCAGTCCGTGCCCTCTCTAATACCCACCACGTGGTTCCCCCAACCTCCCACCCTCCCCACCTCTTCAAACCCTTCAGATTGTTTTTCAGAGTCCATAGTCTCTCATTGTTCACCTCCCCTTCCAATTTCCCCCAAATGCCTTCTCCTAACTCCCCATGTCCTCCATACTATTTGTTATGCTCCACAAATAAGCAAAACCATATGATAATTGACTTTCTCTGCTTGACTTATTTCACTCAGCATAATCTCTTCCAGTCCCGTCCATGTTGCTACAAAAGATTGTTTTAAATGTGACTTCTCTTCCTCATGTAAATAAGTGAAGCTTTGAGAATTCTCATTCATTATCCTATGTTTTTACACAGATCACAGAGATCACAGAGCCAAGACAGGCCTTCTGATTAGTAAATAACTCTCTCTCCCATATGCCCCAGGCATTTTTCAAAAAGCTGCTTCTATGATGTATCTCCTTGGGCTATTATTTGTCCTGTCTTTGTAAGGGTGGAAACTCAGTTTCCTATCACCCTCCAGACTCTTCCAGAGCCCAGCACACTGGTATTTAGATTTCCAGGTTTTAAGTCCTCTGGTTGTAAGAACTTATGCAATTAAACCCCTCTGGTTTCCAAACCAAATGCTATAGGGATTGGTCTTCCCAGTGTGGACTCCTTGGTGTAATAGTCAATTTCTCTCCCTTCTCCATGTCCACAGCTCCCCCCAGCAGATGGCTCAAGAGTCCATTTAGCTTCCCACTACATCTTTGTCCTTTCTACCCTATTCAGTGTAGCCCTTTCTCCACATTTAGTTGTGGAGTTTGTTCTGCCAGTTTTTGAGGCATTGTCTGAATTATTTATACTGAGGTGAGTGTTATCTAATTGTATCCATAGGAGAGGTGAGCTTAGGGTCCTCCTACTCCACAGTCCTCCCCTGAAGTTTCTAATATACACAAATTTTTAATTTAATATACCCATTGACTTTTATGACTGTTTCTATGTGAAACTTTGAGGCTAAACTGCTCTAAGGCATCCATGAACTAGAATAGTTACAACCAGTCTTTTGTCCAATTCTGCTATAACTGAACACTGATCTACTTCTAAACCTTAGTTCATATGCAATAAGCATGAAAGGTCTTTTACTGGACTTTCTAGTCATCGAGCCTTAGTATGGTAAATTACTCACTGTTGTGTACAACAATTCTGATATACAATCAAGAGAAATGAATCTATTTTTATGTTCTTATCTCTTGTAACCATGTTATTTGCAACTGAAAAGTAACTTAAATTAGATAAATAAGCAAGTCTGAAAAGAATGGCAGCTGAGAAATTATTTTTGTTTGTTTGTTTGTTTGTTTTTGTTTTTCTCATAAATGAACTTCAGAAGTTCATGGACAAGATGCAGAATGCTAAGAAAATAATAGGAGGGAGAGTTTTCCAGAGGGACAGATTTCACAGGGAGGTTCCTCCAGGAACAAAGGAGCTGAAAAGTGAAATTTCCCTCCCCCACAGCCCAGATAAACACACAGCCACCTGCAGGAAGCAGCATAGTGCTGGCATTCAAAACCTAACTTGCTTACAATGTGCCTTGCCCCCTCAAGCTGAGCCCTCCTCAGTCCTGGCGCTATGGGTCAGCTCTCCCAGAAAGCCAACAAACCATGCTAACACCAATCTCCCCACTGTGCACTTTGCCAAGCCTTGATTTTTGCAGCAGTGGCAGCTAGTCACCTCCACCAGAGAACACATGACATTGTTAAAACTCTAGGCACCACCAATGCATGCTTTGCAGATTACAGGCTGCCTAGCCCTAATCTCAGTGATGGCTGCACATCCCTTCTAGCAAAGGACCAGTGCCACATTATTAAATATGCACACCCCATCCACTACTTTCAAGAGCAAAAGACATAGGTGACTTTCTGAACACAGAGAAACAGACACAAAAAGATAAAGAAAATGAGAAGACAGAGGAAAATGTCCGAAATGAAAGAATAGGACAAAACTACAACAGGACACCTAAGTGAAATGCATATAAGTAATATGTCTGACAGAGAATTTAAATTAATGATCGTAAAGATACTCATTGGACTTGAGGAAAGAGTGGAGGACATCAGTGAGATCATTAATGAAGAGATGGAAAACACACACACACAAAGAACTAATTGATGATGAAGAATACAATAAATGAAATTAAAAGCACACCACATGGAATAAATAGAACTCTACAGGATGCAGAACAAATTCATGACCTAGAGGACAGAGTAATGAAAACTAAGCTGAAGGGAGAGAAAAAATATGCAAAATGAGAATAGACTTAGGGAACTCAGTGACCCCAAGTGACCCCAAGCATAATAACATTTGCATAATAGGAAACCCAGAAGAAGAGAGAGAAATGGGAGCATAAGATGTGTTTGAAGAAATAATAGCTGAAAACTTCCATAATCTGGAGAAGGAAACAGATATCCAGATCCAGTAAGCACAGAGGTCACCCAACAAAATCAACCCAAGGAGGTCTGCACCAAGACACATAATAATTAAAATAACAAAAAGCGGTAAGAATTCTAATAACAACAAGAGAAAAGGAGACAACTATGACAAAAGGAACTCCATAAGAATATCAGTGGATTTTTCAGCAGAAACTTTACAGACCAGAAGACAGTGGCATGATATATTCAAAATGCTGAAAGGAAAAAAAATTTATATATATATATATATATATATATATATATATATATATAAAATCAAGAATACTCTATCCAGAAGGGCTATTTTTCAGAATAGAAGGAGAGATAGAGTTTCACAGAAAAACAAAAGCTAAAGGAGTTCATGAACACTAAATCAGTTCTAAAAGTAATGTTAACGAGGGCTCTTTAAGTGGAAATGAAAAGCCGTAAGTAAGAGTAAGAAAAGTAGGAAGTGTAAAAGCAGTAAAAACAAACCACTAAACAAACAAAACAACTATATCTGTAAAAACTAGTCAAGGTTCTCACAAAATAAAAGGATGTAAAGTATGACACCATATACTTAAAATGTTGGTGAGAAAGTAAAGAATGGGCTCAAATTTAAGAACCATATCTTTAACATAGACTGCTATATGCAGAAGATGTTATATACAAACCTAATTGTAACAATCAAAAACCAATGGTCAATATGCAAAAACTAAAGGGGAAGGAAGCCAAGTATATCACTAAAGAAAGCTAACATACAGTGAGAGAAGAGAGCAAGAGAAGAAAGGAACAGAGAAAATACATAAAACAATCACAAAATAATAACAAAATAGAAATAAATGCATACCTATCAATAATTATCTTGAATGTAAATGGACTAAATACTCTAATCAAAAAAAAAATAAGGTGATCTTATCAAAAAACATAGAAGTGATGGAAGGGATTTTAAAAGAAGGCCAATGTGTATACTGCCTATGAGAGACTCATTTCATGCAGATTGAAAGTGAGTGAATGGAGAAACATTTATCATGCAAATGGATGTGAAAAAAATTCAGGGGAGTAATACTCATATCAGACAAAACACACTTTAAAGCAAAGACTTTGGGGTACCTGGGTGGCTCAGTCAGTTAAGTGTCTGCCTTCAGCTCAGGTTGTGATCCCAGGGTCCTGGGATTGAGCCCCACATTGGGCTGTCAGCTCACATTGGGCTGTCAGCTCAGCAGAGAGTCAGCTTCTCCCTCCCCCTGCTTGTGTTTTTGCTCTCCCTCTCTCAAGTGAATATTTTTTTAACCTAAAAAAAATTAAAAAAAAATAAAGACTTCAACCAGAAGCGAAAAAGAACGCTATATAATCACTAAGGGGGCAATCAAAGAAGAAGACATAACAATTGTAAATATTTTTGCACTTAACGTGGGAGCACCCAAATACATTAAAGAATTAATAACAGATTTAAAGAATGAATCAATAATGATACACTAATAATAACAGACTTGAACACCTCTTTTACATTAAAGGACAGATCATCTAAATAGAAATTCAACAAGGAACTTTGGCTTTGAACGACACACTGCACCAGATAGATTTAATAGACATATTCAGAAAATTCCATTCTAAAAAGCAGAATACACATTCTTTTCAATTGCACATGAAGCATTGTCCAGGATTGATTGCATATGAGGCCACAAAACAAGTCTCAACAAATTAAAAAAAATCAAAGTAATACAAAGCATCTTCTCTGACACTATGAAACTAGAAGTAAAGTATAAGAACAAAATCTGGAAAGACCACAAATCCATGGAGGGTAAATAAAGTGCTACTGAAGAATGAATGGATCAACCATGAAATCAAAGCAGAAGTCAAAAATTACATGGAGAGAAATGAAAATGCAAAAATAATAGTCTAAAATATTTGGGATGCACCAAAAGTGGTTCTAAGAGGGACGTTTATAACAATACAGACCTACCTCAAGAGGCAAGAAAAATCTCAAATAAATAACCAGACCTTATACCTAAAAGAGTTAGAAAAAGAGGAACAAACAAACTAAAAACCAGCAGAAGGAAGGTAATAATAAAGAAGTAAACAGAAATAAGTGATATAGAAACTAAAAGAAAATAATTAAATAGATTGATAAAACCTGAAGCTGGTTCTTTGAAAAGATCAACAAAACTGATAAACCTCAAGCCAGACTCATCAAAAAGAAAGTGGGGAAAAGAAAAAGAGAGAGTGAGAGGATTCAAATACAAAAAAAAAAAAAAAGTGTAGAAATAACCAACATCACTGAAATACAAAGGATTGCAAGGGAATCTTGTGAAAAATTATACGCCAACAAACTTGACAACCTAGAAGAAATGGATAAATTCCTAGAAACATATAATCTACCAAACGTGTAAAAGGAATAAATAGAAAACTTGAACAGACCAATTACCAGCAATGAAATTGAATCAGTAATCAAAAAACTCCCAACAAACAAAAGCTCAGGACCAGACGACTTCATTCTATCAAACATTTAAAGAAGAGTTAGTACCTATTCTTCTCAAACTTTTTCAAAAAGTGGAAGAGGAAGGAAAACTTCCAAATTCATTATTTGAGGCCAGTATTATCCTGATACCAAACCAGAGAAAGACACCACAAAAAAAGCTACAGGCCAATATGTCTGATAAACATAAATGCAAAAATCCTTAATAAAATACTAGCAAAGTGAATCTAACAATACATTAAAAAATCATTCACCGTGATTAAGTAGGATTTATTCCTGGGATACAGTGTAGTTCACTATTCATAAATCAATCAATGTAATATATCACATCAATATGAGAAAGGATAAAATCCACCAGATCAGTTCAATAGATGCAGAAAAAACATTTGACCAAGTACAACATCCACTCGTGATAAAAATCCTCAACAAAGTAGGATTAAAAGGAACATAGTCTAACATAATAAAGGTACTATATGAAAAATCCACAGCTAACCTTATACTCAATAGTGAAAAACTGAAAGGTCTTCCTCTAAGGTCATTAATAAGACAAGAATGTTACTCTCACCACTTTTACTCAACACAGTCCTTCGAGTTCTAGCCACAGCAATCAGACTAAAGAAACGAATAAAAAGCATGCAGAGTGGTAAGGAAGAGGTAAAAGTTTCACTCTTTGCAGATGACATGATACAATTTATAGAAAATCCTGAACACTCCACCAAAAAACTACTAGAACTGAAAAACGAATTCTGTATGGTTGCAGGTTACAAAATGAAAGCGCAAAAATACATCGCATTTCTATGTACTAAAAATAAAGTAGCAGGAAGTGAAATCAAGAAAACAATCTCATTTACAATTGCACTAAAAACGATGAAATACCTAGGGGTAAACCTAATCAAAGAGGCGAAAGGTCTTTACTCTGAAAATTATAAAACACTGATGAAAGAAATTGAAGATGACACCAAGAAATGGAAAGACATCCCATGCTCATGGATTGGAAGAGTAAATATTGTTAAAATGTCTCTACTACTCAATGCAATCTACAGATTTAAGGGAATCCTTATCTAAATACCAACAGCATTTTTTTTTCACAGAGTTAGAAAAAGACAATCCTAAAATTTGTGTGAAACCACAAAAACCCCGAATAGCCAAAGCAATCTTGAAAAAGAAAAATGAAATTGGTGCTACCACGATTCCAGACTTGAGTTATATTACAAGGCTGTCATAACCAAAATGGTATGGTCCTTCACTGGGGGCAATGAGAGCAGAGAGTGTGCCATAAAGGCCTTGGGCACACTGTAAGAGTACATGGTGGTGGGGTACTCTCTGCCAACCCCATATGCCATAATCCACCCCCATAGCACATGCAAATGTTTTTACTTGATCACAATGTCACCAAGTCCTGCTCCTGGTACCTTGTGTCTTAGTTGAAGAAGATGAAAAAGTCTTCAGAGGAAATTGTATACTGTGGACAGGTATTTGAGAAATCCCCTTGTGGATGAAGAACTTTGGTATCTGGCTGTGCTATGACTCCCACAGTGGCACCCACAACATGTGCTGGGAGTACCAGGACATGTACTGCTGCACATGCTGTCATCCAGTGCTACTGAGGCATGGATGCCCAGCACTGTGCATGGGCCCACTTGATCCAGATCATGAAGGTGTATGAGACTGCAGGAGCAAGTGCTGCTAACTGGCAATTAAGCAGTTCCATGACCACCAGATCAAGATCGCCACTGCCCCCATTGAGTCCTATGCTACCAGCACGAGCTACGTTTCACCACCAAGAGGCCCAACACCATCTTTTAGATACAGAGCCTCCCTGTCCCCAAGTCTGCCCACATAAACTCCTTAGGAAAACAAAACAATACAAAACAAAATCTGGCACAAAATAGACACATAGATTAATAGAACAGAATAGAAAGCCCAGAAATAAACCCACAATTTTATGGTGAATTAATCTTTGCCAAGGGAGGCAAGAACATGCAACAGAAAAATATAGTCTTTTCAATAAATGGTGTGGGGAAAACTGGACAGTTATGTGCAAAAGAATGAAACTGGATGACTTTCTTATATCATACAGAAAAATAAACTCAAAATCGGTAAAGGACCTAAATATTAGACCCGAGGCCAAAAAAAAAAAATCTTAAAAATGAACACAGGCAGCAGCTATTACTCTGACATTGACCATAAAAAATCTTCTAAATATGTCTCCTGAGGAAAGGGAAACAAAAGCAAAAATAAACTACTGGGACTACATCAAAATAAAAAAACTTCTGAATCACAAAGGAAACAACCAACAGAACTAAAAGACTGTATACACAATGGAAGTAGATATTCACAAATGACATATCTGATAAAGGGTTAGTACCTAAAGTATAAAAATAATTTATACAACTCAACACCAACCCCCCAATAATCCAATAAAAAATGGGCAGAAGATGTGAATAAATATTTCTCCAAAGAAGGCAAACAGATGACCAACAGACACATGAAAAGAAGCTTAATATCACTCATCATCAGGGAAATGCAAATCAAAACCACAATGAGATATCAGATATCAGAGATTCAGAATGGCTAAAATTAACAACAGAGGAAATAATAGGTTTTGGCAAGGATGCAGAGAAAGAGGAAGCCTCTTTTAACTGTTGCTAGGAATACAAACTGGTGCAGCCACTGTGGCAAATAGTATGGAGATTCCTCAAAAAAAACAAAAAACAAACAAAAAACAAACAAACAAAAAAAAACAGAACTACCCTATGATCCAGTAACCTCACTACCAGGTTTATATCCATAGATTATAAAAACACTAATTCAAAAAATATGTGCACCCATATGTTTATTGTAGCATTTTTACAATAGCTAAGTTATGGAAGCTGCCTAAGTGTCCACTGGCAGATTAATGGATAAAGAAGATGGGGGTATTCAGTGGCAAAAAGGAATGAAATCTTGACATTTGCAACAGCATACATGTATCTAGAGTGTATAATACTAAGTGAAATAAGAAAATAAGGGAAATAAGAACAAGAAAGAAGAGAAAGTTAAATTCTATATGAATTCATAAATATGTGTAATTCAAGAAACAAAACAAAGGAACAAAGGGAAAAAATAGATAGATAAACCAAAAAACAAATTTTTACTTATAAAGAAGATATAGATGGTTACCAGGTGGAGGTGGGTGGGAGGATGGGTGAAATAGGTGAAGGTGATTTAGAGTACACTTACTTTGATAAGCACTAAGTAATATATGGGATTGTTGAATTACTAAATTGTATGTCTGAAACTATTACAATACTATACGTCATCTATTTTAGTATTATAAAATAACAAAATAAAATAAAATAGGGATGCCTGGGTGGCTCAGTTGGTTAATCATCTGCCTTCAGCTCAGATCATGATCCCATGGTCCTGGGATCGAGTCACCCATCAGCTCCTTGCTCAACAGGAAGCCAATTTCTTCCTCTTCCTGCTGCTCCCCCTGCTTGTGCTCTCTCTCTCTCTTTTGCTTTCTGACAAATAAATAAATAAAATATTTTAATAAACTATGAAATTCTAGAGAGATGCATAAAGTAAGTTGTAATTAAGAAAAAAAAATGGGTGCATATTGAATATCTTCTTTTAAGATATATTCATGAGGATATAAACAGTTATTTTACCCAAATGGCCCATAAACCAGAAGGGGACACAGAGATACAGGTGGCAAATATAGAGTTGACAAGTGATTAATAGAAAGCAGAATCTGAACAGTAACATAATAGAAATCTAGACGATATGTAGTATGAGGCAAGAGATCAAAGCAATTAACTCCAAGGAGGAAGGCTTCAAAGAGGATATGTTTTTGGAACCAGTCTTTGATAGATGGGTACGACCTTGACACTCAGAGATTGAGCAGAGAAGCATACACCAGAGAGAGAAACATCATGAACAAAAGCAGAGAGTCAAACGAGTGCTGGCCAAAGAGCCTGGAGCAGAAATGATGATTAGAATACAGGTTGAAGAAATGTCCACAATAGCCAAACTATGGAAAGAGCCTAGATGTCCATCACCAAATGAATGGATAAAGAAATGTGATATATATGTATATGTATATGTATCAAATACATATGCAGCATATGAATACACATATACATATATACATATGATGCATATATATGATACACATATATATACATATACATATACATATATATGATAGAATATTATGCAACCATCAAAAAAATCTTGCCATTTGCAACAACATGTTTGGATCTAGAGGGTATTATGCTAAGTGAAATAAGTCAATCAGAGAGGGACAATTATATGATCTCACTGATTTGAGGAATTTGAGAAACAAGACAGAGGATCATAGGGGAAGCGTGGGAAAAATGAAATAAGATGAAAACAGAGAGGGAGACAAACCTTAAGAGACTGTTGGTCTCAGGAAATAAACAGGATTACTGGAGTGCAGGTGGGTGGGACAAATGGGGTGGCAGGGTGAAGGACTTTGGGGAGGGTATGTGCTATGGTGAGTGCTGTGAAATGTGTAAGACTGATGAATTACAGGCCTGTACACCTAAAACAAATAATGTATAATATGTTAATTAAAAAAAAGAATATAGGCTGAAGAGGTAGTTTGAAATGAATGATGGACATTTTGAATAACATTATGAGGAATTTAGATATTCAAAAGGATATTGATAGTTTTAGATAAAAGGAATGGATTAATTCTGAAATTCAGAAGATTACTCTGATAGAAGCATAATGATTTAGAACAAATAGAAACTGGAGACAAAGGGATATATTATTATAGACCCCAAGCATGAAAGAAGGGCATGATTAGGGCAAAAAAGATAGAGAAAAGAGATGCAAAAAAAAAATGCTACGCAGTTGAAATCAATAGAGGGATGTAATCAGAGATCAATACCAACACATCTAACATAGGAAATGGCAACATAGAGAATGCAGGAGAAGGAAATAGATTAGATGCCAAACCATTGTGGGTGAACTTAATGTAATGGAATTTAACAGATTACATGAAAGCTCAGGTGGAAGCAAATGATCATTAAATAACAGTGCACATAGGAGAACCCGGGTGGTGCTGTTGGTTAAACATCTGACTCTTGGTTTCAGCTGAGGTCCTGATCTCAGGGTCATGGGACTGAGCCCTGCACTGGGCTCTGTGCTCAGCACAGAGTCTGCTTAAGACTCACCTTCTGCACCTCCCCTCCCACTTTCTTAAATCAGCCAATCAATCAATCTTTTAAAAAGTATCAGTGCACATAATTCCAAGACAAACTCTTAATCAAGGGCTGGTGAATTAGTGGTATTCCCTTCATAGATTTAAAAAAAATGGTTGATCACTTACAACTTACTTCGACTAATAGATTTACATTTTGGGGACAATTTTGCTTGAAAAATATCTTTAAAAATACCAGTGAATTATTGAGAAAATACATGAAAGACATTTTAATATAAACAAACATTTGGAATTTACTGAGATAAATGAAATGCAAATCATCCCGGGCTCTGTATGTGCAAAAATTTACTAGTGGGCATGGCTGGGAAATTTTGCCAAGGTATCAGAAATTTGGCAACAAGTTCCCCCATACACTTAAGTTTTTTTTTTTTTTTGCTTTTCAAGTGTGAGTCATCTCATGTGTAAAATTAGAAAAAAATGAATTTTTTCAAAAGCCAAATGTTTCATTTTTGCTACATACCAAGAAGTGGGACAGTTTTAGTAATAATGTACATATTTCCAAGCATGGCTGCTATTTGAAGAAAATTCTGAAGGGTATATGACAGGCAGAATGAAGGATTGGGGCCCTTTGGATAGAGGTGAAACCATGTGCAAATGCAATAGGTGTTTGTAATTATTATAATCATAGTATTAATTGCTGGGGCACTACTGTGGCCTATTCCCTGGTTATTAAAGTTGTGCAGTTAGAATTCACTCTTGCAGACAGTGGTATCAAGAGGAGAGTAAATGTAACTGTATCACCCACAGCTACAGGGAATTATAGTTGTAACTGCAGTGAAAATATGTCTTTTTTGGAGGGGAGGAGGGGAAAACCCTGTAGGTATGTTTAGAAGGCAGGGAAAAAGGACAATGTGCCTATTTCAATATTTGTCTTGCCATAGTCAGTCTAATGACAATTGACTTGGGAACGGGTGACATTTCTCTTAGAGACAAGGGTGATTTTTGGTTAAAAATGACCACAAATTTTTTTTTGTTTCTAATGCATACATCCCCAATTATGAGGACTGGGAGATAAAAGCCTGCATTATTAGGTTATTAATGCTTACAAAACAAAAACAAAGACAAAAACAACAAAAACAAACAAACAAAAAACTATGCCAAAGTTTAAATGGCTCCATGCAAAAGCAAGTACTCCTGGATAAACTTCTCTTGCACAACACACCCCCCTCCCAAGCAGTGACTGTGACTCAGAGATCCTCCTATTTAGTGGTTCTGCCATCCCAGAGGGCCTCCTCAGAATACTGTGACATTCATCCTTACCCATATTCCTTTGGCCAGAGCTAGTTACATACCACTACCTACAGGAAGTGTAGTATTTTTGCATGTACAGAAGGGCAAGGAAATGGTGTAGAAACTGGATTCCCAGGATATCAAAACAGGACATGGTTTACATAAAATTTAATTATTTCCACAGGAGAAGTCACATAGTATTCTTGGTTAAAAATGAAGACTCTAATATAATCATCACATGCGTTGTTTTGTGGATTTAGGATAAAACGATTTTAACATAGAAAGAAAAAGATCCATCGGTGAATCTCTCTGTCAGATACTTCAGCCTGTGTGATGGTGAAATCAAACAAGGACACCGGGCCAGGAGTTTAGATCCTAATTATTGTCTTAACTCTACTGCTGACTAGTTATATGACCTTTGGTATTGTCCATATCTCTTTCAGTCTATTCCATCTATAAAATGAAACTATTAATTCCAGACTTTGTATTTTTTGAGATCCCTTTGACAAACTTAAAAGTAAAATTAGCACAATGCACATACTATATTATGCCCACTGCCAAGTGAAAAATCTCCTGTGTCTTTCTTATTTTCCATCAACCGATTTATCTTTAGTTTCCCTTTTATCACACAAGGGTAGTTATTGAATTGAATATCATCAGCTGACAAAGAATATTTTATGATAACTTCCATCTGTGTATTTTCTTTTGCTTACCCCAGGGTGGACAAATGAACACTATATAGGGGAAATATATGTATCTCACACACCATGTCTACTGAGAGGTGTTGAGGATAATCAATAAAATAAGAAACAGGAATAAATTTGTTTTAACAATCCCTAGATGAATCTTTAGTTCTTTTTAGATAAAAATAAAGTTTTTAATATTGGAAAAATGACAATTGGATCTCAGAGCAGAATATAAATTCTCTCTCCCCTAATTCCTGTCCTTCTTTCAGTTTATTTTAAGTTCCACTTTAATGCAAAAAATCTTCATGAAGCATGGTAGCAGAGTTTAATATAAGCTTATCCAAATACAAAACAGGTTGATAAACAGTTGCTAAATAAAATAAATTAAGGTAGGGCGCCTGGGTGGCTCAGTGGGTTAAAGCCTCTGCCTTCGGCTCAGGTCATGATCTCAGAGTCCTGGGATCGAGGCCCGCATCGGGCTCTCCGCTCAGCGGGGAGCCTGCTTTCTCCTCTCTCTCTATGCCTGCCTCTCTGCATACTTGTGAGCTCTCTCTCTCTGTTTCAAATAAATAAATAAAATCTTTAAAAAAAATAAAAATAAAAAAATATAAAAATTAAATTAAGGTAGCTTCTGAATAGCTATTGAAGATGGAAGTTAAATTAATATTTGGTCTTTTGATATGGGGCCCTTTTTTATTTAACCTACATATATCAAATGCAATTTGTACGAGGAATTTTTCATCTGGTCCTAAGACTTTGAGATAAGACAACTTTCTATAAGGTAAATACACATTTTAAAACCCCAGAGAGCCCAGGGCATTGAATAATAATGATCTTCTTGGGAATATCAATGCAAGACAAGCATGGCAAGCTTAGTAAAATGTCTTGCCATCAACTCAATTAATTTTGAAAATACAGTTCTTAAGCATAAATTATCAGTTAACAATTATACTGATATCAATATTACCAATCAATATCAAATCTGTCAAGTATTGCTACTTCATTGATTTGAATGAGTAGTATATTTTACTGAAGATAGAGTCTCTCAAACAACCTGATAATTCAATCTAATTCAGTATTTATTTATTGAATACTTGCTGAGTGTGTGCCAATACACAAAGATGCTAGAGAAGTACACAAGTATATAAGAAATGTACAAGAAGTAAAACCTTGTGCCTATCTAGAGATAGGTGTTAACTTAGAAGTTAATGTGATTTAGGAGACAAAATGTACCTTTAGATAAGAATGTTTAAATGAAACTACTAAATAATAGGTAAATACATGCTTCCAGAAATAATGGCAGATTATTTCAAAGGTAAAATATCATTGTACCTTAAAGAGGTGGCAAAGCCTCAGAGATATTGATAGATTGTTGGGATTTTTCTTAGGGACAGGATACTAAGTAGGGGTAGAATGGCATGAGAAAAGGTATAGAAGTTATAATGTGTAGAAAAAAAAAAAGGATGTTGACTAAAACTAAGAGTTCTTACATGTTAGACCAATAGGTAGACAAAACAAGTGAACTAGAATATAACTGTTATAGTCTGACTGTTTGTATCCTTTCAAAATTCATGTTTAACTCCTCCTAGTGCTTGATGAGATGGTATTAGTATACTGGACCTTTGGGAGGTGTTTAAGTCATTAAAATGGACCCTTCATGAATTTGGGATTAGTACCTTATAAAAGAGGTTCCAGAGATACCTGTGAGGACACAGAGAGAAGACGCTGGCTATGAACCAGGAAGAGGACCCTCACCAAAGAATGAGACCATACTGTTATCTAGATCTTAGACTTCCAGCTTCCAGAAATTTGAAAAATAAATCTCTGTTGTTTATATTCTACCTAGTCTGTGGTATTTTGTTGTACCAGCCCAAATAGACTAAGACAATGAATTAATTTTGAAAGCCAGGTTGAGATTTCAACTTAATTCTACAGGGAACTGTAAGATGTTTACACAGGGAAATTACATCATGAAAGTGGTGTTTGGGGAAGCCATATAATAACAAATCCTGCTATATACACACCTTTAACTAATGAAACGGGTTGAAACCCCATTCCCTTCATCATATTATACTATTATCCATTTTATAATTCTTGCATATTTTGATTGGTGCTGACTAGGGACCTAAGTAAAAGTAGTAAGTGTGGTGGTTAAGAGACAGCCTCTTAGATCAAAACGATTGGCTTTTCATTCTGGTTCCACCAACTCATATCAGAGTGATTTTAAGCAAATTCTTAATCTCACTGTGCCTCGATTTCTGTATTTGTATAATGGAGTTAATAATAATATCTCATAGGATGGTTATGTAGATCAGAATTCCAAACTATTCAGAAAATTCTTAAGGTTTTATAATGCTTAGCATATAGTAAGCACTTTATAAAGGTTAGCTATTAAATGTTTATTATTGAACTCCCTTTGCCAAGAGTGCATGTGACTATTGGTGTTTATGAAGTGGTTTGAACCATGTAGTTAAAAATTCATTTTTTCACTGAAAAAAATAAAGTTTTAAAAAATTAACTTTTTCAGATGAAAGTCAATAAATTGAGAAAAGACATCTTAAGTTTTACACTAAAGATGATGATATGTATTATAAATAAGTCAACCTGAAAATATACAGCAGATGTTCCAAAACTAAAATAAACAAAGGAATATATCCTTAGTTTTTATATCAATTCTTTATATCAATTTATATCAATTCTCATTTTAACTCAGATGGTTTTTATACATTTGTAAATGTTCAGTTTGATTCAATTTTTTTTTACAAAAGGAATTTCTGCTGTGATTCAGCAGTATTTATAAAGCACTGAGATATTCAAAACAAAGTGTGGGTCCATTTTTTAAGGAGCCACTTCCATTTTAAGCATATCTAAACAATACTACAGGTCAAAATCAATTTTCTCCTATTTAAAAATAAAACTATAAAACACAATTTAAAGAAACACATTTCTCCTAAAATGCATGCTAGTATTTTTTCCCAAATTAGTAATATAACAAAGATCAACCATTTTTTTCTTATATGTAAGCATATGTAAATACAAAAAAAAAGAAAAAAAATCATTATTTTCTTTGTTTAAAATTGAAGTCTGGGGATATTTAGGCCCTAAAAAACTCCTAAGATAAGCTAATTACATGATTTTGAGCCAAGTATTGAGGGAGATTTCTTCAGTGCATAAGAAAATGTTATTAGCACAGTGAACTCCTATTTAGTTATTATGGAATATAATGTTACTTTTATAGAAGTAAGTGATAAGAACTCTTGAAAGTAACAATAATTACATTGAGAGTCATTTTTCTTAAGAATTCTGTGTTTAAAATGATAATGACTGTCTTCCCTAGGATCCCCAACTCAGGTACCGTGAACAAATTTTCACATGAAATAAAAATTTGGTTTCCACAGCTAAAGATAATGCTATAGATTCTACTATCTGCACCTGAAAAATACATAAATTCAATTGTTTTACTCTTATAAAAATGAGTATAATAATCATGCCCCCCCACGTGTCACAGTGTCGTACTTCAAGTATCAGTGATATCAAAATACATGAGCAAACACATATACTTTAGCACATAATCACACACAAATCCTTGGGAGGTTATTTGATTTTTCTGAAGTTTGAATCTAGTGACTTATTTCATTTATCATTATGTCCATGTTATTAATTCCCCTTTTCAGAAATGAAGTCATTAGCCTTATTTGTGTTCTTTTAGTCTCCATGTATAGAAAAAAATTAAAATCAATGTATAAAAAGATTTTGGAAGTTCAGAGGTACCATTCTAGAATCCTGATTTATGTTTATATGCATGTACTAAGATTATTTTTATAACTTCCAACTTAAACTTTGTCTTCTTAATAGAATTTAAAATTTTTAAAATATGTCATTCTTATAGTCTTGTCACATTAAACTATAACATTTTGATGACTTATTATTAAATAACTGAAAAGTAAAAAAAAAATAACTGAAAAGTAGTAAAATTTTTTAAGTAATTCATACTACTATATTCCAAAAATTAGTTCATGTATTTATATTGACAATAAAATTTCTTTTCCATTTTCTTTCCAAATATCTTAAATGCTATTATAAGCAAACATATTTATTTCTAAACTGAAATATTGGTGCTATAGTGCTGTCAAATTATATCCATGTAAAGAAACTAGTCAAATTTTGAAAGACTGGATAAATTTTCTGCCATAAATTGAGAAATGTCTTAAGAAATTTCCATATTTAGTGTTGTCTGATAAAAATAGACCAATTTATAAATCAGGTATATGAGTTTCAAGGTTCTATTCCTAATATAAATTGACCATGTGACTTTGAGTATGCCAATAAACCTGTGTTTCAATTCATCTAAATACTGCAGAAGATAATATTATCTAAACTTTCCTCAAAAATTTTTTGGCTTCAAATGAGGCCGTTATTATGAAAAACTTTGAAACATATGAAGTAATACATATGTTTAAGATATAATTATACATTTGACCATTATACTTGATTAAATATGCTTCTTGGTTATTTCTATTTTAACTCTTAAGTGTGGAAGTTCATGTATAATACACTTACAGTGGCAATGTCCACAACAGCCAAAAAAATGGAAACAGCCCAATGTCCACTGATGGATGAATGGATAAAGAAAATGTGGTACACACACACAGACACACACACACATACACACACACATACACACACACAGGAATATTACTTAGCCATCAAAAATAATGGAATCTTCTCAGGCACCTGGGTGGCTCAGTGAGTTAAGTCTCTACCTTTGGCTCAGGTCATGATCTCAGGGTCCTGGGATCGAGCCCCACATCAGGCTCTCTGCTCAGCAGGGAGCCTGCTTCCCCCTCTCTCTCTTTGCCTGCCTTTCTGCCTACTTGAGATCTATCTCTCTCTCTGTCAAATGATTTCATTCATATGTGGAATTTAAAGAAACAAAGCAGATGAACATAGGCATGGGAAGGAAAAATAAAATAAGAAGAAAATTGAGAGGGAGGCAAACCATAAGATAAAAAAAAAAACAAACTGAGAGTTGCTGGAGGGAAGTTGGTGGGGAGAAGGGATAATTGGGTGATGAGCATTAAGGAAGGCACTCAATACAATGAACGCTGGTGTTACATGCAATTGATGAATCACTAAATTCTACCTCTGAAACTAATAAAAAATAAAAATTCAAATTAAAAAAAAATTTCAACAGTACCTAGTGCAAGCACCATAATTGGTGCTAGAGGGATGATTGGTAAAGATTCAGAAACTGGATTTAGCTTGGCATCGTTTCTTCACATATTTTTTAACAAATTTGACACTGCTAGAAGAAATTACAGCAAGAACGTAGAGTTCTATTGGTCATAAAGTGCTTAAAAGACACCCCTGGAATTGTTGTACTTCATAAAATACTTTTTTGTCCTGATAAAGACTTATTTGATATACACTTTTTTCCAAGTATGCTCACCACTTCATACAAAAACACATTCCCTAGGAATGTTTTGTAACAAGTGCCTTTGAATTACAGCTACTATGTCACACCCATATTTAATGATGAGATAAACAACTATTAAATTAAGATGGTGAAGATATGTAAGCTCTTAACTCTGAAGCTACCAGTTCATTTCAGCTCAACTACTTTCAACAACATTCATAAATCACTTATGTTGTGGTACATGTCGTGTTAGCTACTGACAAAGCAAAGATGACCAAAACATGGCTGCTACCCTTCAGAAAATTGGGAAAAGTGATCAGCTTATACTTTGAGTGTGAATATATTTCAAGAAACCATTATACCAATAAGAATCAGGAAGGCAAATAACTACATTAAACACCAAAAACAGAGAGGGAAATAAAATGGATAAATGTTATAAATTTTGTCATATTTAAATATTATTTTACTTGAGTAATTATCTTATGGAATCTTAATACTAACACAGAAAAGGAAATATCTGTACATCTTAGACATGATCCTTTATAAATAACTAAATATAATGAGGAAGAATGAGTAAGCCCAGGAAAAAATTCTCAGTAGAGATCCAGTCACCAAATCTTTGAGAAATAAGGTGATTACAAGAGGCAAAACAACAGAATTATTTCATCTATTACATTTCTTAAACCATGGCCATATTGAAGTACAGAAGAAAAGAGATAATATTGCTGGCTTTAAATATTATTAAAATGAAAGACTTTAGAAGATTTTATGAACATAAATGCTTTATAGTCAAGAGTTGGAAGTTGTAAGAAAGTGGGCATAAAGCACATAACCATAGGAAAAGCCAAATGAAATATGAAAAAGAATAAAAGATCAGAAGCAAATAGGTGATGCAGAGAACTAAGTCCTCTGCCTGCCAAACTTCGAGAATCATCTGCCTAGATGTCCCTATATTTTCTGCTCTGTGAATATGCTGTTAAAGCTCTGACTGGCTTATTTATTTATTCACATATTTTGTTCTGGATGTTTTTATTTTATAAAATATATCAAAACACTTCTTTTGCTTAAAATTTTGCTGAAAATATTACTTTTTGATATTTAAACTTTTTTAAGATTTTATTGATTTATTTGACAGACAGAGATCACAAGTAGGCAGAGAGGCAAGCAGAGAGAGAGAGAGGAGGAAGCAGGCTCCCCGCTGAGCAGAGAGCCCGATGTGGGGCTCTATCCCAGGCCCCCAGGATCATGACCTGAGCTGAAGGCAGAGGCCCTAACCCACTGAGCCACCCAGGCACCCCACTTTTTGATATTTAAATTCAATTAGTTAAGGTATAGTACATTACTAGTTTTTGATATAGTGTTCAATGGTTCATTAGTTCAGTGTAAGACCCAATGTTCATCATATCACATGCCCTCTTTAATTCCCATTACCCAGTTATCCCATCCCCCCATCTATCTTCCTTTCCACAACCCTCAGTTTGTTTCCTGGAGTCAAGAGTCTCATATGGTTTGTCTCCCTCTTTGATTTCTCTCCATTCAGTTTTCCCTCCCTACCCCTATTGTCCTCTGCACTATTCCTTATGTTCCACATGAGTGAAATTGTATGATAATTGCTTTTCCTTGACTGACTCATTTCACTCAGCATAATACCCTCCAGTTCCATCTATGTCACTGTAAATGGTAGGTATTCATTCTTTCTGATGGCTGAGTGATATTCCACTGTATACATAAACCACATTTCTTTATCCATTCATCAGTTGAAGGACATCTTGTCTCCTTCCACAGTTTGGGTATTGTGGAAATTGCTGCTATGAACATTGGGGCGCATGTGTTCCTTATTTTCATTACATCTGAATCTTTGGGGTAAATATCCAGTAATGCAAATGCTAGGTCATAGTGTAGCTCTATTTTTAATGTCTTGAGGGACCTCCTTACTGTTTTCCAGAGTGGTTGCATCAGCTTGCATTCCCACCAACAGTGTAAGAGGAGTCCCCTTTCTTCACAACCTCACCAATATTTCTCGTTTCCTGACTTGTTAATTTTAGCCATTCTGACTGGTGTGAAGTTGTATCTCATTGTAGTTTTGATTTATACTTCCCTGATAGCAAGTGAGGTGGAGCATTTTGTGTTCATGTGTCTGTTGGCCATTTGTATGTCTTCTTTGGAGAAATGTCTGTTTGTGTCTTCTGCCCATTTCTTGACTAGAATATTTGTTTTTTGGATGCTCTGATTGGCTTTACTGGGAAAATCTAATTCCTTATACAGTTCCACAGCAGTGAATTTTGTTGCTTGTCTGAACATCTGGGACAAGAAGATACGTAACAGAATAGACTTGTGCACATGGTAATTTATTGGTGAGGAAGAAACTGTCATTTGGCATGGGTATATCACAAGTAACAGAAATACTCTATATTTTATTAGGAACAAGATAAAGAAGATGAAGAAGTGATCCAGGGTTTCCAACATGCTTCATTCTGTTTCACCTACAGGGACCTGATTTAGAGAACATGTATTTTGAGGGGTTTTCATGTGTACATGTGCATGTATGTGTATATGTAGGTGTTTTTCATTTTGACAGCTAGAAACTATTCTTAGTGTTGAACTACATACCCACACAAGCAGCTGGAACTTTGATTATGCCTCTAGTAATCAAAGATTTGTTGTTACTTCCATGGAAACACTTGAAATAGTTTTTCATTTATGTGTATTTAGATTGAAGTCAAGTTCATCATTTTAACAATGTGGTCATTGGTCTTTTAGGAAGTGAATATATGTGTACAGAAGTCTTAGAAAGTTCGGAAGGAATTCAAACACCTGGAAGCTAAAGACCACCTTGCTTAAGAATGTTTGGATCAACCAGGAGATCAAAGAAGAACTTAAACAATTCATGGAAACCAATGAGAATGAAGACACTTCGGTCCAAAACCTATGGGGTACAGCAAAGGCGTTCCTAAGGGGGAAATACATAGCCATCCAAGCCTCCTTCAAAAAAATCGAAAAATCCAGAATACACCAGCTGCCTCTACATCTTAAAGAACTGGAGACAGGACTGGAAGAGATTATGCTGAGTGAAATAAGTCAAGCAGAGAGAGTCAATTATCAAATGGCTTCACTTATTTGTGGAGCATAACAAATAGCATGGAGGACAAGGGGAGATGGAGAGTAGAAGGGAGTTGAGGGAAATTGGAAGGGGAGATGAAACAAGAGAGAGTATGGAATCTGAAAAACAACTGAGGGTTTTGAAGGAGTGGGGGGTGGGAGGTTGGGAGAACCAGATGGTGGGTATTAGAGAGGGCACGGATTGCATGGAGCACTGGGTATGGTGCTAAAAAAAATGAATACTGTTATGCTGAAAAGAAATAAAAAAAATAAAAAAAAAATAACTGGAGAATCAACAACAAATCAAAACAACTCCACACATAAGAAGGGAAATAATCAAGATTAGACCTGAGATCAATGAGGTAGAAACCAGAGATACAGTAGAACGTATCAATTAAACTAGAAGTTGTTTTTTTGAAAGAATCAATAAGATCGATAAACCATTGGCCACACTAATCCAAAAGAAAAGAGAGAAAGCCCAAATTAATAAAATTATGAATGAAAAGGGAGAGATCACAACTAACACAAAGGAAGTAGAAACAATTATCAGAAGTTATTATCAACAGTTATATGCCAAAAAACTAAGCAACCTAGATGAAGTGGATGCATTCCTGGAAAACTATGAACTCCCAAAATTGAACCAGGAAGAAATTGATAATCTGAATAGACCAATATCTAGTAATGAGATTGAAGCAGTGATCATAAACCTCCCAAAAAACTAGAGCCCAGGACGTGACGGATTCCCTGGAGAATTCAATCAAACATTCAAAGAAGAAAAAACACCCATTCTTCTGAAGCTGTTTCAAAAAATTGAAGCAGAAGGAAAACTTCCAGACTCTTTTTATGAAGCCAGCATTACCCTGATCCCCAAACCAGGCAAAGACCCTACCAAAAAGGAGAATTTCAGACCAATATCACTGATGAATATGGATGCTAAGATTCTCAACAAGATCCTAGCAAACAGGATCCAACAACACATTAAAAAGATTATCCACCATGACCAGGTGGGATTCATCCCTGGGTTACAAGGATGGTTCAACATTCGCAAATCAATCAATTTGATAGAACAAATCAATAAGAGAAGAGAGAAGAACCACAGGGTCCTCTCAATTGATGCAGAAAAAGCATTTGACAAAATCCAGAATCCATTCCTGATTAAAACACTTCAAAGTATAGGGGTAGAGGGAACATTCCTGAACTTCATAAAATCTATCTATGAACGACCCACAGCAAATATCATCCTCAATGGGAAAAATGCAGTCTTCCCATTGAGATCAGGAACACGACAAGGATGCCCACTCTCACCACTCTTGTTCAACATAGTATTAGAAGTCCTAGCAACAGCAATCAGACAACAAAGAGAAATAAAAGGTATCCAAATTGGCAATGAAGAAGTCAAACCCTCTCTCTTCGCAGATGACATGATTCTTTATATGGAAAACCCAAAAGACTCCACCCACAAACTACTAGAACTCATACAGCAATTCAATAACGTGGCAGGATAGAAAGTCAATGTACAGAAATCAGTGGCTTTCTTATACACTAACAATGAAAATACAGAAAGGGAAAATCAATTCCATTTACTATAGCACCAAGAACCATAAGATACCTGGGAATAAACCTAACCAAAGAGATAAAGGATCTGTACTCGAGGAACTACAGAACACTCATGAAAGAAACTGAAGAAGACACAAAAAGATGGAAGACCATTCCATGCTCTTGGATCGGAAGAATAAACATGGTTTAAATGTCTATACTGCCTAGAGCAATCTACACTTTTAGTGCCATTCCGATCAAAATTCCACTGGTATTTTTCAAAGAGCTGGAGCAAAAAATCCTAAAATTTGTATGGAATCAGAAGAGACCCCGAATTGCTAAGGAAGCATTGAAAAACAAAAATAAAACTGGCGGCATCACATTACCTGATTTCAAGCTTTACTACAAAGCTGTGATCACCAAGACAGCATGGTACTGGCATAAAAACAGACACATAGACCAGTGGAACAGAGCAGAGAGCCCAGATATGCACCCTCAACTCTATGGCCAAATAATCTTCGACAAAACAGGAAAAATATACAGTGGAAAAAAGACAGTCTCTTCAATAAATGGTGCTGGGAAAACTGGACAGCTATATGTAGAAGAATGAAACTATACCATTCTCTTACTCCGTACACAAAGATAAACTTGAAATGGATAAAAACCTCAACATGAGACAGGAATCCATCAGAATCCTAGAGGAGACCATAGGCAGTAACCTCTTTAATATCAGCCACAGCAACTTCTTTCAAGATATTTCTCCAAAGGCAAAGGAAACAAAAGTGAAAATGAACTTTTGGGACTTCATCAAGATCAAAAGCTTCTGCACAGCAAAGGAAACAATCAAGAAAACAAAGAGGCAACCCACGGAATGGGAGAATATATTTGCAATGACAGTACAGACAAAAGGCTGATATCCAGGATCTATAAAGAACTCCTCAAACTCAATACACACAAAACAGATAATCATATAAAAAATGGGCTGAAGATATGAACAGACACTTCTCCAGTGAAGACATACAAATGACTATCAGACACATGAAAAAAATGTTCATCATCACTAGCCATCAGGGAGATTCAAATTAAAACCACATTGAGATACCACCTTACGCCAGTTAGAATGGCCAAAATTAGCAAGACAGTAAACAATGTGTGCTGGAGAGGATGTGGAGAAAGGGGAACCCTCTTACACTGTTGGTGGGAATGCAAGTTGGTGCAGCCACTTTGGAGAACAGTGTGGAGATTCCTCAAGAAATTAAAAATAGAGCTTCCTTATGACCCTGCAATTACACTACTGGGTATTTACCCCAGAGATTCAGATGTAGTGAAAAGAAGGGCCATCTGTACCCCAATGTTTATAGCAGCAATGGCCATGGTCGCCAAACTGTGGAAAAAAACAAGATGCACTTCAATGGACAAATGGATAAGGAAGATGTGGTCCATATATACTATGAAGTATTATACCTCTATCAGAAAGGATGAATACCCAACTTTTGTAGCAACATGGATGTGACTGGAAGAGATTATACTGAGTGAAATAAGTCAAGCTGAGAGTGTCAATTATCATATGGTTTCACTTATTTGTGGAGCGTAACAAATAATATGGAAGACATGGGGAGATGGAGAGGAGAAGGGAGCTGAGGGAAATTGGAAGGGGAAGTGAACCATGAGAGACTATGGACCGTGAAAAACAACCTGAGGGTTTTGTAGGGGCCTGGGGTTGGAGGTTGGGGGAACCAGGTGGTGGGTATTGGGGAGGGCATATATTGAATGGAGCACTGGGTGTGATGCAGAAACAATGATTACTGTTACGCTGAAAAGAAATTTAAAAAAATAAGAAAAAAAAGAAGTCTTAGAAAGAGAGAAAAATAGGTCATTGCTATTCAATAACTAGCACTGGAAGTAAATATATTACTCTTACTTTATCTGTAATGTCTACTGTTCAACACACAGAAATGAATATATTAGTCTGACTTCATCTGTAATGTCTACTTCTATTCTACACACAGTAATGATATATAAACCCTTAGCTTTAAGCCCATTACAGAAAGATCATTATCATGTGAATTTTTATATATTTGTGGCAAATCATAACCCCTATATTTGAATGCAAGGTACACTCTCAATAAATCAAGAGGAGAATTACAAGAATTCTAAACTAGCTGAAATTGTTCCATTTTGTATCATTCAAATTTTGTCAGAAAGGAGAATATATATATATATATATATATATATATATATATATATATATATATGAATGGTGTTTGCCTTTATGCAATTATGGAAGCTAGTTAAACAGCCTTCGTACACATGATGCTTTTATGTCTGGTGCTGGAGCCTGAGGTCAGCAAGCAAGAGAAAAAAGAAGTGTAAAAACAAACTGGAAACTGCAGGAATTGAGTGAATCTCACAAGCATACACTGACACCTGCATGAGTATCTTACCCATCACTACGAAGCTTTCAATTTTGATCTTTTTCAAGTTTTTATATGCAATGAAATATTATTCACCCATCAGAAAGGTTGAATACCTACCATTTGCATCAACATGGATGGAACTGGAATGGATTATGCTAAGTGAAATAAGTCAAGAAGAGAAAGACAAATATCATATGGTTTCAGTCATATGTAGAACATAAGGAATAGCACAAAGGACCATAGGGGAAGGGAGGGAAATCTGAATGGGAAGAAATCAGAGAGGGAGCCAAACCATGAAAGACTCTGGACTCGGGGCAGGGGGGACTGAGGGTTACAGAAGGGAGAGGTTTGGGGGGATGGGGTAACCAGGTGACAGATATTAAGGAGGGCAAGTGTGGTGATGAGCCTTGGGTGTTATATGCAACTAATGAATCACTGAACACTACATCAAAAACTAATGATGTACTGTATGCTGGCTAATTGAACATAATAAAAAATATTTTTCCAAAAAATTAAAAAAAAATTCCAGTTAGTTAACATACCATGTAATATTAGTTTCAGATGTAAAATTTAGGAATTCATCACTTACATATAACACCCAGTGCTCATCACAAGCACCCTCCTAAATACCCATCACCCATTTAACCATGAAGAAGCTGATGTTCTTCATCACAGAGCTAAACGCGTATCTGGTCTTGGAGTTGGAGAATCAGGTTGATGGAGCAGATCCCATGGAAACTGAAAGGACTTTTGTCCCATGCCAACAAGATGAGTAAACAGGTAAGAAACAACAGCATGGAGTGCAACAGTACTGAATATCCTAAATTGATCTCCTGAGCCTTCAAATCCTGTGTGAAATATTTGTGTGTGTGTGTTCCAAATATCCCTTTGAAATGCAAACAAAAGAGTTCTGAAAGACATAGTTCTAGCCTAGCTAAATTGACACAATACAAATCCACTATACCTGTACTTCACAGGAAAAAAAAAAAGGTAAAAAATGTGAAAACAAGTCGATGTAGTTACAATTAGTTTTGCCTTTTTGAGTCACTACATATTTAGACCAATATACATTCAGCACTATGTTTTAGAACTTCTTTATCTCCAGTTCTGGAGAGTGTTAAGATCAGAGGGTATTTGTGTCACAAGTGATGTGAAAGGTCATTTACTCTAAACACTCCTTTGATGCTTCAATATTCACCACAGTACAATGCTACATCATCACCCCCTGCATAGCACCTTTACTACAAGGAAGCTCACTATCTCTTTTTTGGACTAATAAAATACTTTGAAAATTCTTCTTGAGCTTGAGTATATATTTGTCACTTTTCATCTTTCACTAGTTAACCCTGTTTAGCCCTCTGAAGTCTCAAAAATCAAACTTTTTCTTTCTCTTCCACACAATAACTCTTTAAGTATTTTGTTTTATTTTTTAAATATTTATTTTGTTATGTTAGAGAGGGGGTAGGGGTAGGAGGGAAAGAGAATCTTAAGCACAGGGCTCAATCTCACAACCCTGAGATCATGACCTGAGCTGAAACCAAGTCAGATGCTTAACCCACTGCACCACCCAGGAGCCCCATTTTTTGAGCATTAAAAAAAAAAATAAGTCTCTTATGGTTTGCCTCCATCTCTGTTTTTTTTTTTCCCCTTCTATGTTCATCTGTTTTGTGATGAGCACTGAGTGTTATATGTAAGTGATGAATCACTAAATTTTAGTCTTGAAACCAAAATTATACTATATGTTAGCTAACTAGAATTTAAATAAAAACTTGAAAATATATAAAGAGCATTTATCCATAAATAAAACAAAAATAAATGAAAATATATTTTCTTTCAAAAAATTAAATATAACCATTTTTGGACTCTCCAAACCTCCTCTATTCTAAGCATCCACAATTCTTTAAAATATTCTTATAACAGTTCCTTCAGAATAGGTGCTCATCATAGGGTCAGGTTCTCTCAGATTTTCTCTGCTTTCATAATTCTCTATTTATCACTTTGTCCTTTGAGGTTGTAGTTCGTAAGGCACCCCTGATAAAAGCAGGGATATAACAGTTGTTTGACTTTCTATTTCTCAATCAAATAAGGCTCATACTGAAGCATTTTTACAGTCTTGGGATCACTTCAGAGAAGAAGGCAATGTGATATAATAAAAAGAATGCAGGTTTTGGAATCAGAAACCTTAGTTGATGTTCTAGTTTTGCAACTTAATGATTATATGATCTTAAATAAATCTCTAGCCTACCAGTCTCAGTTACTTCAAACTGGGAATAATCTTACCTACTTAACAGGAATATTGTGAAAAATAAATGAGATCAGGTATAGATGCACAGGGCACATGCACTTGAATATGATCAATATCTGGAACAATTATGCATTTGTAGTAACACATAAATAACAGAAAGCAAAATATGGATTCACTTACTTGTGGAGATAACGAATAATACAGAGGACATTGGGAGTTGGAGAGGAAAAGTGAGTTGGGGGAAATCAGAGGGGGAGATGAACCATGAGAGACTGTGGACTCTGAGAAACAGAGTTTTGGAGAGGAGGGGAGTGGGGGGTTGGGTGAGCCTAGTGGTGGGTATTGAGGGCACATATTTCATGGAGTACTGGGTGTGGTGCGTAAACAATGAATCTTGGAACACTGAAAAATATAAATTAAAAAATAAAAATAAATACAATTAAAAAATGGGCAATAGGGGTACTTGGGTGGCTCAGTTTGGTTAAGCGACTGCCTTCAGCTCAGATCATGACCCCAGAGCCCCAGGATTGAGTCCCACATCGGACTCCCAGCTCCATGGGGAGTCTGCTTCTCCCTCTGACCTTCTCCCCTCTCATGCTCTCTCTCACTCTCTTTCAAATCAATAAATAAAACCTTTTTTAAGAAATGGGCAAAAAAAAACCTGCCCCATAAAAATAATAATAATTTTAGATAAATAAAACTTATATTTGTCTAGCCAAATCCTTGTTCTATATTTTTCATATTGAGGTATATATTTCTAAACTAAGTACTGGTTTATTAAAAATATTTATTGAAACTTATTACATCAAGTCATTGTTCTGGGAACTGTAAATACAACAGAGAACAGAAAGAAATGATGCCCCACCTTTGCAAAGCTTTTATGTTCTAGTGAATAGATTGTTGGAAGAGGGACTATACAAAATGTTTAAGTAAACAAATATATAAGAAATTATACAATGTGACAATTTTTTTAAAGAAATAAAAACAAGGTGGTGAGAGATAGTAACTAGACAACAGAAATAAGAAATCTATCTTAGAAAGCATGCTCAAAAAAAAAAAAGAAAGAAAAGAAAAAAAGAAAGCATGTCCATTTTCACTTTTGTTTCCCTTGCCTTTGGAGATGTGTCTTGAAAGAAGTTGCTGTGACCAATGTCAAAGAGGTTACTCCATATGTTCTACTCTAGGATTTTTATGGATTCCTGTCACATATTGAGATTGTTCATCCATTTTGAGTTTATCTTTGTATGGTGTAAGGGAATGGTCAGTTTTCATTCCCTGTATATACCTGCCCAATTTTCCAAGCACCATTTATTGAAGAAACTGTCTTTTTTCCATTAGATACTTTTTCCTGCTTTGTCGAAGATTATTTGACCATAAAGTTGAGGGTCCATATCTGGGCTCTCTATTCTGTTACATTGGTCTCTGTGTCTGTTTTTGTGCCAGTACCATGCTATCTTGGTGATCACAGCTTTGTAATATAACTTGAAATCAGGCAACATGATGCCCCCAGCTTTGTTTTTCTTTTTCAACATTTCCTTGGCGATTCCAGGTCTTTTCTGGTTCCATATAAATTTTAGGATTGTTTTTTCCAACACTTTGAAAAATGCTATTGGTATTTTGATCGGTATGACGTTGAAAATATAGATTGCTCTGGGCAGCGTAGGCACTGACAAACAAAGAAACAAGTGTTGGAGAGGTTGTGGAGTAAGGGAAACCCTCGTACACTGTTGGTGGGAATGCAAGTTAGTGCAGCTACTTTGGAAAACAGTGTGGAGGTTCCTCAAAAATTAAAAATGGAGCCACCTATTGACCCAGCAATTGCACTACTGGGTATTCACTCCAACGATATGGGTGTAGTGAAAAGAAGGGCCATATGCATCCCAATGTTCATAGCAGCAATGTCCACAATAGTCTCTGTGTCCACAGTCTGTGTGTCCACAATCTTTCCACTGTGGAAAGATCCAAGATGCCCTGCAATAGACAAATGGTTTAGGCAGATATGGTCCATATACACAATGGAATATTACTCAGCCATCAGAGAGGACGAATACCCAACATTTGCATCAACATGGACAGGACTGGAGGAGAGTATACTAAGTGAAATAAGTCAAGCAGAGAAAGTCAATTATCATATGGTTTCACTTATTTGTGGAACATAAGGAATAGCATGGAGGACATTAGGAGAAGGAAGGGGAAAATGCAGGGAGAGGGAATCAGAGGGGGAGATGAACCATGAGAGACTACAGACTCCAGGAAACAAACTGAGGGTTTTAGAAGGGATGAGTTTGGGGGGATGGGTGAGCCTAGTAGTGGGTATTAAGGAGAACACGGATTGCACTGGGTATTATATGCAAACAATGAATCATGGAACACTACATCAAAAAATAATGATATACTATATGTTGACTAACATAACATAATAAAAATATAAATAAGGGCACCTGGGTGGCTCAGTGGGTTAAAGCCTCTGTCTTAGGCTCAGGGCATGATCCCAGGGTCCTGGGATCAAGCCCCACATCAGACTCTCTGCTCAGCAGGGAGCCTGCTTCCCCCCCTCTCTCTCCGTCTGCCTTTCTGCCTACTTGTGATGTCCATCTGTCAAATAAATGAATAAAATCTTAAAAATGTATATATAAATAAATAAACTCTGTATTCTCTTCCATTGATCTATATGTCTATCCCTATACCAACACCATAGTGGTTTGATTATTGTAGCTTTACAGTAAGTCTTGAAATCAGATAACCTCTCTCCCCCAATGTTATCTTTTTAAAAATAGTTTTGTCTATCCCAGGTCCTTTGCTTTTCCATTTCAATTTTAAAGTTAGCGTGTCAAGGGTGAAAATTGATATCTTAACAACATCTGATCCATAAGTGCAGTATATTTCTCCATTTGTTTTGATCTTTACTTTCCTTCAATAATGATTTATTATCTCTAGCATATAAACTTTGAACATATTCTGCTGGAATCCCTGAATATTTCATGTTTTTTTTTTTTTTACCTTTTTGGAAATGACAGTTTTTTTTTCAATTTCCAATTGTTTATTGCTAATATATAGAAACACACTTTTTTATATTGACTCTGTGTATCTTGTAATGTTGCTAAATTTACTTATCAGATATAGTAGTTTTTATATATAATTTTTTTGAAGATTTCATTTATTTATTTGACAGAGAGAGATCACAAGTTGGCAGAGAGGTAGGCAGAGAGAGAGGAAGGAACAGGCTCCCCCCTGAGCTGAGAGCCCGATGTGGGCCTTGATCCCAGGACCCTGAGACCATGACCTGAGCTGAAGGCAGAGGCTTAACGCACTGAGCCACCCAGGCACCCAGATATAGTAGTTTTTTTGTTGCTTTGAGATTCTTTGGAATCGTTTCTGTAGATGATGAAATAAAGTACAAATAAAGGCAACTTTTCTCCTTCAAAAAAAAGAAAAAAGAGAGAAAGAAAGAATGCTCAAAGAAGTTCACTCAGAAAAGGATAATAACTGAGTGAGACATAAAGAATGGAAAGGAAGAGTCTAGGAGCAAGTAGCATTAGGTAAAGAGGTCAATAGGGACCAGACCATCCATGGCCTTTAAGGTTGTGTTAAACAATAAAAATAACCAATTGATCTTTGACAAAAGAGCAAGAGAAATACAAGGGAGCAAATATAGTCTTTCCCACAAGTGGTGCTGGAACAACTGGGTGTCCACATGCAGAAAAAATGAATTCAGATAAAGACCTTACACCCATCAGGGAGGTGTCTGGGTGGCACAGTCAAGGGTTTGATTCTTAATTTCAGTTCAGATCATGATCTCAATGTCTTAATATGGAGCCCAGTATCAGGCTCCATGCTCAGCATGGAGTCTGTTTTGGATTCTTCCTCTCCCTGTCTTCTCTCCCCTCCCCCAAATAAATAAATAAAACACACAAAAAAAATAAAACTCCTAGAAGAAAACAGGGGAAAACCTAGATGACCTTAAGTTTGATGATGACTTTGTAAATGCAACACCAAAGGAATGATCTATGCAAGAAGTAACTGACAAGCTGGACTTCATTAAAATTAAAAACATCTACTCTGCAAAAGATATCATGAGTATGAGAAGGCAAGTCATAAACTAGAAGCAAATATTTTCAAAAGACATTAGATGATAAAGAAAGGTTATCCAAAATATATATAGAACTCTTAAAACTCAACAGTAAGAAAATAAACAAACTGATTAAAAATGGACCAAAGACCTTAACAGATACTTCACAAAAAATTATACCAATGGTAAATAAAGATAAGAAAAGATGCTCCACATCATGTATCATCAAGGAAATGAAAATTAAAACAATGATATACCACTGCATACCTATTTGTATGGCCATAATCTGGAAGACTGACAACTTCAAATCTTGGTGAGCATATGGAACAAGTATTCTCTTTCACTGACCATGGGAATGCAAGATCATTTGGCTACTTTGGAAGACAGTTTAACAGTTTCTTATACTTTTTTTAATTTTACACATTTTAATTTTAATTTTACAGTTTACAGTTTACAATTACACATTTTAATTTTACAGTTTAACAGTTTTTTACAGTTTCTTACACATACACTTACCATACAATCCAGCAGTCATGCTCCTTGGTGTTTACCTAAAGAACTTGAAAAGTTATGTCCCAATAAGAACCAGCACATGGATATATATAGCAGCTTTATTTATTATTGTCAAAACTTGAAAGCAAAAAAGATATCCTTTAGTAGGTGAATGGATAAACAAACTTTGATGTGTATAGACAATGGAATATTACTTAGTGTTTAAAAGAAATGAGCTATGAAGCCATGAAAAGACATGGAAGAAATGTAAATGTATATTGCTAAGTGGAAAAAAAGCTAGTATGAAATGTCTATATACTCTATGATTCCAACAGTATGATATTTTGGAAAACTCAAACCTAGAGAGACAGTAAAAAGTTCAGTGAATTACAGGGTTTGAGAGTGGGGGAAAGAATGAACCAGCAGCACACTGAGAATATTTTATGCAGTGAAATATTCTGTATGATATTATAATTATAGATATATGTCTTTGTATGTTTGTTCAAACCCATAGAATGTACAATACCAAGAGTAAACCATAATGTAAACTATAGACTTTTGGAGATTATGGTGTGTCAACATAGGTTTATCAATTGTAACAAATACACCATTCTGGTGAGTGATGTTGATAATGGGAGAGTTTGTTCATGTGTTGGGGCTGAGGGTTAATGAGGAATCTTTGTACCTTTCACTCAATTCTGCCACACATCTAAAACTAACCTAAAAAGCTAGTCAGCCTTTATTTTGTACGTGTCATTTGTTCTGAAAATGTTGAATGAGCTGACAATTAAAATTTAGATTGAGATTCAGTTTTACCGGATAAAGAGGTGTCATCAACAAATTGTATTTTAGGAACTGTTCTTAACCTCATAACTCACTTAATTCATCTAAATAAAGGAAATAATACTTCTGTGTCTGTTAAGTTTATTTTGGGAAAATAAAGCATTAAAAAGAACATTGCAATATTCTAAATGCTTTTTGAAATAAAGCAAAATAGGAAAAATCACTCTGCAAGTGGCATGATTAATAAGAAATACCCATAATTGTTTGTTTGTTGTAAATGGACTGATTTTCAGCAGTTGAGCCATCATTTTTCTTTTGAACATTTCTCTTCACTTTCTTATTCTTAAAAAGCTACATTTTCTACTTTATGAATGAAGAATTTCTCTACGTGTCATAGATTGGGAGTAGTTTTTCTTTGTCTGATGTCTGAATGACTTGGTTTTGATGAAAGCTTCTTGAGGCACTCCATTCCCCTTTGTAACATTAAGGATTCTTTCTCCCTAATGTCTTTTCTTCTGATGCATGGCAAGAAGAACTTTATTTCATTCAGTGTGACAATGAATATAGTGATAAAAATAATTATATTTAGTATCTTTTTTTTTTATCCTGTTACTGTAGCAATTACTATTCACTAGGTAATTGTGGTGTTCTCAGGCAGCAACCTCTTCAACCTCAGCTTCAGCAACTTCTTCCTAGAAACATTGCCAAAGACAACAGAAGCAAGGGCAAAAATGAACTATTGGGACTTCATCAAGATCAAAAGCTTTTGCACAGCAAAGAAAGTTAACAAAACCAAAAGACAACTGACAGAATGGGAGAAGATATTTGCAGATGACATATCAGATAAAGGGCTATTATACAAAATCTATAAAGAACTTATCAAACTCAACACCCAAAGAACAAATAATCCAATCAAGAAATGGGCAGAGGACATGAACAGATATTTCTGCAAAGAAAACATCCAGATGGCCAACAGACACATGAAAAAGTGCTCCACATCACTCTGTATCAGGGAAATACAAATCAAAACCACAATGAGATACCATCTCACACCAGTCAGAATGGCTAAAATTAACAAGTCAGGAAATGACAGATGCTGGCAAGGATGCGGAGAAAGGGGAACCCTCCTACACTGTTGGTGGGAATACAAGCTGGTGCAACCACTCTGGAAAACAGCATGGAGGTTCCTTAAAAAGTTGAAAATAGAGCTACCCTATGACCCAGCAATTGCACTACTGGGTATTTACCCTAAAGATACAAATGTAGTGATCCGAAGGGGCACATACACCTGAATGTTTATAGCAGCAATGTCCACAATAGCCAAACTATGGAAAGAACCTAGATGTCCATCTACAGATGAGTGGATAAAGAAGAAGTGGTATATATATACAATGGAATACTATGCAGCCATCGAAAGAAATGAAATCTTGCCATCTGCGATGATGTGGATGGAACTAGAGGGTATTATGCTTAACAAAATAAGTCAGTCAGAGAAAGACAACTATCATATAATCTCCCTGATATGAAGAAGTGGAGATGCAACGTGGGGGGTTTGGAGGGTAGGAAAAGAATAAATGAAACAAGATGGGATCGGGAGGGAGACAGATCATAAGAGACTTAATCTCACAAAACAAACTGAGATTTCCTGGGGCAGGGGTGTAGGGAGAGGGTGGTGGGGTTATGGACATTGGGAAAGGTATGTGCTATGGTGACGGCTGTGAAGTGTGTAAACCTGGCGATTCACAGACCTGTACCCCTGGGGCTAATAATACATTATATGTTTATAAAAAGTTTAAAAATATATTTTAAAAATTGTGGTGTTCTCAGCACCATATACACATTAATTAAATTAGGCCTCAATAATGAATTGAAAAATCAGCATTTAAAAATGTTTATCTTTATTTTTCCAGGCTAAGAACACAAGGCTCAGTTGAACTATAACTGCAGTACAAAGCAAAAGTGCTGAGATTCATAAATCTGTCTGATAATGAAGTCTCTTCCTTTTCCAAACAATCATCTCAGGGCTTTTGAGGTATAAGCTAGTGCTCTAAACATTAATCTGTACATCATAAAAATAAAATAGGTCTCATTAATTAATGAACATTTAAGAACAAAAGTAGTGTATTCAGGAAATCCAATAGTTATGCATTTACATTTACTTCCAGCCACTGTGTTAAAAGTTCTCAAAGTGTGATCCCACAAGACACTCAGGTTATGAAAACAGTACCAGGGTGTACTCTGGCTAATTATATAGTAGCGACACTCTCCTATTGTTTTTCTGTAGAGAAAAACAATAGGTTAACTAATAGAATTCCCCTCATTTGAACATTTTCCCCATATACCTTTCTTGAACTATCAGCATTTGCAATTCAGTTGCATAATTAACTTATTTTGATCTTTCTATATATATTCTTATCTTTTATTTTTACTCTGTGATGTATTATTATTTTTTATTGAAATTCAAAAAAATTTTATTGAAATTTTATTGAATTTTATTGAAATTGAATACCATACACTGTAATATCAGTTTTAGGTGTACAATATAGTGATTCAACACTTCCTTAGTACACCCTGTGCTCATCATAAGTACCCTCCTTAATAACCATCACATATTTAACCCACCACCAAACCTCCTCCTTTCTAATATAATTTCTCTATAATTAAGAGTCTATTTTTGGTGTCTTTCTCTCACCCTTCCCTTTGATCATTTTTTCTTAAATTCCACATATGAATGAAATCATATGGTATGTGTCTTTCTCTGACTGACTTATTTCACTTATCATAATATTCTCTGGCTCCAACCATGTTGTTGCAAATGACAAGATTTCATCCTTTTTGAAGGCTGAGTACTATTTCATTACACATAGAATATTAATGGATGGAATGGAATATAGAGCAAGAAGAGGAATGCAAAATTAAGTTTGGAGAAAGAGAATGGGTGGGTATTACTGGCTCTAAACACAAAACAGCGGGAAGTAATTGCTGGACTGTAAGCAAAAGAGTGATATAATCAAATCTACCTGAAAAAATGGAATATAATATTCAGAGTCACATGTCACATGATATATACATATACATATGACATACACATATGATATATATTGATAGATATAAATTGATAAAGATATAAAACTTATATAAAGATATAAATTGATAAAGAAGATATGATATATATATGATATGATATGATAATATAAATGATATGATATGATATGATATATATATCATATCTTCTTTGTCAATTTATATCTTTATATAAATTTGTATATATAATGTATATATCATGACATATATCATGTCTTCTTTATCAACTTATATCTTTATCAATTTGTATCTTTATATAAGGTGTGCATCATATATATCATATGTACATATGATATATATCATATGATATATCTATGATATCATATGTATATATCATATCTTCTTTATCAATTCTTTATCAATTATCAATTGATGCACACTTGGGCTCATTCCATAATTTGGCTATTGTAGATAATGCTGTTATAAACAATAAATATCAGGGTGGCTGTATTCCTTTAAATTAATATTTTTGTATTCTTTGGGTAAGTACCTGATAGTGCAATTGCTAGATAGTATGATGGTTCTATTTTTTCAACTTCTTGAGAAATCTCCATGCTGTTTTAAGAGTGTCTGCACAACTTTGCCTTCTCATCAACAGGGCAAGAGCATTGCTCCTTTCTCCACATCTGCACCAACACCTGTTTTTTCTTGCATTGTTGACTTTAGTCATTCTGACAAGTGTGAGGTAATATCACATTGAATTTTTAATTTGCATTTTCCTTTTTTTTAATTATGTTGTTAGCCACTATATATTACATCATTAGTTTTTGATGTGGCATTCAGTGATTCATTAGTTGCATATAACATCCAGTGCTCATCACAACACATTCCTACTTAATACCCATCACCCAGGTACCTCATCTCCCCACGCCCTCCCCTCTGAAACCCTCAGTTTGTTTCCCAGTGTCCATAGTCTGTCATGGTTTGTCTCCCTCTCTGTTTTCTCCCCATTCAGTTTTCCCTTCCTTCCCCTATAGTCTGCTGTGCTATCCCTTATGTTCCACATATGAATGAAACTATATGATAATTGTCTTTCTCTACGTGACTTATTTCACTTAGCATAATCCCCTCCAGTTCCATCCATGTTGATATAAATGTTGGGTATTCATCTTTTCTGATGGCTGAGTAATATTCCATTGTTTATGTGAACCATATCTTCTTTATCCATTCGTCTGTTGAAGGATATCATGGCTCCTTCCACAGTTTGGCTATTGAGGACATTGCAGCTATGAACATTGGGGTGCAGATCCCGTCTTTTCACTACATCTGTATCTTGATTTGTATTTTCCTGATGATCAATAATGTTGGTCATCTTTTCATCCGTCTGTTGGCCATCTGTGTTATCTGGAAAAGTTATTCATGTCTTCTGATCATTTTTAAACCGGAATATCCATTTTTTAGCGTGTTGAGTTTTATAAGTTCTTTCTTTTGGATATTTACCCTTCACCAGATATGTCATTTGTAAATATCTTCTCCCATTCCATAGGTCGCCTTTTCATTTTGTTTTTTCCTTCATTGTGCAGAAACTTTTTTTTTATTTCAATGTAGTCTCAATAATTTTTTTTTTTTTTTTTTTTTTTTTTTTTTTTTTTTTTTTTTTTTTTGCTTTCCCTTGCTTCATGAGACATATCTAGTAAGAAGTTGCTATGGCTGATGTTAGAGAAGTTACTGTCTGCATTCTAGTCTAGGATTTTTATGGTTTCAGGACTCACATTTAGGTCTTTAAATAATTTTGAATACATTTTTTTTTCTGTATGGTGTAAGAAAGTGATCTAGTTTCATTTTTTAACATTATTGCCCTCTGGTTTTCTCAACAGCATTTGTTGAAGACATTTTTTTTCCATTAAATATTCTTTCCTGTTTTGTCAAAGAACCCACAGAGTTGTGAGTTCATTTTTAGATTTTCTATTCTGTTCTATTGACCTATGTGTCTATTTTTGTGCCGCTACCATACTGTTTTGATTACTATAGCTTTGTAATATAACATGATATCTGAAATTGTGATGATTCCAGAGTATTCTTTTTTTCTTTTTTCAAATAGATTTGATTATATCACTCTTTTGCTTAAAATCCAGCAGTAACTTCTCACTGTTTGGGGGTTAAAAGCCATAATACTCATCCAGTCTCTTTCTCCAAACTTAATTTTGCATTCCTCTCCTCCTTGCTCTATTTTTCAGCCTCACTAGACTTCTCTCAGTTTTTGAAATTTGTCGTGCTTCTAAAAGCTCCAGGACCTTCATATACACTTTTTCTCTCAAAAATTTTCATTCCTCCCTTACTTGATTAACACTTCTATATGCTTCAGGTTTTAACATTAATACTGCTTCCATCCCTGACGTTACTATAACCATTCTTATGTTATCACCATGATCGTAGTTTAACAATTTCCAGTTAATTGTTTTTTGTTCTGTCTGTCTTCCATCTTATGCTATAGTCTCTGAGAGCAGATTCCACTCATTCATGTTTATCCTTTCATCTCCAGTGTCTATCACATGCCTGGTATATAGTAACTTTCAGTAAATATTTATTGAATGAATGGCATACAAAAAATAACACTGAAAAGATCAGCTCTATTTACACTCTTTCTTGTTGTTGTTGTTTTTTTTTTCCTGTACGTGTGTATTTCAGATATAAGAGCACCCTATATCTGAAAGTAGCAAAGAGAAATAACAAATAAATGCAGTGACCATCAGCATATTTTGTAGAAAGTTCTACTTGATTAATATAAATCATACCCATGGTTAATAAAAATCTTTTTAGGAATCCTCAACTATAAATGTAAATTTATACATTATATTTTTAGTAGGATCTCATACTCAGCAGAAATGTATCAAGGTATCAAAAATTGATGAATACAGGGGCACTGGGTGGCTCAGTCAGTTAAGCATCTGCCTTGAGCTGAAATCATGATCCCAGAGTCCTGGGATAGAGCCCTGCATCGGGTTTACTGCCCAGATGGGAGTCTGCTTCTCCCTCTCTTTCTGCCCCTATACCTTGGTCACGTTCTGTCTCTGTCTCTCTCTCTCAAATAAATAAATAAGATCTTTAAAAAATTATGAATATAATATATTCAAATCAACAGAACATTGCCAAATGACAAAATTATACAATAAAAATATATTTTTTGTGATTAATATTTGTTATGGGCTTATTATATACTTTGCCATTTTCTGGGTGCCATAATCTCATCTTCATAGCTCTATACTAATTATTATCCATGTATCACAGATAAGGAACTTGAAGTTATGATAGGCTAAATAATTATCATGAGCTCAAGAGATTCAAACTGGTTCAAATTTCAAAGCCTATATTCATTTAAATATATCTTAATTTTCTCTCTTGTTCTATGAATTTGTTTATTTTTTTTTAAATTTCATAGCCACTAGCCAATATTTTATAGAGTCACAGTGTTTGTGTACAAATTATAATGATTTAAAAATAATTTCATTTCAAGTATTATGTAGGATAATGGAAAGAGATACTATACAGTCAGAACAATTTCAGAAAGAAGAAAGGTGGAAGTATCTCAATTCCACATTCCATGATATATTACAAAGCTGTAGCAATCTAAATAATATTATACTGGAACAAAAATACACATAGATCAATAGAACAGAATAAAGGGCCCAAGACTTATCAAAAAGGAAAAAGGAAAGGACCCAAATTAATAAAAAAAAAAAGAGTGAAAGCAGAGAGATCACAGCCAACACCAAAGAAATACAAACAACTATAAAAACATACTATAAGCAACTCCATGCCAGCAAATTTGACAATCTTGAAGAAATAGATGCATTCCTAGAGATGTATAAACTACCAAAAATGAACCAGTAAGAAATAGAAAACCTAAACAGACCCATAGCCAGTAAGGAGATTGAAGCACTAGCTAAAAATCTCCCAACAAACAAAAACCCAGGACCAGACAGTTTTCCAGGGGAATTCTACTAAACATTTAAAGAAGAATTAATACATATGATCCTGAAAATGTTCCAAAAATAAAAATGGAAGGAAAACATCCAAACTCATCTTATGAGGCCAGCATTACCTTGATCTCCAAACCAGAAAAAAGACACCACCTAAAAGAAGAAATAGAGACCAATATCCCAGATGAACATGGATGCAAAAATTCTCACCAAAATATTAGCCAGTTGGATCCAACAGTACATTAAAAAGATATTCACCATACCAAATGGGATTTATTCCTGGGCTGCAAACATACTTTAACATCCATAAATCAATCAATGTGATATAATATATTAATAAAAGAAAGAACAAGAACCATATGATATTCTTAATAGATGCTGAAAAAAATATTTGACAAAGTACAACATCCTTTTTTGTCAAGGACCAGCCTTGGCTGAATGGAGAAACCTGAATTAGGGATTGGAAATGAGAAAGAAAGAGACACAAATAATGGGATTGGGAAGGTCACTGCTGATGCTGAGAGAACATTAATTTATTTACAGCAGTTTTATATGATTCAAGCACAATACAATCACGAGGGAGTTACTTTGATCATTGCATAGATAATTCAATGAAACAATCTACCAGTAAATAACAGTTTCCTCATCAGCACTGTAACACTACGTGGCATCAAATCAGCTAGCTTAAGGGCAAATCTATTTCTCTAGGCCTACTTCCTGCTATGTGGTTTATGTGCTTCTGCAAACTGTGGTTATTGCAGTGCTTTAGGGCTGAACTGTGGTGGGTGAGGATGGTCTCTGACCTGGACCTAAAACCACAAGGACACTGTCAGCTTGCTCTCTGGTCACCACACTTTCTTGGTCAAAACTCTTCACAGTGAAGGGATAGAGGATATATAACTCAATATCATAAAAGCCATCTATGGAAAATCCCACAGCAAATATCATTCTCAATGGGGAAAAACTGAGAGCTTTTCCCCTAAGGTCAGGAACACAGCAGTGATATCCACCATCACCACTGCTATTCAACACAGTACTAGAAGTCCTAGCCTCAACAATCAGACAACAAAAAGAAATAAAAGCCATCCAAATCAGCAAAGAAGTCAAACTCTCACTCTGTGTAGATGATATGATACTTTTTATGGAAAAATCAAAGACTCAACTCCAAAACTGCTAGAACTTATACTGGGATTCAATAAAATGTTGGGATATAAAAATCAATGGACAGAAATCAGTTATATTTCTACACATCAACAGTAAGACAGAAGAAAGAGAAATTAAGAGTCAATCCCATCTACAATTGAACACAAAACCATAAGATACCTAAGAGTAAATCTAACCAAATAGACAAAGAATCTGTGCTCGGAAAACTATAGAGTACTCATGAAAGAAATTGAGGAAGACACAAAGAAATGGGAAAATGGTCCATGCCCATGGATTAGAAGAACAAATATTGTGAGAATGTCTATGCTACACAGAGAAATCTACACATTTAATGCAATCTCTATCAAAATACCATGAACTTTTTTCAAATAAATGGAACAAATAATCCTAAAACTTATATGGAACCAAAGAAGACCCTAAATAGCCAGAGGAATGTTGAAAAAGAAAACCTAAGCCAGTGGCATCAAAATCCCAGACTTCAAGTCTATTATAAAACTGTAATCATCAAGACAATATGGCATTGGCACAAAAACAGACCCATAGATCAATGGAACAGAATAGGGAGTCAGAAATTGATCCTCAGTTCCATGGTTAATTAATCTTAAACAAAGCAGGAAAGAATGTCCAATGGAAAAAAGACAGTCTCTTCAACAAATGGTGTTGGGAAAATTGGACAGCCATATGCAGAAGAATGAAGCTGGACATGTATAGACTCAAAATGGATGAAAGACCTCAATGTGAAACAGGAATCCATCAAAATCCTTGAGAGCACAGACACAACCTCTTCAACCTCAGCTGCAGCAACTTCTTACTAGAAACATCGCCAAAGGCAAGGGAAGCAAGGGCAAAAATGAATTATTGAGGCTTCATCAAGATAAAAAATTTTGGACAATAAAGGAAACAGTCAATAAAACCAAAAGACAACCAACAGAATGGGAGAAGATATTTGCAAATGACATATCAGATAAAGGGCTACCATCCAAAATCTATAAAGAACTTATCAAACTCAACACCCAAAGAACAAAGAATCCAATCAAGAAATGGGCAGAAGACAAGAACAGATATTTTTGCAAAGAAGACATCCAAATGGCTAACAGACACATGAAAAAGTGTTCAACATCACTTGACATCAGGAAAATGCAAATCAAAACCACAGGGAGATACTACCTCACACCAGTCAGAATGGATAAAATTAACCAGTCAGGAAACGACAGGTGTTGGCAAGGATGCGGAGAAAGGGGAACCTTCTTACACTGTTGCTAAGAATGTAAGCTGGTGCAGCCACTCTAGAAAACAGTATGGACATTTCTCAAAAAGTTGAAAATAGAGCTACCCTATGACCCAGCAATTGCACTACTGGGTATTAACCCTAAAGATACAAATGTAGTGATCCAAAGGAGCAAATGCACCTGAATGTTTATAGCAGCGATGTCTACAATAGTCAAACTATGGAAAGAGCCTAGATGTCCATCAACAGATGAATGGATAAAGAAGATGTGTGTGTGTGTGTGTGTGTGTGTGTGTGTGAGTGTGTATGAATATTATGAAGCCATTAAAAAAACAACAAATCTTGCCATTTGTAATGATGTGGATGGAACTAGAGGGTATTATGCCAAGTGAAGTAAGTCAATCAGAGAAAGGCAATTATCATATGATCTCACTGATATGAGGAGTTTGAGAAATAAGACAGAGGATCACAAGAGATAGGAGGAAAAAATGAAATAAGATGAAACCAGAGAGGGATACAAACCATAAGAGACTCTTAATCTCAGGAAACAAACTTAGGGTTCCTGGAGGGGAGATGAGTGGGAGGGATGGTGTGGCAGGGTGATGGACATTGGGGAGTGTATGAGATATGTTGAGAAAAAAATAACAACAACAACAAAAAGAATAAAGGGCCCAGAAATAAACCCATGATTAAATGGTCAATTAATCTATAAAAAGGAGACAAGAGTATACAAAGAAGAAGACAATCTCTTCAATAAATAGAGCTGGGAAAAATAGACGGCTACATGCAAAAGAATGAAACTGGACCACTGAATTAACTATATACAATAAACAAACAAACAAAACCTCAAAATGGATTAAAGAACTAAATGTGAAATCTGAAACTATAAAAGTCTTAGGAGAAATCTTTGACATCTTAGTCAAATTACATCATTTAGTAATCTAAATCAAGCATAGAAACATTATATATATATATTTTTTTCTATTCTATCAATCTGTATCTATATCTATATCTGCTTTGGAAAGGGAAAAAAAAGTAAAAATAAACTACTGGACTATATCAAAATAAAAAGCTTTTGCACGGTGAGGCAAATCATCATTAAAACAAAAAGACAACATACTGAAAGGGAGAAGATATTTGCAAATAACATATCTGATAAAGGGTTTTATCCAAAATAGGTAAAGAACTTCCACAATTCAACCCCTATCCAAAATAATCTAATTTTTTAAAAATGGGCAGAAGAAATGAACATATTTTTCTCCAAAAAAAGACATACAGATGCTCAACACACACACACACGCACACATGAAAAGTGAAAAGATGCTCAACATCACTCATGATCTGCGAACTGCAAATCAAAACCACAATGAGATAGAAACTCATATATGTCAGAATGGCTAAGAAAGAAAAATAGAAAAAGAAACAACAACAACAATAAAAACAATAAATAAATGTTGGCAAGGATATAGATAAAAATGAACTTTCATGCACTACTGGGGGAAACACAAATGAATCAGGCCTCGAGTACAAAAGGATTGAAACCATATGATGCATATTTTCTGATCACAATGCTATAACAGTTTAAGTCAACCAAAAGAAAAAATTTAGAAATATCACAAATATAGGGAGGTTACACAACATGCTAATAAACAATGGATGGGTCAACCATCAAATCAAAGAAGAAATTTAAAAAAAAATACTGAGAAACAAATGATAATAAAAATAAAATACTCCAAGACCTTTGGGATGCAGCGAAAGTGGTCCTAACTGGAAAGTATATAGCAATATAATCCTACTTCAAGAAGCAAGAAAAATCTCAAATAAACAACCTGAACTTACACCTAAAAGGCCTAGAGAAAGAACAACAAGCTTAAAGCCAGAAGAAGGGAAATAATAAAGATTAGAGCATCTGGGAGAGAGGCTAAGATAGCAGAAGAGTAGGAGACCTTAATTTAATCTGGTGCCAAGAATTCAGCTAGATAATTATCAATTCATTCAAAACACCTGTGAACTCAAACAGAAATCAAAGAAAAGAATAGCTGCAACTCTATGAATAGAAAAGCTACCACTTTCTGCAAGGTAGGAAGTGCAGAGTAGTACATAGGAGCTGATAAATGGGAATATATAACGTGGGAGGAGCCTCCATCAACCAGCTACCAGCAATGATAGAGCAGCAGGGCACAAAATTGGAACTTTTAGAAGTTTGCTGTGGTGAGGGATGTTGTTTGGGGACAGATCTTTAGCTGGGGCAGTGTGGTCTCAGCATCCCTCGGCTCACAGGAAGACCAGGTGGTGCCCAAGTGTGGCAGAGCTCCCAGGCACCACAGCTGGGTAGCTTGCTGCAAAGAGTGAGCCCAGGAATGGGATCTCAGCTAAGAGTTGCTATAAAGCAGGAACCATGGAAGTCAGGTGATTGCTCTCTGAGCAGGGGCCCAACAAGCAGCAGATCCAGTGAGACCACCTCTTCCTCCCCCTGGAGGAGTGACATGGGAGCACACCACAGGAGTCTACAGGGTTTGGAAACTTGAAATGGGGTTGTGTGCCTGAGACAGAAACACTCAATTACAAGCAGAATGAGCACGCAGTGTGGCCAGAAACCAAGGAGACAGTAAAGATTGACTGCTTTCCTCTGAGGGCTCACTGAGGAGTGGGACACTGAGCTTTCCACTCCAAGACCAGAGATTTGGAGGCTATTGTTTTCATTCTCATCCTCTAAAGCTGTGCAGAAAGCCTTCAGTGAAAAAAGCCACATAAAGCAAACTGGAGCAGATTACTTAATCTGGCCCCCTGGCAAGGGCAGTACAATTCCACCTGCTGCAAATACACTAGAGAATCAATGCAACAGGCTCTTTCCCCAGAAGATCAGCAAGAACATCCAGCAAAGACCAAGTTTACTGATCAGTAAGAACTGCAAAACTATAGCACCAGGGAAAAACAGCACATAGAACTCATATTTCTTTCCTATGATTCTTTAATCTTTCAATGTTAATTTCTTTTAATTTTCTATATTTTTAAAAAATGTGTCTTCTTTCTTTTTCAACCAATTTCTTCTTTTATCCAGTCCTTTTTAAAATCTTTTTTTAATTTTCATTTTTACTGTTACAGTCTATCCCTTCACTGTATATATCTTATGTTTTTATTTCTTTAAAATTTCAGGATGTAGTTTCTTTTAAAGAACAAAATGCACCTAAAATCTACTGTACGGCTCTGAACTATTCACCTGTGTGATCATATTCTCTCTTTTATGTTTGTTTATTTTGTTATAGTCTTTTTTAACTTTAGTCTTTACAGTTACATTCTATGCTTTCAATGTATTTAATTTTCTTTATATATATATTTTTTTCTTTTATGATTTTGAGATGTAGTTTCCTGTAACAAACTGACCAAAATACACTCAGGTGATAGTGTATTGTTCTATTCTAGTCAACTATCTGTTTATAGCTCTTCCATTTTGTTGATACTTTTGTTGTTTCATTTTCTTTTGCATTTTTCTTTCTTTTAATTTCCATTTTTACAGTTATATTCTATCCTTTCATTGTCTTTAATTTTATTTTTGTACATATGTAAATTTTTCTTTCTTTACAATATTAGGATCTAGTTTTCTAACAAATATATCAAAATACACACAGAATCCAGTGTGTTGCTCTATTCTGCTCATTGACTGATTATAGTCTCACTTTTTCCCCACTTTATTTTGGGTCTCTTCTGATTAGTGTATATTTCTCTGGGGTTGTTGTTGCCATTGCAGTATTTTGTTCTCTCATTCATCTCTTCTTCTCTGGGCAGAATGAAAAGGTGGAAAAATTCACCTCAAAAAAGAGAACAGGAGACAGTGCTGACTGTCAGGAACCTAATCAATATGGACATTAGTAAGACATTGAAACTAGGGTTCAGAAATTGATTATAAAGATACAACCTGGGCTTGAAGAAAGCATAGAAGACACTAAAGAATTCCCTTCTAGAGAATGTAATTCTAACCAAGATGAAATTTTTAAAAAGCCTCTTAATGAGATGCATTAGCAATGGGGGCTCTAACTGCTAAGATAAATGAGGCAGAAGAGAGAATTAGTAATATAGGAAACCAAATAATGGAGACTAAATAAGCTGAGAAAAAGAGAAAAAAAAATAAACTACTACAAAGCGAGGGGAGAATTTGGAAGATAAGAGATACCATAAAGTGGAGCAATATTAGAATAATGGGGATTCCAGAAAAGGAAGAAAGAAAAAGAGGGGCAGAGGTATGTTGGAGTAAATTAGAGCAGAGAACTTCCTTAATCTGGGGATGGAAATAGGCATCAAAACCCAAGAGACACAGGGAACCCCATCAAAATCAATAAAAATAGGTCAACATCTTAATATATAATACTGGAACTTATAAATCTCAGAGACAAAGAGAAAACCATGAAAGCAGCTCAGGACAAGAGGTATGTAATCCAGAAGGGTAGACATATTAGAATGGCAGCAGATCTATCCACAGAAACTTGGCAGAATAGAAAGGGCTGGTGTGATATATTCAGGATGTTAAATGAGAAAAATATGCAGCCTTGAGTGTTCAGGTATGATGTCATTCTATCCAGCAAGATGTCATTCAAAATAGAAGAAATGATAAAAAGCTTCCAGGACAAACAGAAATTAAAAGAATTTATGATCACCAAACCAACCCTACAAGAAACATTAAAAGTGGCCCTCTAAGCAAAGAGAGAGCCCCAAAATAACACAGACCAGAAAGGATCAGAGAAAATATACAGTAACAGTTATTTCTAGGCAATAAATGGCACTAAATTCATATCTTTCAATAGTTATATGAATGTAAGTGGGATAAATACCCCTATCAAAAGACACAGGGTAGGGTTGCCTGGGTCACTCAGTCATTAAGCGTCTGCCTTTAGTTCAGGTCATGATCCCAGGGTCCTGGGATTGAGCCCTGCATCAGGATCCCTGCTCAACAAGAAGCCTTCTTCTCCCTATCCCACTCCGCCTGTTTCTGTTCCCTCTCTTACTGTCTCTTCCTCTGTCAAATAAATAAAAAATAAATAATCTTTTAAAAAAGACACAGAGTATCAGATTGATAAAAAATCAAGACTGCCATTGATGTGCTATCTGCAAGAGACTCATTTTAGACTCAAAGACACCCCCGGATTTAAAGGAAGGGGGTAGAAAGAAATTTATCATGCTAATGAACATCAAAAGAAAGCTATGGTGGCAATTTTTATACCAGACAAATTAGATTTTATACTAGACTGTAAAAAGAGATGAAGAAAGATACTATATCATAATTAAAGGGTCTATGCAACAAAAAGACTTAACAATTTTGAATATTTATGTCCCTAATATGGGAGCAACCAATTTTATAAGCCAATTAATAGCAAAAATCAAAGAAACATACCAACAATAATACAATAATAATAGGGGAATTTAACACCCACCCCTCACAGCAGTGGACATGTTGATCATCTAAGCAGAAGATCAACAAGGAAATAGGGCTTTGAATGACACACTGGACAAGATGGTTTCACAGATAAAGTAAGAAAATTCCATCCCATAGCAACAGAATACACATTCTTCTTTAGTGCACTTGGAATATTCTCCAGAAGAGATCACATCCTGGGACACAAATCAGTTCTCAAATATTACCAAATCGATTGGGATCATGCCCTGCATAGTTCTGGATCACAATGCTTTGGGACTGGAACTCAATCACAAGAGGAAAGTTGGAAAGAATTCAAATACATGAAAGTTAAAGAGCATCCTACTAAACAATTACTAGGTTAACTAGGAAATTAAACAAGAATTTAAAAAATCATGGAAACAAGTGGAAATGAATAGACCACTGTTCAAGGTCTTTGGGATGCAGCAAAGTTGGTCATAAGAGGGAAGTATATAGCACTACAAGCATTTCTCAAGAAACAAGAAAGATCTCAAAAACCACAACTTAACCCTACACCTAAGGAACTGGAGAAAGAATGTCAAATAAAGCCTTAGCTTAGCAGGAGAGGAGAAATAATAATCAATTATAAGGACATACTATGAACAATGACAAGCCAACAAATTAAGCAATTTGGAAGAAATGGATGCATTCCTAAAGACATATAATTTACCCAAACTGAAGAAACAGAAAACCTTGACAGACCCATAACCAGCAAGGAAACTAAAACAGTAATCAAAAATCTCTCAATTAACAAGAGTCCAGGGCCAGATGTCTTCCAAGGGGAATTCTATTAAACATTTAAAGAAGAATTAATACCTATTCTTCTGAAGATATTTCAAAAAAATAGAAATGGAAGTTATACATCCAAACTCGTTCTATTAGACCAGCATTACCTTGATCCCAAGCCAGAAAAAAGACCCACCAAAAAGAAGAAATAGAGACCAATATCCCTGATGAACATGGATGTAAAAATTCTCACCAAAATACTAGCCAATTGGACCCAACAGTACATTAAAATGATTATTCACCATGACCAAGTGGGATTTATTCCTGGACTGCAAGCATGGTTCAATATCCACAGATCAATCAATGTGATATACTCTGTAAATGAAAGGACAAGAACCATATGATACTCTCAATAGATGCTGAAAAAGCATTTGACAAAGTATAACATCCTTTCTTGATCAAAACTTTTCACAGTGTAGGGATAGAGGGTACATACCTCAATATCATGAAAGTCATCTATGAAAAATCCACAGCAAATGACATTCTCAATGGGGAAAAACTGAGAGCTTTTCCCCTAAGGTCAGGAACACAGCAAGGATGTCCACAGCCACCAGTGCTGTTCAACACAGCACCAGAAGTCCTAGCCTCAACAATTAGACAACAAAAAGAAATAAAACCCAACTGAATTGGCAAAGACAAAGTCAAACTCTCATTCTTTGTGGATGACATGATTTACCCCAAAGATACAAATGTTGTGATCTGAAGGGGCACATGCACCACAATGTTTAGAATACCAGTGTCCATAGTAGTTTAACTATGGAAAGAGCCCAGGAATCTATTGATCTATTGACCAATGAATGGATAAAGAAGTGGCATATATATATATATATATATATATATATATATATATATGCAGCCATCAAAAATGAAATCTTGCTCTTTGCAACAACATAGATGGAACTAGAGGGTATTATGCCAAGTGAATTAAGTCAATCAGAGAAAGACAATTATAATATGATCTCACTGATATGTAGAATTTAAGAAACAAGGCAGAGGATCATAGGGGAAGAGAGGAAAAATGAAACAAGACAAAATCATAGAATGAGACAAACCATTAGAGACTCTTAATCATAAGAAACAGAGTTGCTGGAGGGGAGGGGGCTTTAGGGATGGGGTAGACAGAATACAATGTAATATTACTCAGCCATAAAAAGAATGAAATTTTGCCATTTGCAACAATATGTATGGATCTAGAGTGTATAATGTTAAGTGAAATAAGTTATTCAGAGAAAGACAAATACCATACGATTTCATTCATATATGGAATTTAATAAACAAAGCAAATGAACAAAGACAAAGAGGCAAACAAAAATACCAACTCTTAAATGTAGAGAACAGACTTGTGATTGCCAGAGGGAACCTAGTTGGGTGTTTGGTGGAATAAGTCAAAGAGCTTAGAAGTACACTCACTATGATGAGCATTGAATAATGTATAGAATTGTTGAATCACCATATTATACACCTGAAATTAATATATCACTCCATGATAATTATACTGGAATTTAAAAATTAAATATATTTTTTAAAAATTTTAAAAAGATGATATGATGTTTATATATACACATACATAATAGAATTTTACTGAACCATAAAAAAGATGATATCTTTCCATATGGGACAATGTAGATGGGGTATACAACGTATTACGCTAAGTAAACTAAATCAGAAAAAGACAAATAACATGATTTTCCTTATATATGGATTTTCAAAAATAAAACAAATGAAAAATTAGCAAACAAAAAACAGAAACAGACCAATAAATACAGGGAAGAAACTGATGTTTACCAGAGTGGAGGGGGTTTAGCGGATTGGCAAAATGGGTGAAGTGAAGTGAGACATACAGGCTTCCAGTTATGGAATGAATAAGGGATGGAAATAAAAGGTACTGCCTGGGAGATATAGGCAATATCAGTAGCTACTGATATTGTACTAGTAGTAGTAGCTACTACTAGTAGCTACTCCTGTAGTTAGCATAGCATAATGAATAAACTTGTTGAATCACTGTACTGGATGCCTGAAACTAATGCAATATTGCATGTTGACTATATTTTAATTAAAAAAAATAAAAGAACAAAAGGGATACCAAACTATTTTATGTAAGGTCTTTATGCCACAAAAATGCAAATGATACTAAACTTAATAGATAGGCTTAGTGTCATTCCAAATACAATCCCAGAGTTATGTATTAGTAAATCTGCTTTTTTTAGAAACAAAAATAATTTAAAATTCATTTGGAAGAACAATCAAGAAAAGTTTAAAAACAATAATGAACAGTTATTTGCCTTTCTAGAAATCAGAATATTTCACCGTAATCAAATAAATATGGTATCAATGTAGGGATAGAGAAATGTATCAGTGGAACAGACTAAAGAATTCAGGAACAGATCCCAGGACCTATGATAATTTAATATAATACACAGTATTAGCTGAGTGATAAAAGAATGGTTTATGTAATGTGTGTTATAAGTGCAACTGGCAGTGACCTGTAAAAATATAAATTTAAACTCTATTCCCCAATGTATCAAAATAAATCATATATAAAGTAAACTAAAAAAATCTTAAAATATGTATGAGACTAAATATGTAGTCTAGGGATAGAGAAGTTCTTCACCAAGGTAAGAAAACTAAAGTCTGTAAAAGGAAAAAAAAAGTAAGCCTTCCAACATATGAAACAATAAGTTTTCTAAGGCAAAAGATGCATTAAACAAAGTTAATGCATCACAAAAAATAAATCTGGAAATAGCAAAGTAACTTACAAGGACAGGTGCAATATCTATATTAATGTTTCTCAAAATTTAGGATAAATACATGGCATTTTATTAAAATGCAGATTCTGATATGGTAGATCAGAGATGACGCATTGTCAACCAACACAAAGGTGATGCTGATACTGGTAACTCTTAGGAATTTGTTAAGAGAAAAATAAGCTCTCCATGAAGGTGAAAATGAGCAAAGAGCATGGGAAGGCAATTTAAAACAGAAAATTAAAATAACTCACATATTTGAAATGATGCTAAAATCATAGATAAATATATATAACAATGTGATACTAGCTTTCATGTGTTATTTTTTATTTGCAAAAAAGGAAAAGGAAAACCCTCCTAGGATGTGAGGGATATGAATGAAAAAATTGCTTTCATATTATGCAGGCTTTGATTTTGAACTATTAGAGCTCTTTGAAAAAGTTATTTGATAAAGCTATTAAATTTTTAAAATATACATATCTTCCAAGGTCACATCTCTACTAGTAGGAATTTAGCCCATGGCAACAAAGCACCACTATGAGAGAATACATGTATATGTATGTTTGCTACATCATTGTTTGTAGAGACAATAAGAAAAAAAATGGAATTCTTATATTTATGTTATTGGTTAAATAAATTATGAAGCAGTTACAACCTATAATGTATAACCATTAAGATAATAAATTAGGGTATACCAGTTGAGATGGAGCAATCTTCACAAGTTGTTATTGAATAAGAAAAGAGAGATGGGGTATGGGAATTCACAGTGCCTGGATAGACAAAATCTGATTTGTATGAGCCTCCCTGGATGAGACTGATTGAAAAGTGAAGGAGGAGTGCCCAGAAGACTGGGCCTCCTTTGAAGTTTCTCTGTTGAAAATGGCCAGATTCTTACTGCAGCTCAAGGTTCTCATCTAGGGAGTCAATGTTTAAGTTTTGAAGAAAAACAGGCACCTGTGGTGATCATGTACTTCACAGACTCCTTGCCTTTTTGCCCTTATCACACGCTGCTGCATATATTATTATCCTGACCATTAAAGTTACACATTCCTCCTCACTTTGAGCTTGTGCCTGATATATTGCTAAGACCCCAATAAAAATGGAGACAATGCTTGGCACAGGGCTTTTGTGACTAGAGCATCTTGTCCCCAGGCCTTTCCTTTCTCCTACTAAGGTGTCTGGAGTAATCTTTTCATTCACCTTCTCAGAGTTTGCTGGACAAACCTGACAATGGGGATGTAAAAATGGTAAAGTCTATTGTAGGTATATGTACTCACTATGATGTTAACTCTTTGTTATTAGATGTTAACACATACATACTCACTAAGATGTTAACTCAAGAGTTTGTACCCACAAGTATACAGTTTATTTGTATTTAGTGATAGGCAAAATAATCAGGAAAAAAAATACTACCCATCTGTTTCAATGCTTGATAAATCATCTTTCCACAGATAACCTTAATGTAATCCCCATACTATAGTTGAAGTTTAGAGGTAAGCCATCAGGGAGAGGTAAGTAAAATAGAAAAAATAATCATACTCCCAAAACTTATCAAACAAGAATAGTATAATGCCATTGGTGTAAAATTGTATAAATGATTACATGAACACATTAAAATATTAGAAAAAGTAACAGAGCCATTTCTATTGACCTGTAGGTATAAACAAGATATATTAAGTGAAATAAGAAAGTCGTAGAGTAGTATGTATGCTTTTGTTTCTAAAAACAAATGAGCAAACAAGTCTCTCTTACATATATGAATATATATATATATATATATATATATATATATACACACACACACACACGTATGTAGAGGGGCAAAAGATATGAATTAGGCTGTTGATATCAGTGCTCAGTTACCTCAGAGAGAAAGTCAGTGGTAAGAAGAGATGGAGTAATTTCTCATTACAATGAAACATAATATGCACACTTTTATAAAACAGATTGTTTTTAGTATGAGAAATTTGGCTATTTACATACATTCATACTAATGTTTTGTAAGACAAAGATAATTATCCACAAATTTTTCATCCTTTATAATTCTCAATATTTCTACATAGCTCCAAAACATATGATAAATTCCTGAAGAAGATGTTATCCCTATAAAATCTCTTAATTCTAATATATTAAAAAATCATTTTATTCAATTTGTAAATGGAATTATATTTGCTAATTTTACTTCCCTAAATATAATTGATAGAAATTTTCTACTAGAGGTAGAATCACATTGAGAAAAGATTTAGTGATTATTTGGAATGACAAAGAAAATAAGTTTCCTTTCTTCTGCAAACTAACCATTGTTTCAAACTGGCTTCTCGGGCTGTGAAGGATTATTTGACATTGAAATAAAGTCAGGAGACCTGTATTCTAGTCTTTTCTTTGCCACCGTGTGAACTTTTTAAACTTCATTATAAAGAAAAGAAGAGAAGAGAAAAGGAAAGAAAGAGAAAAGAAATAAAAAGAGAAAGAAAAGAATAGACTAGAAGTAATTGGAAGTAGTAGAAACATAACACTAAGCCTATATGTCTAATTCATCATGCTGCTATGCTTTGCTGAGCCCAGATGTGTTCAAATAATCCTTCACAACCCAAGAAGCCAGTTTGAATCAATGGTCAGTTTGCAGATGAAATGAAACTTCTTTTTTTTTGTCATTCCAAATAATCACTAAATCTTTTCCATCAGTAGTCCTCAAAAACTCTCTATTGGTTTTTTATTGTCCTCCTCACAGATGTGTCATTCATCTACCCTTTCTTTGTCTTTTCAAACATCAGTGACTATACACTGAACATTCTTGAAATACCTGAAAAATCTTCCTAATTAACATCACCAAGGAAGAATAATTCTATCCTGCAAGTTTCCACATACATTTACCCTGGATCTCATCTATTCTTTTTTTTAAACAACTTTATTACAGTATGGTTGACAAACAAAAATTTACATATTTTAAATATCTATATCCTGGCTATGGGAGAAAATACACAATATATTGGATGTTAATTGAGAACATATATAGCCTCATAGAGAACTTAACCATAGCCTTACAAAGTATTGCCACCTAACTGGCAGCATAACTGAGTCTTCAAAAGGTCATTCTACAATTGCTTCAAGCTGGCTGTTTTAGGACAATGGGAACCATGATGAGACTAGTGAATTTCATGATCATGGGTCCATTGCCACACTTTATTTGCTCTGAAGTTAGTTTCTTGATCAAAAATTGTGTGTAGAATACCATAATAGTGTATAACACACAATCAAGTCCACCTCTAGTAGATTTTGCAGAAGCACTGCATGTAGGAAAGACAAATCCAGATACAGAGTGTCTATTCCCATAAGAATGAAACACTTCCCCTTCCCTGATGGAAGTGGTCCAATGTCACTAACCTGCTGCAGGTAACTGACCACCCCAGGGAAGTGGTCAGTATTAAAGACAGTGTTGGTCTCTGCTGCTGGCAGATTGGGCATTCAGTTGTAGGTATAGTCAAGTTAACCTCCGTGAGATGAAATCCATGTTTCTGATCTCTTGCATAACACCCATACCTGACATTATAGCCATTGTTACAAGCCCACTGGGTAGTGACAGGAAAAGCTGGGCAGAGTCTGCTATCTTCAGAGTGTGTCATCCTACCCACTTGACGATTAAAGTCCTTTTCTTTTTTTCTTAAATAATTTTTATCATGTTCAATTAACCAACACATAGTACATCATTAGATTTTGATGTAGTATTTAATGATTCATTATTTGTGGATAACACCCAGTGCTCCTCACCACATATGCCCTCATTAATACTCAACACTCATTTACCCCATCCCCACATGCCTCTCCCCTCTGTAAACCTCAGTTTGGTTTCCAGAGTCCAGAGTCTCTCATGGTTTCTCTCCCTCTCTGATTAAAATCATCTTCTGCTTAAGTCACTCATTAGTAGCATTCAGATGGGACACAAATATCTTCATTGTGTTGTTTTGCCCACTCAGAGAGGTCAATTCACATATCCTTACCCTATACCTCCTCGCCACCAATTTTCCAATCATGTTTTTTTTTTTCCCCAAGTCCCTCTCCATCCAGCCAAGTCATTGAGCATGGCTCACAAATTTGTATATACTCATATCTCTTCCAATTTTTCTTTCCATGGAAATTAAAAGCCAGGTGCACAGCTCAAAGTTCTGCCCACCTGGAAGATTTCCTTTCAACGCTGTCCTTCAGGGATATCTCAGAAAGGAGCTACAGTACTACAGCTGTCCACTTTCAGGTGGTGTCGGCATATTATACAGAACTATCTCTAAATCAGGCCAGAGTTTTCTCTTGTAGGGAACTCCCCATAAAGACATAAGTGTGGCCTAGGTGAGAAAAATTAATATAGCAGGACAGGGTGAAGTATATGCATTAGGGTCACTTTCTTATATAACTTAATTGTGCTTCCAAAGACTATTCAATCCTGATATTGTATGAATTACTTTCATTTGAAGATGAAGTGTTGCTATGCACACCCAACTCTGTTGCTAGATGGGTCATGTAACACCCAGTTCATCATGGGCAATTCAACATAAGTTGGTAGCCCATAGTCAAACACTGTCTCTACAAAAACTTAGTAACAAGCCAAAAACGTTCTCATAACAAACAAAAACAAAAAAATACCCTGTTATTCACAGGGGATAACTAGAGTTTTCTCCAAAATCCTAATAATCCGCACAGTGATTCACTGACAGTGGCCTGTTAAATCTCCAAAGGGCACCTCTATCTGCCAGACATTTCAAGCATCATTGGATTTTTCGGATCATATGGTCCAAGTGGCAGAGAAATTTTAAAGATAGCCTGGACCTATTGGAAAGGCTTCTTTTGTTCTGGGCCCCACTGAAAACTAGATTTCGTGTCACTTGGTAAATGGGCCAGAATATCACACCCTAGTCAAGAATATACTGCCTCCAATATCCAAAGAGGACCACTAGGAATTATGTTTGTTTTTGTTTGTTTTGTTTTTGTTTTTGTTTTTTTGCTGTATAATGGTCCCATTCTTCATCTTAGAAGCTGTATCTTGTCTACAGCCACACCACCCTGAACATACCCAATCTCCTCTGATTTCAGAAGCTAAGTAGGGCCAGGCCTGATTAGGACTTGGATGGAAGAAGCCAATTCTCAATATGCCCCATACCACTGAATTTCTAGCTGATTCACTGAAGTTAAAGGCCTTTAAACTTTTTTTTTAATTTATGATTTTTTATTAATACAATATTCAAGAGCAGTTTTAAGTTTGTAGCAAAATTTAGGGAAAGGTACAAAAATCTCCCATACAATGCTTTCCCCAACATCTGCATAGCCTCTCCCATTATCAATTTCACCACCATAGTGGTACAATTGTTACAATCAATGAATCTATGCCTTTGAATTTTGGACAGATTTATTTTCCACTTCTGACTTTGCTCACTAGGTGTAATGTACATTATGTCACAACTATAATGGACCAGTGTAATGTCTCCTGAAAGGGAAATTTGATCAAGTCCCTATCATTCCTATAATATCATTAGGCTGAAGAGGTGGTATATTTTTGAGGCAGGCAGTGAGATTGCATGGATGTCTTTGTAACCCAAAGGCCAACTGCTTCTGGTGGTCTTTATCAACAGGTATGGAGAAAAAAGCATTTGCCAGATCAATAGCTGCATACTAGGTGCCAAAGGATATATTAATTTGCTCAATCAATAAAACCACATCTGGTACAGTAGCTGTAACTAGAATCACCACCTGGGTAAGTTTATGATGATCTATACTTATGCTACAAGTTTCCTCCATTTTCTGCACCAGATAAATAAGTCAGGTAAATGTGGTGTCAAGAGAGTCAACATCCCAAAATTCTTCAAGTCCTCGATGGTGGCACTGATGTCTTCAATCCCTCCAAGAATGTGGTACTGCTTCCCCCCCCCCATTTTTGTAGGCAGAAAAGCTTCTAGTGACTTCCATTTGGCCTTTTCTGACATTACAACCCATACTCCACAGATCAGGAACTGATGTGAGGATTCTGCCAGTTGCTGAGTATTCCTGTTCCATTTATGCATTCTGGAACTATGGAAATTACCACCAAATCAGTTTGGGGACACACTGGGCCCAAAGTGTGATGGATTTGAGCTGATGCTCCATTGGTTACCTGACTGGTACAAACAATTTGAGTGGTGGACCACAGTGATGTTTTGAGTTTCCAAAAATTATCAGTTCAGAGCTAGTGTCCATTAATTCCCTGTAAGTCTGATTATTTCCTTTTCCTCAATGCATAGTCACCCTGGGAAAAGGCTGTAGGTCTTTTTGGGGAAAGCTGAGATAAAAATTAACAATATATATTTTTGGTAGTGTACTGGTATCTTTCTTCAAGGTGACCAAGACTTCCCTTTATTCAAGGAGTTTGATGTCTCTACACTGTCTCAAGTCTCAGGATTGATTGAGAGATCATAAATATCTGTTTCAGTAATTAATGTTAAACTCCTGATCAACCTATAATTTTTCTCCTTATACAGATCAAGAAATAATTCAGTAGATGGCCTATGTTTCTCTTCCATGAATATCATGATCAACTAACCAACACCATAGGTTTCTGTGAGTCAGATTATTCTTAATACTACTTTGACTTCACTGTCAATTATAATAACAATACCAACCTTGCCTTTGGCAATTACATAATGTGACTTGATCCCTGTCACCCTAGGATCCAATTATCCCCACTGCATTTAAACATTCTACTTAAGTGGTAGCAGTTCACACTGTAATATCTGACTTACAAAAAAGAACAGCCACAGAGTTCGTTAACAACACTGAGGTCCACCTCACAAATTAATTGTGCACAGTTGTAGAGAAAGGTGTGTCCTCTGGGCCTTCATGGTGTTAGTATGAAGATTTTATATGATAAATACATCTTAACATTCCAGTCTCCCTAAGTTTTTGGATACTTCCCTTTTTAGTATATCAAGGAACTTTTGACATTTCAATTTCATTTAGTGTAGACACTTTTGGTCGATATTCCAGCCACCCAACCTATCAAACTTTTAGAGACTTCTATCTCCTTGAACTGTAACATTGAACACATTCTTAGTGAGTCCTCATTAACAATTTCAGCCTGACCCAAATTTGTTCCTCCCATCATTATCCCAAATCCTTAATATCTATTTCCACACATGTTCTATATTTTTCTGTCTGTGTAAATTGAATAAATCATGCCATTATTTTGGAGTACAGTGCACCACCTCATGAGTCTCACTTTGTACCTCATCCTTCAGGGTCTTCTGGACTTGTGTCTAGTTATAGGTTTGAAAGTAAAGAGGGAAATTTGGGGTAGACCCTGAGGAGAATCTACAAGGTGGTTAAAAGATAACTTACCTCAGGGATGGATTTAAAAGTCCTTAGGCAAATCAGGGTTAAACTTCTCTGACATGGGTGAAAGAGCTGGTCCTCCTGACAAAGAAGATCCAGAATTTGGGGGTTCATTAACCTTAACTTCATCAGGATCTGTCCATATGTCTCTATTCCAAATTTCAGGATGCACAATCCCAAGATAATGTCTTATTTTAACAGATGAATCCTTATAAAACTGGAGACTCAAATCATCCATGCACAGGATGATTCTCTGAATTTTGTACTTAGAAATTTCAGACCTTTCACTGAAGTAAACAAGCGTTTCCTTCAAGGAAGACATAGAAATATTCAGGTAATTTATGTGGAAGTTGACCTGAGAATTAGATGCCCTGAATTCAACCTCTCCTTCTACTCCTTCCAATGCAGTCTGTAGCAACAAGCCATTCTTATTATATTCATTAGTTTGACAAAAATATTCTAATGTATCAAATGCGTAGTCATTCAGAACTTAAGTTTATTTTTAAGTATTTGATTAAGATTATCTAATAGGGTCATTTTGCATATCTCTATTGCCATATCACATCATGGACAATCAATGTCCAGTGTTTTCTTTATCACTGAAAATAGAGTCATTAGTGCCTTGAAATATAATCAGATTAGAAAACCAATACAGGGGCACCTGGGTGGCTCAGTGAGTTAAAGCTTCTGCCTTCAGCTCCAGTCATGATGCCAGGGTCCTGGGGTTGACCCCCACATCTGGCTCTCTGCTCAGCAGGAAGCCTGTTTCCCCCTCTCTCTCTCTGCCATCTTGTGATCTCTCTGTCTCTCCCTGTCAAAAAAATAAATAAAATCTTAAAAAAAAACAATACAGAGAACCAATATAAGAAATATATATACACAGAGATACATAAATAGAAAGAAACAGAGACAAAGATAAATTTTAGAAATGGTTTCATAGAAAGAAACAGAGACAAAGATAAATTTTAGAAATGGTTTCATAAGTTTAAATCAGGTATAATTATTGTTCACCTTAAACATATGAATAATCTCAATCAAATGGACATCAATAATTCTTATCACATTTGAGGGTGTTGACAAGATAGCAGAGAAGTAGGAGGCTCACTCCTAAAGTGAGCTGATTATCTACCAAAGAACTCTGATCACCCATGAAATCAGCCTGAGAATAGAATTATACACTTCTGGATCTCTACAGGTGCAGAAGACACCAGTGGACAGCTAAAGCAGAGTGAAAACATCAAACTGATATGGGAAGATAAACAAAAGGGGGAGGGAGCCACCAGAAGTGACCCATTGGAAAATAATACCCCAATACTAGAGTGCCCTGGGATTGGGGACAGCATTAACTTGGAGTCTGGTTGAAAGCACTCAAAAAGAGCAAAAGATCTTAAAGGGAATTTGGTAGAATGGTGCGGTTAGGAACAGGGGCTTAAGCCCATGGACCCAGGATAGCCCCTGCTGGCACTGAGCCAGAGAGAGTGTAACAGAGAAGCCAGGCCTTGGTCCCTTAGCCACCAGCATGCATGAGAGCGTCTGGGTGGCAGCACATGTGAGAGAGTCTGGTGTGGATGCCAGCAGGAGCTCTCTAGAACCACAGCCTTTTGCACTCTGCACAGGCACTGTGCGACCAGGGTCTGAGTCGCGCTCCACACTCTCCCCTGAGAGAGGTCCGTGCAGTCACTAGCCCATGATCTCTAGGACCAGGAGAGTCTGAACACTCACAGCCCAGACCAGTATGAAAATCTCAGTGTGCTATCTCTGGTTGGGACCTTTCTGGAAGTCTGGACCTGCCCAGACAGCCCTGGTGGAGGCAGCCACTGGAAGGCAGCTCTCTGTACTTCTCGTGTTTTGGGTAACACTGGGGCACAAGCGGGAGCTCCTGCAACTCCTGAGATCATGACTGGGGATGTGCTCTGCCGGTTGCAGAAGGGGAATTTGGAGCACCCAGAGGGGAACAGACTGAGGCTTCTCTCTGATACGGAGGTCTGGGTGCAGTTTGCTTTCCTCTAAACCTCCAAGGAACCACCAAAAGCCACCAAGGGGGGGGGGGAAGAAAAACAAAACAAAACAAAACAAAACAAAACCTCCAGAGAACAAAAGCCTGAAAAACCGGTTTCCTCAGAGCCCAGCCCCATGATAGGGGGCAGGAGGACTCAACTCTAGCAAGACTGCCTGAAAAACCATGCAGCAGGCCCCTCCCTGAGAAAGCCAGCCCAAAAAACAAACAAACAAACAAACAAACAAACAAAAAGCAAGATGACAACCACCACTAGTTCATAGATACAACTTTTATTTTTAATTCATTCCCACTATTCTTTGTTCTTTTCAATTGTTTAATAAATTTTAACCTATTTACCATCACAATGAGATGTTCAGTATAACAAATTCCATAATAACCTTTTAACTTGAACTTTCTTGATACATATACCTGTGTTTTTCTTTGTTTTTCTATTATTTTATTTATTTGTATTTTTTAATATTCATATAGAGATAAGCTTCAAGGTAATCCCCTATCCCCAATCAAGGCTACCCCTATATATAAACCAGTTTTAATCCCCCTTTATCTCAGGAAAGTTGAGTCCTTTAACAAAGATATCAAGATACATCCAGAAAGGATCAAACTAATCTGCCTCACCCACACGGAGAATTTATAACCACCCCCCCATCTTTTTCTTCTGTTACTATTTCTATTTATTTGTTTTTGTTCTGATAATATCTAAATCTTATACCTGGGGTTCATTTTGGCTGGGTTCTTTTTTTTTCTTGTCATTTACTTTTGTCAGTCTTTTTGTTTGTTTTTGTTTGTATACTTTATAAGTCTTACCTTTGGGGCCCATTCAGGCTGGGTCTTCTCTTTTTTTTTTTTTTTCTTTTTTTCTCCTCTCTCTCTCTCATTCGTTTTTCTTTCTTTTTGGTGGGGACTCCTGATTGCTCAGAAGTGTGCCAGAGTGCACTTTATCTGCACCATGGCTGATAAATTCAGCTACACATCCTGTCAGCCATCTCTCACCAAAATGACTAGAAAGAGGAATGCCCAACAGAGGAAAAATTCAGAGACAGTGCCCTCTCCATCAGAACTGTTGGATATGGACATAAACAGTATGTCAGAAAGGGAATTCAGGCTAATAATTATCTAGGCAATGGCTAGGTTGGAGAAGGCCTTTAATGACAAAATGGAATTGATTAAGGCAGAAGTGAAAGCCACCATGGATGATGCCAACAATGCTCTCAATGAGTTCCAATCTAATCTAAATTCTCTAACAGCTAAGGTAACTGAGGCAGAAGATAGAATTAGTGATCTAGAGGACAAACTGATAGAGAAAAAGGATCAGGAGGAAGCTGGAACAAACAGTTTAGAAGCCATGAAAACAGAATTAGGGAAATAAATGACACCACGAAATGTTCCAACGTCAAAATTATTGGAATCCCTGAGGGGGAGGAGAAAGAAAGAAGTCTAGAGGATATACTTGAACAAATTCTCCATGAAAATTTTCCCAGTCTGGGGAATGGAACCAGCATTCTTGCCCTAGAGGCAGAAAGGTCTGCCCAAGAACATAGAATCTAGAAAGACCTCAAGACACCTGATTGTGAAAATGATGAATCATAATTTTAGACAGGAGCTCTTGAAAGCAGCTAGGGGGAAGAGATTCCTTATGTACAGAGGAAAGCCCATCAGAATAATGTCAGGCCTGTCCACAGAAACCTGGCAAGCCAGAAAGAGCTGGCAAGACATATTCAGGGCACTAAACGAGAAGAACATGCAACCAAGAATATTTTATTCAGCAAGACTGACATTCAAAATGGATGGAGAAATAAAGAGCTTCCAAGATGGGCGAGGATTAAAAGAATATGTGACCACAAAGCCGGCACTATAAGAAATATTAAGGGGGGTTGTATAAAAAAGAGAAAAAAAAAACAAGAATATCATTGAACAAAAATTTATGGAGAAAATTTATAGAAGCAAAGCCTTCACATGTAACACGATATCAATAAAAACGTATCTCTCAATAATCACTCTCAACACAAATGGCCTAAATGTGCCAATAAAATGACACAGTGTTGTAGATTGGATAAAACGACAAGACCCATCCATATGGTGTCTATAAGAGACCCATTTTGAACCTAAGGATACATCCAGACTGAAAGTGAAGAGATGGAGAAGCATCTTTCATGCCAATGGGCTCAAAAGAAGGCTGTGGTAATGAGTCTCATATCAGATAAATTCGATTTTAAAGACTATAGCCAGAGATGAAGAAGGACACAACATCATTTTTAAAGGGTCTATCCACCAAGAAGATCTAAGAATTGTAAATATTTATGCCCCAATATGGGAGCAGCCAACTACATAAGACAACTGTTAATCATAAAAAAGAGTCACATTGATATGAATACATTAACAGTAGGGAATCTTAACATGCCACTCTCAGTAACAGCCAGATCATCCAGGCAGAAAATCAATAAAGAAACAAGATCATTTAATGACACATTGGACCAGATGGACTTCATACATATATACAGACTATTCCACCCTAAAACAACAGAATACTCATTCTTCTCAAGCACACATGGAACCTTCTCCAGAATAGACTACATACTGGGTCACAAATCAGGGCTCAACTCATACCAAAAGACTAAGATTATTCCCTGCATATTCTCAGATCACAATGCTTTGAAACTGGAGCTCAACCGCAAGAAAAAGTTCGGAAGGAATTCAAACACCTGGATGATAAAGACCACCTTGCTTAAGAATGTTTAAATCAGGGGCACCTGGGTGGCTCAGTGGGTTAAAACCTCTGCCTTCAGCTCGGGTCATGATCCCAGGGTCCTCAGATCGAGCCCCACATTGGGCTCTCTACTCAGCATGGAGCCTACTTCCTCCTCTCTCTGCCTGCCTCTCTGCCTACTTGTGATCTCTATCTGTTAAATAAATAAATACATATCTTTAAAAAAAATAAGGTTTGGATCAACCAGGGAATCAAAGAAGAACTTATACAATTCATGGAAACCAATGATAATGAAGACACTCAGTCCAAAACCTATGGGATACAGCAAGTAAAAAACCTGTGAGATACAGTAAAGGCTGTCTTAAGGGGGAATTACACAGCCATCCATACCTCACTCAAAAAAATGAAAAAATCCAGAACACCAGCTGTCTCTACACCTTAAAGAATTGGAGAATCAATGACAAATTAAGCCAACTCCACACACAAGAAGGGAAATAATCAAGATTAGAGCAGAGATTAATGAGTTAGAAACTAGAGATACAGTAGAATGCATCAATGAAACTAGAAGCTGGTTATTTGAAAGAATCAATAAGATCGATAAACCATTGGCCAAAATAATCCAAAAGAAAAGAGAAGGCCCAAATTAATAAAATTATGAATGAAAAGGGAGAGATCACAACTAACACCAAGGAAATAGAAACAATCATCAGAAATTATTATCAACAGTTACATGCCAAAAAGTTAAGCAAACTAAATGAAATGGATACATTCCTGGAAAACTCTAAACTTCCAAAACTGAATCAGGAAGAAATTGACAGCCTGAATAGACCAATATCTAGTAACAAGATTGAAGCAGTGATCATAAACCTCCCAAAAAACAAGAGCCCAGGACCTGATGGATTCCCTATGGAATTCTACCAAACTTTCAAAGAAGAAATAATGCCTACTCTACTGAAGCTGTTTCAAAAAATTCAGGCAGAAGGAAAACGTTGAGACTCTTTTTATGAAGTCAGCATTACCCTGATCCCCAAATAAGACAAAGATTCCACCAAAAAGGAGAATTTCAGACCAATATCCCTGATGAATACGGATGCTAAGATTCTTAACAAGATCCTAGCTAATAGGATCCAACAGTACATTAAAAAGATTATTCACCATGACCAGGTGGGATTTATCCCTCGGTTGCAAGGGTGGTTCAACATTTGCAAATGAATCAATGTGATAGAACAATAAGAGAAGAGAGAAGAACCACATAGTCCTCTCAAATGCAGAAAAATCATTTGACAAAATCCAGCATCTTTTCCTGATTAAAATGCTTCACAGTATAGGGATAGAGGGAACATTCCTCAACTTCATAAAATCTATCTATGAAAAACCCACAGCGAATATTGTCCTCAACGGGAAAAAGCTGACAGCCTTCCCTTTGAGATCAGGAACACGACAAGGATGCCCACTCTCACCACTCTTGTTCATCATACTATTAGAAGTCCTAGCAACAACAATCAGACAACAAAGAGAAGTAAAAAGTATCTAAATTGGCAATGAAGTAGTCAAACTCTCTCTCTTCTTAGATGACATGAACTTTATATGGAAAACCAAGAAAAGACATCACCCTTGAACTACTAGAACTCATTCAGCAATTCAGTAATGTGGCAGGATACAAAATCAATGCACAGAGATCAGTTGCTTTCTTATTCACTAACAATGAAAATACAGAAAGGGAAATATTAGAGAACCGATTCTTTTTACTACAGCACCAAGAACCATAAGATACCTGGGAATAAACCTAACCAAAAAAGGTAAAGGATCTATACTTGAGGAACTACAGAGCACTCATGAAATAAATTGAAGAAGATACAAAAAAGATGGAAGAGCATCCCATGCTTAAGGATGGGAAGAATTAACATTGTTAAAATGTCTATGCTGAGTGAAATAAGTCAAGCAGAGAGAGTCAATAATCATAGGGTTTCACTTATTTGTGGAGCATAACAAATAGCATGGAGGACATGGGGAGTTAGGAGAAGGGAGTTGGGGGAAATTGGAAGGGGAGGTGAACCATGAGAGACTATGGACTCTGAAAAACAATCTGAAGGGTTTGAAGAGGTGGGGGGGTGGGAGGTTGGGGGAACCAGGTGGTGGGTATTAGAGAGGGCACAGATTGCATGGAGCACTGGGTGTGGTACAAAAAACAATGAATACTGTTATGCTGAAAATAAATTTAAAAAAATGAAAAAAAAAGTCTATACTGCCTGTAGCAATCTATACTTTCAATGCCATTCCAACCAAATTCCACAGGCATTTTTCAAAGAGCTGGAGCAAAAAATCCTAAAATTTGTATAGAATCAGAAGGGACCCCGAATTTCTAAGGAAATGTTGAAAAATAAAAACAAACCTGGGGACATCACGTCGCCTTATTTCAAGCTTTACTACAAAGCTATGATCAATAAGACAGCATGGTACTGGCATAAAAACAGACACATAGGCCAGTGGAACAGAGTAGAGATCCCAGATATGGACCCTCAACTCTATGGTCAAATAATCTTGGACAAAGCAGGAAAAAAATATCCAGTCGAAAAAAGACAGTCTCTTCAATAAATGTTGCTGGGAAAATTGGACAGCTACATGTAGAAGAATGAAACTCGACCAGTCTCGTACACCATACACAAAGATAAACTTGAAATGGATAAAAGACCTCAACATGAGGCAGGAATCCATCAGAATCCTAGAGGAGAACATAGGCAGTAATGTCTTTGACATCAGCCACAGCCAATTCTTTCAAGATATGTCTCCAAAGGCAAAGGAAACAAAAGTGAAAATGAACTTTTGGGACTTCATCAATATCAAAAGCTTCTGCACAGCAAAGGAAACAGTCAACAAAACAAAGAGGCAACCCACGGAATGGGAGAAGATATTCGCAAATGACACTACAGACTAAGGGCTGATATCCAAGATCTATAAAGAACTCCTCAAAGTCAATCCACACAAAACAGATAATCACGTCAAAAAATGAGCAGAAGACATGAACAGACACTTCTCCAAAGAATACATAGAAATGGCTAACAGACACATGAAAAATGTTCATCATCATTAGCATCAGGAAGATTTAAATTAAAATCACACTGAGATATCACCTTACACCAGTTAGGATGGGCAAAATTAACAAGACAGTAAACAACGTGTGTTGAAGAGGATGTGGAGCAAGGGGAACCCTTTTATACTGTTGGTGGGAATGCAAGTTGGTGCAGTCACTTTGGAAAACAGTGTGGAGATTCCTTAAGAAATTAAAAATAGAGCTACCCTATGACCCTGCAGTTGCACTACTGGGCATTTACCCAAAAGACACAGATGTAGTGAAAAAGAAGGGCCATCTGTACCCCAATGTTCATAGCAGCAATGGTCACAGTCGCCAAACTGTGGAAAAAAACAAGATGCCCTTCAAGGTTGAATGGATAAGGAAGATGTGTCCATATATACAATGGAGTATTATGCCTCCATCAGAAAGGATGAATACCCAACTTTTGTATCAACATGGATGGGACTGGAAGAGATTATTCCGAGTGAAATAAGTCAAGCAGAGAGAGTCAATTATCATATGGTTTCGCTTATTTGTGGAGCACAAGAAATAACATGGAGGACATGGGGAGATGGAGAGGAAAAGGGAGTTGTGGAAAATTAGAGGGGAAGATGAACCATGAGGGACTGCGGACTCTGAAAAACAATCTGAGGGTTTTGGAGTGGTGGGGGTGGGAGGTTGGGTAAGCCTGGCTGTGGGTATTATGGAGGGCATATATTGCACGGAGCACTGCATGTGGTGCATAAACAATGAATTCTGGAACACTGAGAAGAAATTTAAAAAATAAATAAATAAATAAAAATTAAAAAAAAAAAAGAATCGTTATCTCATGGGTATATGTTATCTTCCAGTGAGTTTCCTCTTACTAGAAGACAGGTCCATTTCTCTCACATCTTATATTCCCTAGAGTGTTTAGAAGAGTTTTGCATTTATAATAATTGAGCTGAATCATTTATAAACAGTGTGGCTGCAAGATACTTGATTTAAACATATTGCTGGCACAGAATTTCATCCCTTCAGTATCCCACATGTTGTGTATCACAATTATATGTACATTTTATGGAATCCTCTCCTCAAAATGGATCATGGTGGGAGCAAAAGGGAGGGAATAACGAAATTTCAAAAATGCCAGGGATCATTTCAGTTTGTCTTATTACAGATTCATGTTTAGAAGATATTGAATAGCAATAGCTCTGTGAACCAGATGAAGCAGTTTTGTTCTTTTGGTGTGTGCTAAGTCCCTAAACTCATCAGACCCAGAATTCTACTCCTCTTATGACAAGGCAGAAGGCTCAACAATAACGCTGACAAAAAACATGGAATTTCCTCTCACAAAAGGCAATTTCCAGGTTCACAAAGCAAATATTTTGCAGAGGTAAGGTGTGTCTGTATTCCCCCATGAGCCCAGCCAGTTATTTGCATTTTTACTTGAATCTGAAGTAAGCCACCTAATCCATATTAGCAACATGGTTCTCTAGAATAGGACAATTCCATAAATTCAGAGGTTTGAACATTTGTCAAATGTTCGATGTCATTCCAAATCACATCGTATTTAAAATTGCTTGGGAGGGGCCCCTGGGTGGTTCAGTGGGTTAAAGCCTCTGCCTTCAGCTCAGGTCATGATCCCAGGGTCCTGGGATCGAGCCCCACATCGGGCTCTCTGCTCAGCAGGGAGCCTGCTTCCCTTCCTCTCTCTCTCTGCCTGCCTCTCTGCCTGCTTGTGATCTCTCTCTGTCAAGTAAATAAATAAAATCTTTAAAATAAAATAAAATAAAATTGTTTAGGAGTTTGTTATCCTTGCAAATGAATAGTTTTAGCTGCTTCCCTGGAATATTAACTCCATGTTGTGGACTATTTGGGCACATCCCGCATTTGAGCTTCCACTGACATAATTCTAAATATATCATGCTCTGAGATCTCAGCTTCAATTCTGGCCTCCAGGGAGAACTTTTGAAAATAACCCCACTTCTTTCCAATGCATATCTCTTGCTCAGCTATCTAAGCTCACTTACCACTCCAGAAAAGTTTGGAATAAAGCCTGGGAAGAGAAATGGTTTCCAGAGAGTTTAATAGTTCTATGGATAATCCACACTGGTTAGTTCAACGATAATGAGGTGTCTGGGAAGCTCTTATAGTCAATGTTATGTCCTGGTGTTACTATTAGTAAAAATTAGTTTGCAATAGAGCCACACTTGTTTTTTATATACATCCACAAAGACATTAACTTCAAAATACTTAACAAATTTAAAAGTTTCCCTATGTATACTAAGTAATTATTTCCTCAAGGCCAGAGAAATGTCACTACTAGATAAATGTACTCACTTACATTCACATAATCTCACAGAGAAGCCTTAATTCTCTAAATGGAAAATGATAATGAATTCAGTATTTTAAAATATTCTGACTTGCATTGCTACCTTTTCCTTTTGAAAAACACCTTGACATCCAGGCACATAGCAATACTAAAAAAGATACAATGGGGTGACAAATCATAATTGTTTTACTATGGTGTCTAACCATTTGGATAATATATATAAATCAATATTCTATCTATTCATGTGTTGCAAATAGTATCTACATTTCATATCTGCAATGATAATATGCTAGCTATTTTCCTTGTGTTCTTATTAGTCCTATGCTACATGATTAAATAACAATACACTTAGGGATTAGAAGATAGTGAATATATCCTTATTGTTGAAACTTGTAAGTATTAAAAAATAACTTACTTCTTATAGATATGGGGGTCCACTAATTTTTACTGATAATTCAGGGTACATAATGCTTTAGCAGAATCAAGACAAGTTTAAAGCTGCAACATCTGACACTGAGCCTAAGGCTAGTATTGGGACATTTAGAACCTTTATTTCAAATTAATCATTTTAGTAGAAGAATAAAAATTTTCAAGTCAATGAAATATTTCTCCAGATTTACTCTGTGCAGTGGATAGAAAGGCAGCAGGATATGATTGGGGGATATGTAATTGATACAAGATATATCCTTAAGAAATATATAATCTAGTTGCATAAATCTAGCATGTATAAATAAAGTTGTAATAAATATTTTGCCGAAATGACTTGCAGATGAAAGGTGTCTTACCAAAAAAAAGAAAAAAAATACAATGTCTAGTGAAGAATAGAAAACTAAACCTGGAGTCAAGACTGCTGGATTCTGGTTCTAGTTGTCTGATGAACAGAGGTCTCAGTTTCTTCTTATGTCAATAATTATGATACTAGGTATCATATATTACAAGAGATGATCAAATGGGATAATGTGTTTGAAAGAGTTTTGAGAAGCTAAATTGTTATATAAATGCAAAGAATTTTCACATGGAATACTCGGAAAAATAGGTTGACTAGTATCAAAAATTTGACTATCTAAAATATTAACAAACTGAAAATCATTACAGTCATAAATATTGAACAGTCAAAAAAGAAGTAAATTTTCCTAAAAATTTTAATGTCTATATAGTGCTCACAGATGTGTATCATCTATCTATCCATCTATCATCTATCTATCATCTAACTATCCATCTATTTTTCTTTTATCTAGACCCTAAATAGTTCTCAGCTAACAAATAATAAAAGTTATTTAAATTTTAGGTGTCATGGTATATAATATACGAGGTCTAGTTAGGCTTTACTTTAAATAAATTTGGTCAGTCTTTCTAAATAATCATTTGTTGGATATGTGTGTGCATACCATAGCGACATAAAATAACTTGATTTAAGCACATCTGTTATCTGTGACACATGATATAGTACCAAAAGATGTGTTTGTTAAAATCTGACAGCAGAACACAATGTAAGCAGTTCACATCACTTAATATGAAATTGTTTTTTATGTGAAAATATAGAGACAATATTCATTTGCTAGCAATGATTCAAAAACATTTTAACAGTTTATACAATTATAGTAATTGAAAACTGATTAATATTGGTACAAATTCAATGAAAGAGATAATGGAGATGATCAAGTACAACTTCTTGTTTGTGCTATTGGATTGAACTACATTTATGTGATCAGTTATTTACATATTTGTTTATTTCTCTGTTTTTAATCATAATCAAAAATATAGCTTTAATGGCTTATACCTAATCTTCAAAATACATAGTTTCATTTTGAAAGATATGCATGATAGGTACAAGAAGTAATTTCAGATCCGGAAATGTGCATTTTATATGAATTTCGTGTATATTTTATATGAACTAGAAATACTGAATTTTCAGTATTTGAATAGGAATTTAGTCCCCAGGGGGATTTTATTTTTAAAAAGTATTGTTTATGTTTCTACTTGGACTTTCATTTCCTACTGTAGATAAAAACAAATTCTGATTGACTTAAAGTATTAACAGGTGAATCAGTGTCTCAACATTAAAATGGGTCAAAGGAGTTGTATTATTCTCTGTCAAAAATGACACTGATAAAGTACCATCTGGGAAAATCTGCAAAGTGTAACATACTGATTTATGTGGTCTATATGCTTATTTTCCAAAGAAGAAAAATCATTTTAATTTCTTTGGCAGTCTCTCATACTTGGGGAAAAAAAAGTGCCAATTTTTAAAAATTTTATTTATTTATTAGAGAGGTAGAAAGAGAGAGAGAGAGAGCACACAAGCAGGGGGAGTGGCAGGCAGAGGGAGAAACAGGCTCCCCACTGAGCAAGGAGCCCAATGGGGGACTCGATCCTAGGACCCTAGGATCATGACCTCAACCAAAGGCAAATGCTTAACCAACTGAGCCACACTGGCAGCCCAGATGTTCTATTTTTAATCTTGGGGGGATCTCCATACTGTTTTTTATACTGACTATAACAGTTTACATTCTCACCAACAATGCACAAGAGTAACCTTTCTTCACACTCTCATCAGCACTTGGTACTTTTTTGAAAATAATCATTCTAATAGGTATGGAGTAATATCTCATTGTAGTTTTTAATTTTTTTACTGAAGTAGAATTGACAACTAATGTATTAGTTTTAAGTGTGCAACACATTGATTCAACAATTCTATACATTACTCAATCCTCACTATCATAAGTGTAGTTAACATACAACATTATTACAATATTATTGACTATGTTTCCCATGCTGTACTTTTTATGTCCATGACTTACATATTTTATAATTAAAAGTTTGTATCTGTTAATCTCCTTTATCTATTTCACCCATTTACCCACCAACTTGCCCTCTGGCCACCAGTTTGTTCTCTATATCTAGGTCTGGTTTTGGTTTTTAATTTGGTATATTATTTTGACATGCTACATATAAGAGAAATCATATGGTATTTGAATTTCTCTGACTTATTTCACTTAGCATATACACTGTGGGTCTATATATATATAAATGTATGCATATACATATATATCACCTCTTCTTCATATGCATATTGTATATGAAGAATATTCCATTATATATACCATATTCCATATATATACATATATAAACATGCACCCATATATGAATATATTTGAATGTATACATATATATGATTATATACGTATACATATCACATCTAGATATCTGCATATGTACATGTGCATGTGTGTATACACACACACACACACACACATCTTCGTCCTTTCATCTATTGATGAACATTTGGGATGCTTGCATGTGCTGACAATTATAAATAATACTACAATAAACATAATGTTGCATTTACCGTTTTGAACTAGTGTTTTTGTTTTCTTTGGATGAATGCCCAGTAGTGGAATTACTGAATCATATAGTAATTCTATTGTTAATTTTTTAAGGAACTTCCATGTGATTTTCCACAGTGACTGTACCAATTTAAATTCCCACCAACAATGTATGCATGTTCCTCATCTCCACATCCTTACTGACACTTACTATTTTATATCTTCTTGATTTTAATCATTCTGACTGATGGGAGATGATATTGCACTGCAGTTTTCTTTTTTACTGTTTTTTGTAATTTAATTTTTTTTCAGTGTTCCCAGATGCATTGTTTATGCAGCACAACCAGTACTGCATGCAATACATGCCCTCCTTAATACCCACAACCAGGCTCACATATCACTCAACCCCCCTCCCCTACAAAATTCTCATTTGTTTCTCAGAGTCCACAGTCTCTCATGCTTCATCTCCCCCTCCGATTTTCCACAAATCACTTTTCCTTTCCTTCTACTCATGTCCTCTGTGTTATTCCTTATTCTCCACAAGTAAATGAAACCATATGATAATTGACTCTCTCTGCTTGAGTTACTTCACTCAGGATAATCTCTTCCAGTCCCCTCCATATTGATACAAAAGTTGGGTATTCATCCTTTCTCATGGAAGCATAATACTCCATTGTATATATGGACCATATCGTCTTCATCCATTAATCTGTTGAAGGACCTCTTGGTTCTTTGCACAGTTTGGTGATAGTGGCCATTGCTGCTATGAACATTGGGGTACAGATGGCCCTTCTTTTCACTACATCTGTGTCTTTTGGGTAAATACCCAGTAGTGCAATTGCAGGGTTATAGGGTAGCTCTATTTTTAATTTCTTAAGGAATCTCCACACTGTTTTCCAAAGTGTCTGCACCAATTTGCATTCTCACCAACAGTGTAAGAGGGTTCCCCTTTCTCCACATCCTCTCCAACATTTGTTGTTTACTGTCTTGTTAATTTTGGCCATTCTAACTGGTGTAAGGTGGTATTTCAATGTGGTTTTGATTTGAATCTCCCTGATGGCTAGTGATGATGAACATTTTTTCATGTGTCTGTTAGCCATTTCTATGTATTCTTTTTGGAAGTGTCTGTTCATGTCTTCTGCCCATTTTTTGATGTGATTATCTGTTTTGTGTGTATTGAGTTTGAAGAGTTCTTTATAGATCTTGGATATCAGCTCTTTGTCTGTAGTGTCATTTGTGAATATCTTCTTCCATTCCATGGGTTGCCCCTTTGTTTTGTTGCCTGTTTCCTTTGCTGTGCAGAAGCTTTTGATCTTGATGAAGTCCTAAAAGTTAATTTTCGTTTTTGTTCCTTTTGCTTTTGGAGTCATGTCTTGAAAGAAGTTGCTGTGATTGATGTTGAAGAGGTTACTGCCTATGATCTCCTCTAGGATTTTGATAGATTCCTGCCTCATATTAAAGTATTTTATTCACTTCGAGTTTATCTTTGTGTATAGTGTAAGAGAATTGTTGAGTTTCATTCTTCTATATGTAGCTGCCCAATTTTCCCAGCACCATTTATTAAAGAGACTCTTTTTTTCCACTGGATATTTTTTCCTGCTTTGTCGAAGATTAGTTGGCCATATTGTTGCAGGTCCATATCTCGGCTCTCTACTCTGTTCCAATGGTCTATGTGTCTGTTTCTGTGCCAGTACCATGCTGTCTTGGTGATCACAGCTTTGTAGTAAAGCTTGAAATCAGGCAACAAGATGCCCCCCCCAGATTTTTTTTTTTCTTTTTCAACATTTCCTTACCAATGTGGGGTCTCTTCTGGTTCCATTAAGAATTTAGGAATGTTTGTTCCAGCACTTTGAACAGTGCTGGTGGAATATTGATCAGGAAGGCATTGAAAGAATAGATTGCTCTGGGCAATACAGACATTTTAACAATGTTTGTTCTTCTGATCCATGAGCATGAAATGCTCTTATAACTTTCTGTGTCTTCTTCAATTTTTTTTTCATGAGTACAGATCCCTTACCTCTTTGGTTAGGTTTATTCCCTGGTATCTTAGGGTTCTTGGTGCTATAGTAAATAGAATAAATTCTCTCATTTCCCTTTCTATATTTTTCGTTGTTAATGTATAAGAAAGCAACTGATTTCTGTGCATTGATTTTGTATCCTGCCACATTATTGAATTGCTGTATGAGTTTTAGTTATTTCGGGATGGAGTCCTCTGGGTTTTCCATATGACGTATCATGTCATAGGTGAAGAGAGAGAGTTTGACTTCTTCTTTGCCGATTTGATTAACTTTTATTTCTCTTTGTTGTCTGATTGCTGTTGCTAGGACAACTAGTACTATGTCAAATAACAGTGGTGAGAGTGGACATCCTTGTTTTATTCCTGATCTCAAAGGAAGGCTGTCAGCTTTTCCCCATTCAGGATGATATTCTCTGTGGGTTTTTCATAAATAGATTTTATGAAGTTGAAGAATGTCCCCTCTATCCCTATACTTTGAATAATTTTAATCAGGAATGGATACTTTTTCTGCTTCAACTGAGAGGACCATGTGGTTCTTCTCTCTTCTCTTATTGATTTGTTCTATCACATTGATTGATTTGCGAATGTTGAACCACCCTCGCATCACAGGGATAAATCACACTTGGTCATGGTGGATAATCATTTTAATGTACTGTTGGATCCTTTTAGCTGGGATCTTGTTGAGAATCTTGGTGTCCACATTAATGAGGGATATTGGTCTGAAATTCTCCTTTTTGATGGGGTCTTTGCCTGGTTTGGGGATTAGGGCAATGTTGGCTTCACAGAAGGAGTCTGGAAGTTTTCCTTCTGTTTCTATTTCTTGAAACAGCATCAGGAGACTAGGTATTATTTCTTCTTTGAATGTTTAGTAGAATTTCCCAGGGAATCTGTCAGGTCCTGGGCTCTTGTTTTTTGGGAAGTTTATGATTACTGCTTCAATCTCATTACTAGATATTGGTCTATTCAGGTTATCAGTTCCTTCCTGTTTCAGTCTTGGATGTTTATAGGTTTCCAGGAATGCATCCATTTTTTCTAGGCTGCTTAACTTATTGAGGTATAACTTTTGATAATAATTTCTGATGATTATTTCTATTTCCTTAGTGTTAGTCATGATCTCTCCCCTTTCATTCATAATTTTGTTAATTTGGTTCCTCTCTCTTTTCTTTTGGATTAGTTTGGCCAGCAGTTTATTGATCTTATTGATTCTTTCAAAGAACCAATTTCTAGTTTTGTTGATGTGTTCTACTGTATCTCTAATTTCTAACTCCTTGATCTCTGCTCTAATCTTGATTATTTCCCTTCTTGTGTGTGGGTTGGCTTAATTTGTGATTGATTTTCCAGTTCTTTAAGGGGTAAAGAGAGCTGGTGTATTCTGGATTTTTCAATTTTTTTTGAGTGAGGTTTGGATGGCTGTGTATATCCCCCTTAGGACCGACTTTACCTTAACCCATATGTTTTGGAGTGATGTGTCTTCATTCTCACTCATTTCCATGAATTGTTTAAGGTCTTCTTTGATTTCCTGGTTGATCCAAACATTCTTGAGCATGATGGTCTTTAGCTTCCAAGTATTTGAATTCCTTCCCAAATTTTTCTTGTGGTTGAGTTGCAGTTTCAAAGCATTGTGATCTGAGAATATGCAAGGAATCATCTCAATCTTTTGGTATCAACTGAGCCCTGATTTTTAACCTAGTATGTGGTCTATTGTGAAGAAAGTTCCATGTGTGCTTGAGAAGAATGAGTATTCTGTTGTTTTAGGGTGGAATGTTCTATGTATATGTATGAGGTCCATCTGGTCCAATGTGTCATTCAATGCTCTTCTTTCTTTGTTGATTTTTACTTGGGAGATCCATCTATTACAGAGAATGGTGTGTTAAGATCCCCTAGCGGTGCACCTGGGTTGTGCAGGTGCAAGTCTGCCTTCATCTCAGGTCATGATACCAGGGTCCTAGGATCGAGCCCCGCATTGGGCTCTGTGCACAGCAGGGGACAGGGGGCCTGCTTCCTGCCCCCTTCCTGCCTATCTTTCTGCCTACTTGTGATCTCTATCTGTCAAATAAATAAAAAAATCTTAAAAAAAAAGATCCCCTACAATTAATGTATTCATATCAATATGACTCTATATTTAGATCAACAATTGGCTTATGTAGTTGGCTGCTCCCATACTGGGGACATAAATATTTCCAATTGTTAGGTCTTCTTGGTGGATAGACCCTTTAAGAATTTTGCAGTGTTCTTCTGTATCTCTGACTAAAGTCTTTAGTTTAAAATCTAATTTATCTGATATGAGAATCTCTACCCCGGCCTTCTTCTGAGGCCCACTGGCATGAAAAAGAGATCTCTATCCATTGACTTTCAGTCTGGATGTATCTTTAGGTTCCCGATATGTCCCTTATAGACAGCATATGGACCTGTCATTTTATCCAGCCTGCAACCCTGTGCCTTTTTATGGGAACATTTAGGCCATTCATGTTGAGAGTCATTATTGAATGATAAGTTTTTAGTGACGTCTTCTTGCCTGAGAAGTCTTTGTTTCTACAGATTGTCTCTAAATTTCTGGTCTATGTCACTCTTGGGTTCTTTCTTCTTTTATAGAACCCCCCCTTAATATTTCTTTTAGTGCCAGCTTGGTGGTCACATACTCTTTTAAACCTTGGTAGTCTTGGAAGCTCTTTATCTCTTCATCAATTTTGAACATCAGCCTTACTGCATAAAGTATTATTGGCTGTATGTTCTTCTCACTTAGTGCCCTGAATATGTCTTGCCAGTCCTTTCTGGTTTGCCAGGTTTCTGTGGATAGGTCTGACATTATTTTGATTGACCATGCTCTATAAATAAGGAATCTCTTCCCTCTAGCTGCCCCTCGGACCTCCTATCTAAAAGTATGATTCATGAATTTCACTATTAAGTGTCTGGATGTCTCTCTAGATTTGTTGGCCTTGGGGGGGTGTCCTTTCTGCCTCTATTACATGAACACTTGTTCCATTCCCCAGATTGGGAATTTTTCATCCAGAATTTGTTCAACTATATCTTTCAGTCTTCTCTCTTTTTCCACCCCCTCAGGGATCCCAATAATTCTGATGGTGAAACATCTCATGGCATCATTTATTTCCCTAATTCTGTTTTCATGCCTTCTAAGCTGTTTGTTCCAGGCCTCTTCCTGATCCTTCTTTTCTATCAGTTTGTCTTCTAGATCACTAATCCTATCTTCTGCCTTTGTTAACCTAGCTGTTAGAGTATTTAGATTAGATTGGATCTCATTGATAGCATTTTTAATTTCTCCAACATGGGCTCTCACTTCCGTCCTTAGAGATTCCCTGTTGTCACTAATGGTCTTCTCCAACCTAGACATTGCCTGGATAATTGTTACCCTGAATTCCTTTTCCAACTATTTATGTCCATATCCAATAGTTTGGGGACAGAGGGTACCATCTCTGAATTTTTCCTATGTTGGGTGTTCCTCCTCCTAGTCATTTTGGTGAGAGGTGGTTGAGGGGATGTATAGCTGAATATATCAACCATGGTACATGCAAGGTGCAACCAATGTGTCTAGACTTCCTAAAAACTTGACAGAGCTGGCTTCTTTGTCCTGATCAACAAGTCCATCCAGAGTGCCTCTCCCTACACTTCAGTGGGTTCTTCTGCCCCTGGTCAGTCTCCAATCTGTGAGGGCACTTACTCAAGTTCTCAACTGCAAATAGTTGGAGAAGTGCAGTTTCCCATGTGCCATGATGAAGTGGGATTTTCCCAGGGGTTCAAAGATTGTTTGATATGTACAATGCCAAGAACAACGCAGAAGACAGCAGGAAATTGGATTTTTCTTAATTTATCTGCTACTTCATTATTCATGTATAGAAATGCAACAGATATCTGCATATTAAATTTATATCCTAATACTTTATTGATTCATTTATCAGCTCCAGTAGACATTTTAGTGGTGTCTTCAGGATTTTCTCTATAGCATATTGTGTCATATGAAAATAGCAATCCTTTTCTTCTTCCTCCAAATTTGGATGCCTTTATTTGTTTTTCTCACCTGGTTCTATGGCCAAGACTTAGAGGACTACTTTGACTAAAAGTGGTGAGAATGGACATCCTTGTCTTCTTTCTAAACTTAAAGGAAAGGCTGTCAGTTTTTCACCTTTGAGTATAGCATTAGTTGTGGGTTCTTCACATATGGCCGTTGTTATATTGAGGTATGTTCCCTCCAAATCTACTTTGTTGAGAATTGGGGTTTTTTTTAAGATTTTATTTATTTATTTGAGAGAAAGAGAGAGAGAGAGAGAAAGTGAGGCCATGAGCCATGAGAGGAGAGAGGTCGGTGGGAGAAGCAGACTCCCTGCTGAGCAGGAAGCCCGATGCAGGACTCAATCCCGAGATTCCAGGATCATGACCCGAGCTGAAGGCAGTCACCCAACCAACTGAGCCGCCCAGGCGCCCCTACTTTGCTGAGAGTTTTATCATGAGTGGATGCTATACTTTACTTTGTCGAATGTTTTTTCTGCATCTATTGAGATAATATTGTGTTTTTTTTTTCTTATTGATGTGATATAGCATACTGATCAATCTCTAAATATTGAACCACACTTGTATCCCTGGAATAAATCCCACTTGGTTTGTTTCCCTGGCCTTTGGAGATGTGTCTTGAAAGAAGTTGCTGTGGCCTGTGTTGAAGAGCTTACTGCCTATTTTCTCCTGTAGGATTTTGATAGATTCCTGCCTCACATTGAAATATTTCATCCATTTTGAGTTTATCTTTGTGTATGGTGTAAGAGAATGGTCAAGTTTCATTCTTCTATACATAGCTATCCAATTTTCCCAGCACCATTTATTGAAGAGACTGTCTTTTTTCCATTGGATATTTTTTCCTGCTTTGTTGAAAATTAGTTGACTATAGAGTTAAGAGTTCATATCTGGGCTCTCTACTCTGTTCCATTGGTCTATGCATCTGTTTTTGTGCCAGTACCTTGCTGTCTTGGTGATCACAGCTTTGGAATAAATAGCTTGAAATCAGGTAATGTGATGATTCCAGCTTTGTTTTCCTTTTCCAACATTTCCTTGGAAATTTGTGGTATTTTCCGGTTCCATACAAATTTTAGGATTGTTTGTTCCAGCACTTTGAAAAATACCAACGTTATTTTGATCAGGATGGCATTGAAAGTATAGATCGACCTGGACAGCATAGACATTTAAAAAAATATTTTATTTATTTATTTGACACACAGAGAGAGATCACAAGTAGACAGAGAGGCAGAGAGAGAGGGGGAAGAAGGCTCCCTGTTGAGCAGAGAGCCTGACGCAGGGCTTGATCCCAGGACCCTGAGATCATGACCTGAGCAGAAGGCAGAAGCTTAACCCACTGAGCCACCCAGGTGCCCCCAGCATAGACATTTTTAACAATTTTTATTCCTTCAATCCATGAGCATGGAATGTTTTTACTTATTTTTGTGTCTTCTTCAATTTCTTTCATGAGTGTTCTGTAGTTCCCAGAGTATAGATCATTTACCTCTTTGGGTAGGCTTATTCCAAGCTATCTTATGGGTTTTGGTGCTATTATAAATGGAATTGATTCCCTAATTTCTCTTTCTCCAGTTACATTGTTAGTGTATAGGAAAGCGACTGATTTCTGTGCATTAATTTTGTATCCCACTACATTACTGAATTGGTGTGAGTTCTAGTAATTTGGGGGATGTGTATTTAGGTCTGAATTGAGTTTCTTATAGGGAGCAAATAGATGGGTCTTGTTGTGTTTGTTTTGTTTTGTTTTGTCTTATCTATTCAGTGACTTTATGTCTTCTGATCGGAGCATTTAGTCTATTTATATTCAAAATAATTTTGATAGGCATGAACTTATTGACATTTTGTTACTTGTTAAATGAGTGTTTTTGTAGTTCTCTGTTCCTTTCTTTTCTTGCCCTCCTCCCTTGTGGTCTGATGGCTTACTTTAGTGATATGTTTTGATTACTTTCTTTTTATTTTTTACAGATCTATTACTGGTTTTTAATTATGTAGTTACCAGTAGATTTATATATAATGTCCAATGAATATAATAGTCTATATTAAGTTGATGATCACTTATGTTTGAACCCATTTTAAAAGCACTACATTTTTCTCTCCCCATTTTATGCATATGATGTCATACAGTAAATCCTTCTATTTTGTGAATCACTTGCCAGATTTTTATAGATATTTTACTGCTTTTTTTTTACTTTACTCTCTTTGGTTTTATAAGTGATTAATCTACTACTATTATGTTTGTATTTACCTGAGATATATATATATATATATTTTTTTTTTTTTCTGTTTAAAATGTCTAACTCCTGATGATGGTTGTTTTTTTGTTTGTTTGTTTTTGTTTTTGTTTTCCCCCAGTCAACATTTCTTGTAAAGCTGTCCTGGTGGTAATGAATTATTTTAACTTTTGCTCTTCTGGGAAATTCTTCCTCTCTCCTATTCTGTATGATAGCCTTGATGGACGGATAGAGTATTCTTTGTTTCAAGGTTTTTTTTGTTGTTGTTTCTGTTTTTGTTGTTGTTGTTGTTGTTGTTGTTTGTTTTGTTTTTTGTTTGTTTGTTTGTTTTTGTTTTTGTTTTCTTTCAGCACTTTGAATATATCATGTTGCTCTCTTCTGGACTACAAAGCTTCTGTTGAAAAAAAAATCAGGTGATAGCCTTATGTGGTTTCCCTTACATATAACCATTTTCTTTTCTCTTGCTGCTTTTAAAATTCTCTCTTTAATCACTACTTTTTGCTGCCATTTTAAACATTATCTATTTTTATATGGATTGGCTTGAGTTGAATTTTTGGGGGGGTCCTGTGTTTCCTGGATCTGGGTACCTGTTTCCTTCCTCAGATTAGGGGATTTTTTTAGCTATTATTTCTTCAAATAAATGTTATGACCACTTTTCTCTCTCTTCTCCTTCTGAGATTCCTATAATATGAATGCTGTTATGGTTGGTTATGGTTGGTTATGTTGCTTAGTTCCCCTATTGTATTCTCATTTATTATTTTTTTTTTTCTCTTTGCTATTCAACACGGTTGCTTTTCATTATTCTGTCTTCGAGCTTGCTGGTCTGTTTTCTGTTTCCTTTAGTTTACTAGTTATTCCCTGTAGTGGTTTTTTTTTTTTTAATTTCAGTTATTGAGTTCTTCATCTTTGATTAGTTCTTTTTTAAAAATATATTTTCTATCTTTTGTTGTAGGTCTCACTTAGATGTTCCACTTTCTTATAAAATCCAGTAAGATCTTTATTACCATTACTTTGAATTCTTTATCAGGCATATTGCTTATCATCATTCCATTTATTCTTTTGCTTTGATTTTGTCCTGTTCTTTCATTTAGGACATATTCCCCTGTCTCCTTATTTTCTATAACTCTATTTTATTTTTCTATATATTAGGAAACTCAGCTACATTTTGTGATCTTGAAAGTAATGTCCTTATAAAGAAGACATACTATAATTCCCTGTAATGCAATGTCTCTTCTCCACCAGAATCAGGCACTTCAAGGGTGTCTTCTGTGTGGATTTTGGCACCCTACTATTGTGGTTGAGCTGCATTTGTCTTCAGTCCAGTTAGTTGCACTGGCTTACTTTACCTATTTTGGGCAGGTTTTGATCCCTGTGCTGTTAAGTGGCCAATCCAAGGCCACCTTGAACTCGTAGTTGAATCAGACAATGTGCCTATGCCTACTTTTGGTGGGGTACAGTTGCTCAGAGTTGCAAGGTGTTCTCCCTGCATTGTCCCCTGAGAGATTTTTGTTGGTGGTCAGGGCCTGCACTCAGATCAGATGTTCACCCCCAGTCCATCTGTTGAGATTGCAGTGACCCTGAACTACTGTGTTCTCTCTCTGTGCTGCTACTTGTGAAGTTTATTGTTGGTGAACAGGGCTGGCAGTCAGATCACATGTCTGCTCCCAGCTCACTGCTAGAGCTGCAGTCAAACTAGTGTGTATGTGTTTAACATCTCCTCTCCCAAGGGGAACCCTCTTACACTTTTGGTGGGAATGCAAGTTAGGTCTGGCACTATGGAAAACAGTGTGGAGATACCTTAAGAAATTGAAAATAAAGTTTACCCTAAGACCTTGCAGTTACACTACTGGGTATTTACCCCAAAGATACTGATGTAGTGAAAAGAAGGGCCATCTCTACCCCAATGTTCATAGCAGCAACTGTCACTGTCGCCAAAGTGTGAAAGAACCAAGCTTGCCTTCAGCAGATGAATGGATAAAAAAGAAATGGTCTACATATACAATGGAATATTATGCCTCCATCAGAAATGGTGAATACCCAATTTTCTATCAACATGGATGGGACTAGAAGAGATTAGGCTGAGTGAAATAAGTCAAGCAGAGAGAGTGAAGTATCATATGGTTTCACTTACTTGTAGAATACAAGGTACAACACGAAGGACATTGGGAAATGGAGAGGATAAGTGATTTGAGGGAAATTGGAGGGGGAGACAAACCTTGAGAGACTATGGACTCTGAGAAGCAAACTGAGGGTTTTGGGGGTTGAACCTCGTGGTGGGTATTAAGGAGGGCCCGTATTGCATGGAGCACTGGGTGTGGTGCATAAACAATGAACTATGGATCACTGAAAAAATTAAATTAAATTATTTTTTTTAAAAAAGGATAAAAAAAAATCTCCTCTCTGGGTGCCTGGGTGGCTCAGTGGGTTAAAACCTCTGCCTTCACCTCAGGTCATGATCCCAGGGTCCTGGGATCAAGCCCTGAACTGGGCTCTCTGCTCAACCAGGAGTCTACTTCCCTTCCTCTCTCTCTACCTGCCTCTTTGCCTACTTGTGATATCTGTCTGTCAAATAAATAAAATCTTTAAAAAACAAACAAACAAGAACATTTCCTTTCCCTAAGCCAAGAGTCACTTTGGAGTGTTACTGGTCACTGTTTGGGCTGCTTACAGAATGCAATATGCCAGATGGAGCTAAGGAGGACCTCCTGACAAGGGGGGTGGGTGGGGTGAGGATGGGTCTGAAGGATAACACAGGGGTGGGGCATGTGGTGTTAGCAAGCTATGATAAGAGTGTTGGAGCTGGTTCCAGCAAAAGTATGGGTATCTAGGCTGGGGGGCAGGGGAAAGAAATAGCACCTGCCAGTTCTTTTGTTCTTAGAGCAGTCTCCTAAAGATCACTGCCCCTCCAGTGCATGTTGTGAGACTGGTAAATAAATCACCTTCCTGTATACCCAGGCACTTTTCAAACTGTTGTTTTTATGCTGTATATTGGTGGGGTTGTTTGTTATTGCTGTCTCTTTAAGGGCTGAGACTCAGTTCCTATTTCCCTATGTCTCTCCCAGAACCAAGCCTCTGGGTTTTTAAAGCACCCAGAATTAAGACTTAAATGATTGCGAAAACTCATGAAGTTAAACCCCACTGATTTTCAAACCCAAATGTGTGGTCACTTGTCTTCCCAGTGCAGATCCCCTGTGTCAGAGGTACTTGGTGTGGGGTCTGTTCCTTTCCCTTCTCTGTGCTTGAGGTGTCTCTACAGTTTGTGATTGGTTTCTCTAGGAATTTAGTTCCTGACCCAGGCTTTGACACCTCTTACCTTTTTTTTTTTTTTTTTTTAATGTGGCCTCTTTTCTATGATTAACCATAGAGACTCTGTTCTGCCAGTCTTCAGGTGGTTTTCTGCATTAGTTGCACTGATGTGGCTGTTATCTAGGTGTATCCATGGGACAATGTGAGCTTGGGGTTCTTCTACTCAACCATCTTGGTAGGCTGTCTCCAAGCATTTTTATTAAAGAGGAAAAGGACCACTCAGAACCACTTACCAGTCACAATGACATACTCCTTAGGTAAATATTTACCAATAAAATACAAACAGAAAAAGATATTGCTTTTTAAGCAATACCAGTGAGAACTACAATTACACAAATTTTGCCCATATCATAGAAACAGTTACTACTGTATAAATAATGAAACCAATCAGATAGATCAATTCTTCTCAAGCTTAAATGTGTATGGGCATCATCTGGGGATCTTGTAAAATGCAGGATTGTGTTGAGTAAGTAGATTTGAGATGGGTTCTGAAGTTCTAAATTTACAACAGGCTTCCAGATGATACTAGTGCTGCTGGTCCACAGATCACATTTTAAGTAGCATGGAGCTAAGATGAGTTTTGTGACCAGCACTGAAAAACAAATTTTCTGCAGTGAAATCAAATCTAGGCCAGGTGTTGGCCAAAATAGGAATAGAGAAAATTATTTTTATTTCTTCTCAATCATTTCCACGACACTCTTATACTCTCAAGTGTCTCAAGTTTGCTTTTCAAGAGCTCTAAGACTGCATTTCCTTGCAGCACTAATTTTGGCTCAAGTCACCCTATGCCCACACCTACCCTCTCCGTTTTAAATATATATGTAGTAGTAATGTTTATTTTTTATCTTATCCAGAGATTACCAAAAGTATTCCACTTTAATATTTTATTAAAAATAAATTGTTTATTTGTAATGCCTTCCATAGACTTGTTTAATTTTCTACTTGTAAAGCAATAAGGCATCTATAGCTCTTTTAAAAACTATACTAAAAATTATTCTTCTATGAAAATGCTTTTCCCCTTCTCATGACAGTTTCCATTGTCTACAGTTGTTGCATTAAATTAATCTGTTTAAATACAAATAAAGTATACATAAACCCAAATCCCAAATTTTGTGTTCATCTACATTAAGTATGACTTAAAGGCATAATTAGGTTGTACTTAAATTTGGTAACAAAATATCACCTAATTGTTCTAAGAAAAATTGCCTTCAAGTATACATATAAGATTCATAGTCTAACATCAGTTAAAAGTTACTGTAAAGACAAAGTCTTTGGCTATTTTCCTGGATTTCTTACAAATTGTTTGACATAAAGTATATTTATAACATCAAGAGCCCAAATAAAAGTATTTCCTTCAGGATAAAAACTTTGCTGTACATAGACCCTAATATACATTATTAAGAAAATTTAGAAGCATTTAATTATTCACTAAGCTTCCTCAAAATGGTAAAACACTGAACCAACATGTCAGAAGACTCCTATTTGGTTCACAACCTTGAATATTAATGTTGAAGGAAACATTGAAAACTTTTGAAGTACAGTGAAAAAGATTGAATAAAAGGAAATTACACAAAGACAACTAGTAACAGAGACATATGTGGTACAGGGGAAGACAGCAGCCATGAGGAATAATTCACCGTTTTATTCAGGATAGGTCAATTATATACAATGCAGGTCTTGATTATTAGTGTACATATAAGCTTATAATCACACGTAATTTCCTACTTTTGCAAATATGATTATACACAAAGGATGTTAAGTTTAATTGTTATTTGCTAAAGAGACCTAATGATCTATTCTGACTATGTTCCTCAAAATCTTCCAACCTAAATGTCACTTCTAGTGATATGTGTGTTTGGAGCAATTCATTGTCCCATATTTGAAGTAACAATAGATGATTGTCCCTACCAAGGTTTGTGAGTAAAAAATAAGTAAATAAATAAATACAATAATGCTGATAAAAAAATAACACACACAGAAAAAATAGTATAATTAAAGATTTGGCAGAAGACATGGATAGATATTTTTCCAAAGAAGACATACAGATGGCTAAGACACACATGAAAAGATGCTCAACATCATGGATAACAAAGGTAACACAATTCAAACTTCAATGAGATATAACCTCACACTTATCAGAATGAATAAAATAAAATAAAAACAAACAAGAAACAGCAGATGTTAGGGAGGATATGGAGAAGACGAACCATCTTGTACTGTTGATGGGAATGCAAACTGGTGCAACCATTTTGGAAAACAGCATGGAGTTTCTTCAAAAAGTTAAAATTAGAACTACTCTATGATCCAGCAATTGCTCTACCAGGTATTTACCCAAAGGATAAAATAATGATTCAAAGGGGTACATATACCCTGATCTTTAGAGCAGCATTATCAACAATAGCCAGATCATGGAAAGACCCCAAATATCCATCGACTTATGAATGGATAAAGAAGATTTATATATATATATGCACACATGCAATGGAATATTACTCAGCCATCAAAAAGAATGAAACTTGCCATTTGCAGTGACATGGAGGGAAAAAGAGTGTATTATGCCAAGTTAAAAAAGTCAGAAAAAGACAAATGCCATATGATTTCACTCATAAGGAATTTAAGAAACAAAACATATGGGAAACCTGGGTGGCTTAGTCAGTTAACCATCTACTTTTGGTTCAGTTCATGATCCCAGGGTCCTGGGATCGAATCCCACATTGACCTTCATGCTCAGTGGGGAGTCTGCTTCTCTTTCTGCCTCTGTCCTTCCCACCTGCTCTTGCTCTCTCTCTCTTAAATAAATTAATTAATTAATTAAATATTTTTTTAAAAGGAGGAAAACAAATGAGCAGAAGGAAAAAGAGAGGTAAACCAAGAAAGCAATTCTTAACTATGGAGAACAAACTGATAGCTACCAGAAAGGAAGTGGGTACAGGGATGGGTTAAATAGGTGATGGGGATTAAGGAGTGCACGTGTTGTGATGAGCACTGGATGATGTATGGAATTGTTCAATCACTAAATTGTACACCTGAAACTAATAAAACACTGTATGTTCACTAAATTAAAACAAAATCAAAAAAGATAATGCTAATATAATGTTGATTAGTGTCTATACCTCATTCTTGTATAGATTGGTAACATTTGAAAGGAAATTAATTGAATCAATAGTCATTATTTGTGTCTTTCAAAAGGTAAACAACACAAGGCAACATATTTTACACATGGTAGTATAAGATTTAGACAAATTCTACTATACTTATTAAGGAAGTTACTTGTTCTATCATATAAATGGAAAATGGAGAGAAAGATATTTTTATTCTCCTGTTCTTTGGAAACTATTTAAAAACTATTGAAGAACAGTTTTTTTGTATTTTTATTTTTTATTATTTTTTAATAAGTTCAATTAGCCAACATGTAGTACATCATTAATTTTTGATTAATGATTCATTAGTTGTGTATAACACCCTAGCTCATCAGATCATGTGTTTTCAAGACAACAGCAAACAGTATTCTCAAGAATGAACATTTTAAATCTAAATTGTCTTACATATGTAGAGAACAATCTTATTTCTCCATTTTTACCTGCATAACTGTGAGTCTAAAAATGAATGTAAATATTTCACATATAGTACTTTCCCTTCAAAGCCAATTTTTGAATCTTGGAACACTACATCAAAACCTAATGATGTACTGTATGAAGACTAACATAATAAAAATAATAATAAAGTTTAGGGAGTTAGATTGAGTCAAATAAAAAAATAACATTTTTTGGCACTTTTGATGAGAAAACAGCATAATGTGCTAATCTAAATGAATCATATATTACAAAAAAATTCTAGATAGGAAGCATGAGAAAGAAGTTCTTATACGGAAACCAGGACCTGTTCTAACTCTGCAGCTTCACTTGAGTATTCTGGTAGAAGTTAAATGCACAATAAAATGATATCATCAGAACATCTATTAGATGAGGAAGTATTTGTGCCTTGAAAATGGTTTTGTTTTTGCCAGCCAGAATTTAATATGATCCTGTTGTAGTTGATAATAGAAGAAAAACCGTTCTGAATGATTCCACAAGATGTCATACTATTGGGAAAAGATCTACACACATAAACATTCTATCCATTTATTGACAAAAAGTTGAATACACTCAACTTTTGTCTCAAAACCAAAGGCACTATTTGTTTCAATCATCATTTCACAATAACCCATGTAAATAATTCATAGTTCACTATCTCTATTTATATATGTGGTACAAAATCATGCCTGCATCTAAAGATTAATAATGGTAATGAAGGCAACATCATCATTTCCTTAAATATATTCTTTCAATTTCAGGTTCAGATTTCATTGTTCATAAATAATTATTAAAATTAGTAACTTCAGCTGTTAAGATACCTTTCTAAAAACAACTAACTAAAAATAACCTATTCAATTTCTGAGATTCAGTGAGTCTTCAATTTGCTTTAACTTTCTGCCAAAGACCATGTTGGTTCCCTTCAAGACAGTTTAAAATATAAATGATAGCCACCTGGTTGTTCAGCATGCCCATAATTGATTGTTGGCAAGAATAGATGGAAAGAGAAAGCTTTTAAACTGGCAAAATAATGTTACTGAAGGACAGGAGATAGTTCGCAAAATTGGCAGAGTTATCAGTCTCTAAGGGACAGTTGAATGGCAAAAAAATGAGCTAGGACAACAGATGTATTTCTGGACGATTGTAATTAGAACAACAACAAACTGCAATAATAAAAGACAAAAGATGTATAATAAAAAAACATGTAACAGAGTTAAAACTAAAAAGAAATTTTATTTTCTTTTAGAAATTAGGGGATTTCTGTACGACTTAGTAATGATAATCCAATTTTGCATTTGTGTGGTTATAATTAGGTATCATTATGGCAAGAAAACCCAATATTATATTTAGGTAGAATTATTTCTTTATTAAAACAATAAAGAAATATTTTAATTAAAAAAGATTAAAAGTTTATATATAAGGCTTTAATACAATGATGTAGTTGTTAATACTCAATACTGCAAACATTTTGTTGTTATGAATACTTTTGTCTTATTGTACCAATCATCCATTGATCCAGACCCAATCTTATAAACCAAAACACTGAGGATGATGAATTCAGTGAAATATAAAGGCAAAAATTTATATAGAAGAGAGATCATAGGGGAATATAGAGACATCAGAGAATCAGAGACAGTCATTGACAATATTATATATTAGAGCCGTACTTGAAGGAAAACTCTTACCAAAAGTGTTTTTCTATACAGCAACCTGTGCACATTGTTTTCCCTAACTATACTAATAAAAGGAATACATCCAGGAAAATAGTTTATTTTTATCCCTTAACATCCTACTTGAGTATATCCTAAGTGTAGCACTTTGAACAGTACTTTATATGTAGTAGAAGATCAGATATTTCTTGATTTTCCTACTGCTTTAATCAACCACAAATCTTCAGTGTAAGATACAGGCATCTCTTAAGTACAACACTATATACTGATGATTTATTACAATGCCATTTTTCTGAAATAGTTTTCCTCTGTGTATGTGTATTACATAATAATTTACTCATGTGAGCACTGATCCAGGTCTTGGGGATAGAGCTAGTAACAAACCTAACAAAAAATACTTTCGTTAGGAGAAATGTACAATAAATAAATAAGGAATTAAAACACACAGCATTCTAAATGGTGATGAATTCTGTAAAGAAAAATAAAACAATAAAGAAATAGTGCTGACATTTTATTTTATTTTTTATTTTTTTAATTTAAATTCAATTAACCAACATACAGTTCATCATTAGTTTCAGATGTATTGTTCAATGGTTCATCCGTTATGTATAACATCCAGTGCTCATCACATCCTGTGCCAATATTTTAAATGCAATAGTCAAAACTAGGCCTATTAAGGTAAAAGTTGAGAAAATATTTGAAATTTGAGAAAGCTCAATAGCCTGGGTGGCTCAGTCAGTTAAACATCTGCCTTTGGCTCAGGTCATTCTGGGATCAAGTTCCACATCAAGCTCTCTGCCAAGCTGAGAGTCTGTTCCTCCTTCTCTCTCTGTCCCCTCTCTCTCATTTGTGCTCTCTCTCAAATAAATGAATAAAATCTTTTAAAAAAAAGAAATTTGAGAAAGCTATATAAGCAGCTCTCTGGAGGAAAAACATTGCAGGCAGAGGAAATAAAGTTATCAACAATGAGATGAGATGAAGTATTTTAAAACCATGCAAGTTGGTGTAATCACATAGGGATTGAATGAAATGAAGAAGCTCAGGACTGAGGTCACACTAAAGTTTAAACTCCTGGGAGGTCTATTACAGATGATCTCTGCCTCTGCTTTGCTGTCAATCTCTCTTTCCATTTAATTCTCTGAGTGTTGTACACACTCAAGAATAGAAGCTAGTATACTCAACTATACTGTCTGCATTCCTCTGATCACTAACTGTTAAAAACAGCACACTACCAATTGCACTTTATCTCTATCCTGAGTTAAGTATGCTCTGCTATGTGTATTGTTTACTGTGATATTTGTATCCTTTATTTTAATTTCTTGTCAAAAGTTTTGATAAAAATGTTTAAAGCAATAGTACCATGACTGTCCCAAGGTGGAGGGATACTAAGTTGGTTGTTAACTTATACATTTTATGGTGGCTAAAGTTACTTTAAATCAAATGGTAGAGGAAATAAGACTGATTAAAATGATGTGAAGAGTAGTTGGAAGGAACTATGACCGGAAACATTTTATGACTTCAGGGGATTTAGAGACAACAAAACACTGATAATGTAATATTCTTGGACACTTTTCCATGGGGACTTTGGAAAGTCTTTGGCTGATTCAGTTAGCATTTCCATTTCTAGAAATACAAAATTCAGTACACAAACACACATAGAAACAGACACATATACACATATATGTATTCTTCTTTCTGTAGGTTGGCTATAAATCTATGCTTCCACTGGAAATCTCCTTTGTTTTTAAGGACACCTTTTCCAATTCAATATCATTATTATTTTTTTGAGGTGGAATCTGCTTGTAATTCATCTGGAAGAAAGATAAGATCATAAAGGCTATCTAGTCCAAAATCACTGCTTTATATATGATGAAATAGGTCCAGAGAGAAGCAATAACTTGGATGAGGTGACTATATCAAATAAGTGACAGATACAGAGATTTAACTTAGTTTTCCAGACTCCTTCTGTATGTGGAAGATAAGACATAAGCAAATACAAAAAAAAAAGCCTATAATATTTTTTCTCCTTAATCCTCTAAACTCAGAACATGTTTTTTTCTTCTCTTCTGGAATATTCAAATGTGTATTTTATATGAAGAATCATGCGACATGTCTGGAATTTTTATTTAACTTCACCAGAGTAAACACCGGTATAAACTTTGAGGAAAAGAATCAGATATTACTCATCTTTCTCTACTTCTGTGAAAATTGATAAAAATGTTTCATGTATTTTGAGTACCCACTGAAAGCTGATTGACTAAAAGGGATTATTTTGATTGAATGAAAGGGATTATTTCCTGAAATATTATACAAAAATGAATCACAACATATGAACCTATGGTTTCCTTTCCATTGATAAATAACCGTTAGCATTTATCCATTGCCAAGTACTGTACTATGAGATTCACATGCATATTTCAATTTATTTTCACAAAAATCCTATGAGATACATATTATTATTCTTCCCTATTTTAGATGAGGAAACTGAAGTCCAAATAATGTGCAACTTTCCAAGGTTATATAGCAGTCAACTTGTATGAAGCAGGGACTAGAATCTGTACCTGAGTGATTCCACATTGTACTGCCTCCTAATAAAAACAAAGTCAAAATGAAAATAAAGGTTTGTTTAAAAAAAAACATAAAGGGATGCCAGGATGGCTAAGCTGGCTAAGTGTCTGTCATCAGCTCAGGTCTAGTGTCCTGGGATTGATTTCTGCGCCTTGCTCAGCTGGGAGCCTACTTCTCCTTTTGCCTGTTGCTCCCTCTGCTTGTGCTCTCTTACTTTATGACAAATAAATAAATGAAATATTTTAAACATATTTTAAAAATAAAAATAAAAACATCAATGAGAGTCACAATTAACAGAAAACAAAATACTGATAAACACAAGACAAAGATTTATACTGAATCTACATGAGACATTAGGAGAATGACATTCTTTGTGTGTTTTACTGGGACTTGTTTTCCAACACTTTTCAGTTACTTCTGGATTTTAGTAATGACCACAATTATTTGGGATGGGGATAAGGGGAAGCAAAGTTTAACCCAGATGATGAGTCCATCAGTAATTATAAAACAAATAGAGTAAATATTTTGACCCACTAATGGCAGTAAATAAAATCTTGGGAAATGATTTCAATGTAGCATATGACAAAAACCTGAACATTTATAAAAGCATGCCTCCAAAAACCTCTATATTAAGTCGACTTCTTGACTTATATTCTATATGGCAGCACATTTTTTTTTACTATTGAATGTCTAGTCATGAAACCTATTTTTATAGAACTACTCTTAATGACAGCTAACACAAACCTACATTGTATTTAGCATTTAGTCCTCATAGCAAGTATTTAAGAATGTATTAAAATCATCGTTTTACAGAACAAATATTATAAAACTCTTATCAATCCAAAAAGACACTGAACATGACAACTAAACATTTATGGCTGTTTCCAAGGATTTCAGACAAAAGTGGGGACAGTATTGTTATAACATTAATGTTAATGACTTAAGCTAGGATTGTTTTTCACAACTTGTTTGTAAGCATGTCTTATTCAGTCATTGTAGCAAATATTTCTTTAATGAGTATATATCTAAAAATGGAGTTTGAAATTCTGATCACTTAAACTACTTTGGAAATTGGACCTCCACACTTTTCTGGAAATTTGTCCACTTGTCTTTCCAAAATCTTCTATCAGCAACTGTAGAAAACTGTACTTTTCTGAAATATCCATTGCTTTCATGTGTTAATCCTGCATTAAAGGTGAAGGACTAACATCACCTTCAAAAATCCTTCCAGTAAATAAACACAAAATTTTAATAAAATAAAAGTAACTCTTAAAAGGTAAAAAAAAAAAAATCCTTCTAGGAGCAGAAGTTGGGTACATAGACACGTCTGTCACTTTAGTCTATCAAGGGAGACCAAGTCACAACATCTTGGGGAACTAGATTCCTTAGGGAGCACTCCACAGGTGAATAGTATTGCAAATATTTGTAACTGTCAGTGAAAGTAGCATTTATATGAATAAAGGAAAATTATGTTTCTGTAGTGTGTTGTCCATATGGAATTCAAAATGATCAAACACATACTTCCTACTCACTCAATACTGTATTATTTTTCTACTTTCCATACCCCCAAGCAAATAACCATAGCAGGCAACACTACTCGGTATTAAAACCTGTGTAAAAACTTGTAAAATCTCAACCACAAAGTGTAAGTTCTTCCTGTAGTATTCTTACTGCCAATCTGAAAATGTACTTGAAAAGTACAGTATTGTCTAAATCAAACAACACAGAAATGTTACTATGCTCTCTTGCTTTGTCTAACAACCTCTTTCATAGTTCAGGGCAATAAATATCTGCTTGAATGATTTAAAATATCTCACTCTCATTGTCTTTTTATTCTGAGAAGCTCCATTTTGTAACTACTGATTGTGTGGCAGTCACCTAACACCCGTATACATTTGATGGAAATATAATGAAAAAAAAAAGTCCTAATGAATTTTAAGTGGCATTCATTACTTTGCTCTCAGATTTTAAGAGACAAGAAGGCTTTATTTTATTTTATTTTATTTTATTAAAGGCCCTAAATTATGATTTGGGCTCTGCATATTATAGTCTTATTGTCAGGCACAACTTTTCCTGGTTCTTAATTTCCTCATCTGTAAAATCAAGAAAATGTTTCCTTGCACATACATAGACTGTTTTAAATATCATATGGAATTCAAAATATAATCACGTACTTAAACCTGCAAGTCAAATACCTGACTAAAGGTTTATTTTTTCATTGAATTGGAGGAAAACAATTACAAAATAGCGGAATTCTAAATAATTTTAAGGTAATACAATTTGATTATCTTCAAGTGTAGAAAATAACTCACAGTGGGCTTACATGGTACTGGCTAATATAATGAACAATTAAGAATAATTTATAATTAATAATTCATTTAACCTTCATTCATTTATTTATTTTAAAGATTTTATTTATTTGCTTGACACAGAGAGAGAACAAGACAGCACAAACAGGGGGAGCTGCAGATCGAGAGGGAGAAGCAGAATGCCTGCTGAGCAGGGATCGAGATGCAGGGCTGGATCCCAGGACCCTGAGATAATGACCTGAGCCAAAGGCAGACATTCAACCAACTGAGCCATTCAGGCGTCCCTCACTGTAATACTTCATAAGTTTATTGAAATATTTCTTCTCTTGAATAGTCTAAAACTGATCTGTCTGACATTTGCCACATATGGTACTTATATTAAAAGTAGTAAAAAAAAATTTAAATTAACTTTATTTTTTCAGTGTTCTGAGATTCATTGTTTATGTACCACAACCAGTGCTCCATGCAACACGTGCCCTCCTTAAATTTAGTAAAACTTAAAAATAAAATTAAATTCCTCAGTTGCACCAACCACACTTCTAGTGCTCAATAACCATGCTGTATTTTACAGTATTACCGTAATTCACAGGCTGCTGCATGTAACAGTACAGAAATAGAACATTTCCTTCATCACACAAAGTTCTATTGGTTGGGCTACTATAGAGAGACAAGGTAACACTTGAGCTGGAACTTGAAAAATGGTTGAGTTTACCAATCAAAGAAACATAGATGTGTGAATATAGGGTGTGCATGTGTGTACGTGTGTGTGTTTATAGAAGGGTATTTTGCTAGACAGTGCTAATCTAAAGAGTGTTAGTCTCTCCAAAAAACTTGTTTATACTCTTATTTAGCTAAACGTTTATTCATAGATATCACAATATTAAAACCTATCCCAGCTGTAATCCAATAATTATGCTTTAATCAAAATTATATACAAAATAGTAGCATTTAATGATGGGACATAAACAAATCGTGCATTTTACATGTTTTACTCATGCACAATTTTTATATTTGCCTTGAATTTAAACCATAGTCTATCAGAGTTGTACAAAAGATTGTGATCATTAGTTCAAAACTCCCATTTTGCAGAAGGGGAGACTAATGCTCAAAGGGGAAGAAAATTCTGCAAACAGAATTTATATATATATATATATTTACACATATATGTGTATATATATATATATTTAAATATTTTATTTATTTATTTGACAGACAGAGATCACAAGTAGGCAGAGAGACAGGCAGAGAGAGAGAGGGGGAAGCAGGCTCACCGCTGAGCAGAGAGCCCGATGCGGGGCTCGACCCAAGGACCCCGAGATCATGACCTGAGCCGAAGGCAGAGGCTTTAACCCACTGAGCCACCCAGGCACCCCCAGAATTTATATTTTTAAATGATAAATGTTGTTCAATATTATTAATAGAACCAGGAATGGAGGGGCCCCTGGGTGGCTCAGTCATTAAGCATCTGCCTTAGGCTCAGGACATGATCCCAGGGTTCTGGGATTGAGCCCCACACTGGGCTCCCTGCTCAGCAGGAAGCCTGCTTCTACCTCTCTCACTCCTCCTGCTTGTGTTCCCTCTCTCACTCTGTCTCTCTCTGTCAAGTAAATAAATAAAATCTTAAAAAAATAGAACTAGGAATGGAAATATTTGAGTTCATTCCTGATTTTGACATCAATTATTAAAATTCTTGCTATTCTTATGTTTTTCCCTAATATGAAAACAAAGACATAGTTTATTATTAGCTACACCACCAATATACTGTGTATAGTTTGCTGATGATAAAGCCTTTAAACATTTTATTAAAGGGATCATTTTTACTACTCTTTGGATATTCAAATATGCTAAAATTTTGACAATGAACTTGAATAGCAACTTACAAATTTATGCATTCTATCATTTTTGGAAAATTCAGTGACTGAAATAGGAAAAAAATAACAATCCATCTATATCCTACTTACACAAATAGAAGTATTGATTCTTAATGTCCCAGATAAGACGCGATGTTGAAAATTATTCACACATTTAATAATTTTTTACTGAAGACCTGTGATATATTAGGCACAATGCTGGGCTCTAGCTACATAAACCTAGATTGTAATTTCATTATAATCTAAGTAAACAGATATATAAAGAGATAAATAAAATGGTTAATAAACAACATACATTTATTAGTCAAATAACATGTTTAAAGCACTGTGGTAAGTGGTAAGTGCTACTGGATGAATGGATAAAGTTCAGTAGAAACATAAAAAAAATAATTAATAGCTCTTTCTCTGTGCTCCTATAATGTTATTTATACTTTATTACATCACTTATATTTCTATATTCTTCACCATCCCATTGTTGTTTGTTTATGCATTTATCTCTTCTAACAACTCATAAGCAACTGAATACCAAGGACGTTATTTGGACCAAGGAGTCAGTATCTTATAGTGCACAGTCTAGTATCTTATAGTGCACATAGTGGATACTTCAGAAGTGTCACCTGAATACTTTTTAATAGAGAATAAGAATAAGTAGGTAATGTACAAGCATTTTTTTTATTTGACAGACAGAGATCACAAGTAGGCAGAGGCAGGCAGAGAGAGAGGAAAGGAAGCAGGCTCCCTGATGAGCAGAGAGCCTGATGTGGGGCTTATCCCAGGACTCTGGGATCATGACCTGAGGTGAAGGCAGAGGCTTTAACCCACTGAGCTACACAGGTGCCCCTGTGCAATGCATTTTGATTGTAAATGGATTTTCTTTGGTCTATGTTGATTTTTTACAGTAATTAAAACATTCTGATAATGTTATAGTCCAATATTTTTGTATGTATACACATGTATACACACACATATATATACATGTATACACATGTATATAAACAAAATATTGGACTATAAATATTTTTTTCAGCAATCCATTGGAATATCTGATTAAAACTACATTTGTTTTTGAGTACCTTAGTTCTGTCAGAAAGAATGATGACACTGTAAATATGTTTAGGCTTTGTAAAGTAACACTATTACTCAACCATATGTTTCTCTTTCTTTCTTTTCAATAAAGATCTAGCTGCCATGGCAACTGAGTTATGTAGAATGTTACAGGGCAACATTTGTTGACAGTTTTCAGTCAGATTGCTGCCCAGACTGGATCTTAGAAGAAAAGAGTGTATATTCTATTTCAGTAGTTTTTAAAAAATGCACTCCTTGGTCTAAGTTGAACATATTCCCTATCCAAGATGGCATGCCATAGCAATCCATGTATATTGATGGGGCGGTATTTAAAAATCAAATTTTCCTTTCTCTGAAAGGGTGAAGTCCTTGTCTAATGGATGCAATATAATGTCCAAAGACTTATTTTTGGTGAAAAGCCTCAAGAAAGTGTCTTTTGTGGTTTTTGCTTGTTTTGATTTGCTTTGCTTTTTTTTGTTTGTATTGACATATAATTAACATAAAATATTACACTAGTTTCATGTATGCAATATATTGATTCAGAAATTCTATACACTACTCAATATTCACCATAACTGTAGTCATCATCTGTCACCACATAACATTATCACATTATTGAATATATTCCCAATACTATACTTTTTATCTACATGACTGATTTGTTTTATAACTTTAAGTGTGTGCCTCTTAATTCCCTTTATCTATTTCACTCATCTCACCATCAACCTTCTTGTTGGCAACCACCTGTTAATTCTCTGTATTTTAGAGTCTTTCTTTTTTTTTTAATCTTCAGTTAGCCAACATAAAATAATCATTAATTTTTGATGTAGTGTTTAATGATTCATTAGTTGTGTGTAACAGTGATCATCACAACACATTCTTCTTTATATGTCCATTTATTTTTGTTTTTGTTTCTGTTTTTAGATTCCATATATAAATGAACTCATATTGTATTTGTTGTTCTCTGTCTGACTTATTTCATTTAGCATAATGCCTTCTGGTCCATCTTTGTTGCAAATGATAAGATCTCATTACTTTTTATGCCTGAATAATATTCCATTATATATAAAATATTATATATACATTCATATGCATATATTATCTATATCTAAACCTATATTTTGTTCATCTATGGATGGATACTTATGGCTTCCATTTCTTATATATTATAAATAATTCTGCAATAAACATAGGGTTGAATATATCTTTTTGAATTAGTATTTTCATTTTCTTTGGGTAAATGCCCAATAGTGGAATTACTGGATTGTAAGGTAATTCTATTTTTAATTTCCTAGGAACATCCTTATTGTTTCCACAGTGGCTGCATCAATTTAAATTCCCACAAATAGTGCATGAGGGTTCCCATTCTCCACATCCATGCCAACATTTATTATTTCCTATCTTTTTGATCCTAGGCATTCTGACAGGTGGAAAGTGATATCTCCTTGTGGCTAGATTTGTATTTCCCTGATGATTAGTGATGTTGATCATCCTTTTGTGTTTCCGGTGGCCACTTGCTTATATTCTTGGAGAAATGTCTATTTAGTTCCTCTGCCCACTTTAATCAGATTATTTGTGGTTTTGGTGTGTTGATTCTTATAGCATACCCAGAAATGAACTCTAAATGAATTAAAGATCTTAATGTGATACCTGAAACCATATAACCCTTAGAAGAAAACATGGACAATAATCCCTTTGACATTGACCTTAGCAACATTTTTCTAGATATAACTCTAGATATGTATGCAAAGGAAAACTGAAGAAAAAAACAAGCTACTGGGACTACACCAAAATAAAAAGCTTTTGTAGAGCTAAGGAAATGATCAACAAAATTAAAATTCAGGGAAACAAACTAAGTTTTACAGAAGGGAAGGAGGTGGGGGAGTGAAGTACCCAGGTGATAGATATTAAGGAGGGCATGTGTTGTGATGAGCACTGGGTATTATATGTAACTAATGAATCATTGAACACTACATCAAAAACTAATAATGTACTATATGTTGCCTAACTGAACATGATTAAAAAAACACAAACAAAAATAAATAAAAGAAGAAAAAAATGAAAAGTCAACCTACTAAGTGGGAGAAGATATTTTCAAATGATATTTTGGATAAAGGTTAATATTCTAAATATATAAAGAAAGTATCTTTTGAATCTTCTCATTCAAACAAGCACCTTGTGTAGAAGTAATGTTATAAGTAAAAGGTAGAGTTGTAAGGACAGTTCATAATCATGGTTCTTTCCTTCCTCTTACAAATACTTTCAAAATATGATTATAATGTAGGATAAGTTGGGAAATTTTCTTATTTGATGTTTCTTGTCATTTATTTCTGAATGAAATTAAATGCATTGTTCCATGAAGAGAGAGAGAAAATCCTAGGTTTAAAAGAGCTGCCCTGGAAATTACATTCGTGTAGACCAGGGATGAACCAGAAGATCACCTGTGTTGTGTTTAATGATACTTGCCTATGTATTTCAAAAATTGACCATCTAGCTAGAACTTATTTGACCTCTAAAGCAAAGACAATGTAAAAGCTGAGAGGACAGTCCCTGATATATGCTGCTTTATCACATAAACAACCTTGCAGTTCAGGTTAAGAAAACGATATAGAGGGGCTCCTGGGTAGCTCAGTGTGTTAAAGCCTCTGCCTTTGGCTCAGGTCTAGATCTCAGGGTCCTGGGATTCAGCCCTGCATGGGGCTCTCTGCTCAGCAGGGAGCCTGCTTCCCCTTCCTCTCTCTGCCTGCCTCTCTGTCTACTTGTAATCTCTGTCTGTCAAATAAATAAATAAAATCTTTAAAAAAATGATATAGAGGTCCAAATGAAATGTGGGAATAAATTTGCAAAAGCTCTAAACAGAAATTCAGGCAGAGCCAAATGATTCAAGAAAACAATGATGCTAGTGGTTCCTGATTCCAATCAAGACTGTCCCTTCTAGAGGCACCTGGGCAGTTCAGTGGGTTAAAGCCTCTGCCTTCAGCTCGGGTCATGACCCCAGGGTCCTGGGATCGAGCCCCACATTGGGCCCTCTGCTCTGCAGAGAGACTGTTTCCTTCTCTTTCTCTCTCTCTCTGCCAGCTTCTCTGCCTACTTGTGATCTCTGTCAAATAAATAAATTTTAAAAAAAAGAGGCTATCCCTTCTATAGCTGACTAGCTCCCAGAAACACCCAGTAAGAATACCACAATAAAAAAATTATCAGTCATTGACACAATGTTAGGTACAAGTCCACACATCCCTCCCTGAATGGTTATGGATGAATTTACACAACATTTCCTCTAAATCTTACCAACTTTCTGTAGCTCAACCTTTCTTTGGTGATCTGTTTGAAAGATTACAAGAATAAACTCTAAAGCAAAATTTCTCAAAGTTAGCATTAAGGAGTCCTTGAACTTGGATTAAAAATTATATTTGATTTTCACTATTCTTTCATCAAAATTCATCATCTCCTTAAATCATTAATGTTGCCAATAATCCAAAGTGTTATTATCAGAACCTTAACTTGGTCACCAATATAAATTCTAAATATTATATATCATTACATTTTTTTGTCAAAATTATTACATTCATAATTACTTTGAAGTTCTGTTAATTATTAGACCCACTGCTAGATGTTTCTTCTTAGGTTAATAGTGAAGTGTATATATTGTCATAATACATGTTTGCTTTTAGAATATTTTTATAACTGCATTTCAGTGGAGTTGGTTTTCTTTGTAATCCTTTGTGTTTTATTTATACATTTTAAAACATTTTCTGTAAAGAGGTCTATCAGCTTCACCAAACAGCCAAAGAAGTGAATGATGTAACAAGAGGTTAAGGATCGCTGCAACAGAGGAAGAGGAAGAAATCAATACTCTTTGTTTTTCTGTTTTGCTTTGTTTTGTTTTACTTTAATCTTCAAGTAAAATAAAATTTACTTAATGTTTCTAAAACTTGTCTGAAGAAAAGAAACACTTAAAGCCCTTCTTAAAAATACAAATTCCTGAGACCAACACTAGGTTTACTGAATCAGAGAGAGAGAGAGAGAGAGAGAGAGATGGTAATTTGTACTGTACCAAGCACAAATCTATGTTTTTATCTTAGGAAAAATTGGGGGAAAACTTCACTAAAGGAATCATGAAAGACTGAAAATGAAGCTCAGTGAGAAGTCTAACAACTCGGTGACTAGGATTTAAACTGGAATAATCAACATTTCTCTGCTAGTCAAGGAGTTGCTGACAGATTTAGACAAGTGGATCTAACTGTGATTTCCAGACCAACAGCAGTCGCATCACATGGAAACTTGTTAGACTTGAAAATTATTGAGACCCACTTCATGCTCCCTCTCTCATTACAGGATAACATGGAATGAATAGCCAAGATCCAACTAACTAAGTGACATGTTCTGGTGGTGGTGCCTAGCAATTTCTCTTTTAAAATGCCCATCAGGTCATCCTGACTCAGATTCATATCTGAGAACCAAAGGAATTAATGGTGACTTTGTGCCACATTACAGGGTTTAATCTTTCTGGGGAGAAGAACATTAGCAAGATGACAAAACAGGTGATTCCCAACTTTTGTATCCCTCACAGAAAGAGTAACTAGCAACTGTTCACAGACAGAACAACTCTGAAGATCCCCAAACACAGGAGTAAAGATGACATACCCCTCCACCACCACAAAATTTGAGAAAAAAGCACACAAGAAGGGTAATAAGAATGGTTGTACTTTGAGCAACTCACCTCTCCCTTATAACAGTAAATGCTGTACTGAGGGGTTCACATTGGGCCTAGTTTGTTCAGTGTGAAAAGGAGGTTACAGGTGGACATCTAGCATCTTCAAATTTCAGAGATGCTTTCTGAGAGACCCACTTATATATCACATCACAGAAATCTTTGGGAGAATCACCTAGAGATGGAGAAGGACAATGGGGCTCCCAGCAACAAGAATGTGGATCAGGGAAGAAAAATTATTGCTGGTGGCAGCATCCAACTAGAGAGCTCAGCTAGCATCTCTGCTCATCTACAGAGCTGAGTTAGTGGTCCCATGTGCCTAGGGAGCTCATTCAGCAGTTCTGCCCCATTTGGGTCTTCCTGCTCATGGACCATCTCAGCTATGGAGCCCATTCTAAAACAGGGAAGCAAGACGGTGGCTTCTCCCAACTACTGAGCATAAACTCCATACTCACCAAACCAGTAAGCCTTCCCAGAGATTGAGGGCAGCTACAGAGTGCATCATATGGCCTATGTGGTAGGGAAATAAGTCATTGACCCCCTAAACTGCTGAGAAAGGCTCAGCAAGGAGCCCAATGTAGGACTCAATCCCAGGACTCTGGGATCACGACCTGAGCCGAAGGCAGACGGTTAACTGACTGAGCCACCCAGGCTTCCCTTTTAGAGGTTTTTGATTACAGCTTCAATTTCCTTGGTGGTTATGAGTTTGTTCAAGTTTTCTACTTCTTCCTGATTCGTTTTTTGCCATTTATGTTTCCAGGGATGCATACATTTCTTCCAGATTCTCTAGTTTGTTGGCATATATTTTCTCATAATATATTCTTAAAATTGTATTTCCTTGGTGTTGATTGTGATCACTCTTCTTTAATACATTATTTTATTAATTTGGGTCCTTTCTCTTTTCTTTTTTTTTAAAGATTTTATTTATTTATTTGAAAGAGAGGCAGTGAGAGAGAGCATGAGCAAGGAGAAGGTCAGGGGGAGAAGCAGACTCCCCATGGAGCTGGGAGCCCGATGCGGGACTTGATCCTGGGACTCCGGGATCATGACCTGAGCTGAAAGCAGTCGTCCAACCAACTGAGCCACCCAGGCGTCCCTCCTTTCTCTTTTCTTTTGGATAAGTCTTGCTACAGGTTTATTGATCTTATTAATTCTTTCAAAGAACCAGATTCTAGTTTCATTGGTCTCTTCTACTGTTCTGGTTTCTCTTTCATTGATTTATGCTCTAATCTTTATTACTTCTCTTCTTCTGCTTGGTTTAGGCTTTATTTGCTGTTCTTTTTCCAGTTCACTTATGTGTAAGATTAGCTCGTGTATTTGAGATTTTTCTAATTTTTTGAAAGAGGAATGTATTCCAATGTACTTCCCTCTTAGGACAACTTTCGCTATTTTGAACAGTTGTGCTTTCATTTTCATTAGTTTCCATGCATTTTTCTAATTCCTCTTTAATTTCCTAGTTGACCCATTCAATCTTTGTTAGGATGCTCTTTAACCTCCAAGTCTTTGCATTCCTTCCAAATTTCCTCTAGTGACTGAGTTAAAGTTTCAAAACACTGTGGTCTGAAAACATACAGGGAATAATCCCAATCATTTGGTATGGTTGAGATCTGACTTGTGATCTATTCTGAAGAAAAGCCAATATGCACTTGAAAAGAATGGGTATTCTGGTGCTTTAGAATGGAATGCTCTGTATACATATGTGAAGTCCATCTGGTACAATGTGTCATTCATTTGTTTCTTTGTTGATCTTCTGCTTAGATTATCTGTCCATTGCTGTGAGCAGGGTGTAGAAATCCCCTACTGTTATTATAATATTATTAATGTGTTTCTTTGATTTCGTTATTAACTGGTTGATATAACTGGCTGTTCCCCTGTTGGAGACATAAATATTCATAATTGTTATATCTTCTTGTTGGATAGACGTTTTAAGTATGATTTAATGTTCCTCTTCATCTCTTAATATAGTCTTTGGTTTAAAATCTATTTTGTCTGATATGAGGATTGGTATCCCAGCTTTCTTTTGGGGTCGATTAGCATGATAAAATTTCCCCACCCCCTCGCTTTCAGTCTGCAGGTGTCTTTAGGTTGAAAGTGAGTCTTGTAGACTCACTTTAAAAAAGCATCTTGCTTTTTTATCTAATCTGATACTGTGTGTCTTTTTATTAGAGCATTTAGCCCCATTTACATTCAGAGTAACTATTGAAAGATATGAATTTGTGCCATTGTATTGGCTGTAAAATCCCTGTTTCTAGAGATTGTCTGCTTCTTTTTGGTCTATGTTACTCTTGGGCTCTCTCTTTGCTTACAGGATACCCCTGTATATTTCTTGCAGGTCTAGCTTCATGGTCATGTATTTCAGTTTCTTTGTCCTGAAAGCTCTTTATCTTTCTTTCCATTCTGAATGACAGTCTAGCTGGATAAAATATTTTTAGCTGCATGCATGTTTTTTTGTATGTTTGTTTGTTTGTTTTTCTTTTCTTTTGTTTTGTTTTTCTCATTTAGTACCCTGAATATATCATGACAACCCTTTCTGGCCTGCCAGGTCGCTGGCTAGATCTGATGTCAGCTACATATTGTTTCTACCTCTTTAGATTAGGAACCTCTTGTCTCAAGCTGCTTTCAAGATTTTCTGTCTCTGAAATTTGCAAGCTTCACTATTACATGTTGGGGGTATTGATCTATTTTCATTGATTTTGTGAGGGGTCTTCACTATCATTTGGACATGAATGCTTGTTCCCTTCTCCAGGTTAGGGAAGTTCTCAGCTCTGATGTGTTCATGTTCAACTATACCTTCTGGCCCTATCTCTCTCTCCTCCCTCTCAGGGACTCCAATAGTTCTGATACTGTTTTGTTTTATGATATCACTAATTTCTCAAAGCCTCCCCTCTTGGTCTATTAGTTGTTTTTCTCTCTTCTCCTCAGTTTCCTTCTTTGCCATCAACTTGTCTTCTATGCCACTTACTCTCTTTTCTGCCTTCATTACCCTGTGTAAGAACATCCAAATTAGACTGCATCTCAGAGCATTTTTAACTTCAACCTGATTAAATCTCATTTCTGCACTATAAGATTCTCTAGTGTCTTTTATGCTTTTTTAAAGCCCAGCCAGTAACTTTGTATTTGTTTTTCTGAATTCCATCTCTCACATTTTACTGTGACAGAGAGTATTACCTCTGATTTTTTCTTTTGTTTTTAATTCTTCCTTCTAGTCTTTTTGACCAGAGAAGAATGGGTGAACAAGTGAATACAATAAAAAAAACAACAACAACAATAACCCAAGCAAATTACACACTAAACAAATCCAAAGAGGTCAGAAACCAAAAAACAAAACAAAACAAACAAAAAAACAAAAACAAAACACAACAAAAGAAACACACAAACAAACAAAGAGAGAAAGAAACAAAGAGAGAGAGGAGGAGAACAGAGAATATAATCTCACACAGTAGATGAAACAGGGTGATACACTTGTGTGTGTGAGTGTGTGTGATTGAATAGATTGAAAGGAAACAAAAAATGCAGGTTCTATCTTAAAATGTAAATATAAAAAATGAAAGTTAAAAAAAGACTTAAAAACAAAGACTTGATAAAATAAGGAATTAGTTGAAAAGAAGAAAAAAAGAAAGGGACAGTTTTAAACTGAAAGATAAATGAATCATGAGAAAAAAAAAAGAAAAACCTCAAATTCTACATATTATTTTCTCCTAGAGCTGTAGTTATATAGTCTTGTGGGGTCCACAAACTTGCTGTTCACTTGTTCTTTCAGTTGGTATTCTGTGGGAGTAGCTGGCTGCACTGTTTCTCAGGTGTCTTTCCCTGGGCAGATTTGCACTGCCCCTTGCCAGGGGACCAGGTTCAGTGTAAACTGGTCCTCTGTGGGGATTTTCTTCCCTGAGGGCTTCCTGCACTATTTTAGAGGATCAAAATAAAAGTGGCTGTGCCCTGATTTCTAGCCCCAGAGCTGAAAGTTCAAGGTACCCTCTCTTCAGTAAACCCTTGGGGATAAATTGTCTTCACTTGCATTGTGTACCAAACTCTGCAGACTCCTGTGGTACACACCCACACCGATCCTTCTGGGGAAAGGCAGAGGACCTCTTAGGACCCTGGTATGGAGAGCAATCACTGGGTGGAAACACAGCTCATGTTTTATGGCAAACTGAGCAGAGAGTTCCCTCCCAGTCTCACCAGTTCCCCCACTCTAATGCTTGGGAACTCTACTGGCTCAGGCACTCCTGTTGTTTTTGTGATCCTGAGACTGCACTGTCCCACCTAGAATTCTGTCCATTTTCACCACCTTAGCATCTTTCAGGCAGGGATGTCTCTCACTGGAGCAGATTTCTAAGGGTTCCAATATTGTCCTCCAGAGCTATATCACTTTCCTATAGCCAGCTTACAGAGACTCCTTCACATCACCATTTAGCTTTCAATATCTCCCTTCAGACTCACTTCTCCATACCTCTTACCTTGCAGAAAGTGGTCACTTTTCTACTTGTACAGTTCCTGATACTCTTTTCTTATATCTCAGGTTGAATCAATGTGTGTTCGGAATGATTTGATAGTTATCTTGCTAAATTCAAGGGACCAAATGTAACAAGGTCCCCAACTCTTCTGCCATCTTGCCCTTCTACTTTCAAATGTATGGGAATTAAGCAAACTCTTGATCAACCAATAGGTCAAAGAATGCATAAAAGGGGAAATTTTAAAAATCTTAAAACAAATGAAAGTTGAAACAGAACATAACAGAATGTATGGGATGCAACAATAACAGTTCTATGAGGAAAGAATATAGTGATAAATAAGGAAAAAAATCATATAAATAACCTAACATTACACCACAAGTCACTAGACAAGGAAGAACATATTAAACCCAGTTTGTAGAAGAAAGGAAATAACAAAAGTCAAACCATTAACAGGTAGAAACCAGAAAAATAATAGAACATATCAACAAAACTAAGGTTTGTTGTTTTTTAAAATAAATAAAATAAAATTTAGAAACTGTTATCTAGACCTGCCAGAAGAGGGAGAAAACTCATACATACGTGTGTGTGTGTGTGTGTGTGTGTATGTGTGTGAACACACACACACACTGATACCACAGAAATGCTAAAGATTATGAGATTAATATAAATAATTATATACCAACATATTGGGCAATTTCTGGAAATATTCAACCTACAAAGACTGAATTATGAAGAAATAGAACATCTGTTTTGGAATTTTTATTAAGAAGTAGAAAACCTTAACAGACCAATGATAAATAAGGAAATTGAAGCATGAGAAACTGTGGATTCTGAGAAACAAACTGAGGGTTTTGAAGGGGAGGAGGAGAGGTGATTATTTGAGCCTGATGGTGAGTATTAAGGAGGACATGTATTGCATGGAGCACTGAATGTAGTGCTTAAACAATGAATCTTGGAATACTGAAAAATAAAATAAAATATAAAAAAAAGACAAATAATCCAATTTATAGATGCACCAAAAAGAACAAAATATAATAAACTTAAAGATGTGAATGTTCTGTACTCTGAGAATTATAAAAAAATTGATGAAATAAATCAGAGAGAACTCAAACAGAAAGATATTTCATTCTCATAGATTGAAATACCACTCACAGTAATCTACATATTTGAAGTGATCTCTATCAAAATACTAACTTCATTTTTTGGATATAATTAAAAAAATATCCTAAAATGTTTATGGAATCACAAAAGACCCTGAATAGCCAAAGCAGTCTTGAAAAAGAACAAAACTGGATGTATCACAAAAACAGAAATGGGTGGGGGATGAATGAAATAGGTGATGGGGATCAAAGATTACACATATCATGATGAGCACTGAGTAATGTACCCAATCGCTTAATCACTGTGTGGTATGCCTGAAATTAATATAACACTGCATGCTAATTACCCTGGAATAAAGAAATACAAATAATTTAAAAAATTTAAAAATGAAAATTATTAAATGTATCACAATCCCAGTTTTTAAGATATAGTTCAAAGCTTTAGTTATTAAAGCAGTATGGGTGCTGGCCTATATATCTTAGATAATATATATCATATATTGTCTAGACATATATATCAAAGGAACAGAACACAGAGTCCAAGAATAAACCCACACTTTTATGGTCATTTAAACTACAAAAAAGAAGACAAGAATATACAATGGGAAAAAGACAGTTTCTTCAACAAATGGTGATGTGAAAACAGGACAGCTAAATGCAAAAGAATGAAACTGCACCACTTTGTTGCACCCTACTCAGAAAGAAACACAAAACGGATCAAAGACATAAATATGAGACCTGAAACAATGAAATTCCTAGAAGAAAATATATACAGTAATCTCTTAGATATCAGGTGTAGAAATGTTTTTCTAGATGTGTCTCCTTTGGAAAGGGAAACAAAAATAACATTAAACTGTTAGGACTACACCAAAATAAAATGTTTCTGTACAGTGAAGAAAACCATTAACAAAATTAATAGATAACCTAATGAATTGAAGAAGATATTTGCAAACGATATATTCACTAAGGGGTTAATACCCAAAGTATATAAAGAACTTATACAAGTCAATAACAAAAACAAACAACAGCAACAACAAAAACAACAGAAACAGAACAAAACAAAACAAAACAAAAAAAACCCAAAAAACACAAAAATCAAAAAACAAAAAAAACAAAAACAAAAACAAATAATCCAAGTTAAAAATGAGCAGAGAACCTGCATTTTTCCAAAGAAGACATCCAGATGGCCAACAAACACATGAAAAAATGCTCAACATCACTAATCATCAGGGTCATGCAATCAAAACCACAATGGCATATCATCCACCCCTCTCCAAATGGCTAAAATCAGAAAGACAAAAAATAACAAATTTTAGCTAGGATATGGAGCAAAAAGAACCACTGTGAAAGACACTGTGAAACTACTGTGAAAGACAGTATGGATTTTCTTCAAAAATTTGAAAGAATTATGATACCATCCAGTAATTACTGGGTATTTACCCAAAGAAAACAAAACACTAATTTGAGAATATATGTTGATTGCAGCATTACTTACAGTAGCCAAGACATGGGAGCAACCTGTCCATTGATAGATGAGTGGATAAAGAAGTTGTGGTGTGTGTGTATGTGTGTGTGTGTGTGTGTGTGTGTATATATATATATATATATATATATATATATATATATAGAATAGAATATTACACAGTCATCAAAAACAATGAAATCTTGCCATTTACAACAACATGGATAGATCTAGAAGATACAATGCTAAGTGAAATAAGTCAGTCAGAGAAAGACAAATACCGTATCATTTCTCTTATATGTGGAATTTAAGAAACAAAACAAAGTAACTAAATAAAAAAGACACAAAAAAACAGACTCAAATATAGAGAACAAACTGGCAGTTGCCAATGAATAGATGGGTGGAAGGATGAGTGAAATAGGTGGAAGGGATTAAGCATATACTTATCATGATGACACTAAGTAATGTATAAAATTGCTGAATCATTACATTGCACACCTGAAAGAAATAAAACAGTGTATGTTTCGGCTCGGGTCGTGATCCCAGCGTCCTGGGATCAAGTCCCAGATCGAGCTCCTTGCTCGGCGGGCAGCCTGCTTCTCCCTCTGCCTCTGCCTGCCATTCTGTCTGCCTGTGCTCACTCTCTCTCCCTCTTTCTCTGACAAATAAATAAAATCTTTATGAAAAAAAAAAACTTGGAGACCATTGGTCTTGGGCAATGTGTAAGTTTTGGTCTGCTTGCAGTTCATATTGGTGTATGGATTATAAGTGGTAAATATAACTTCACTCTATTAAATGTAAATAATCAATGAATTTTGTGGTTTATAAGTTTTCATAGAAACTGTGTCTGTACTCATTTCCCATTAGAAAATTTTATTGGATTTTTATAGAAATAGCTTTATATACCAATTTAAAGTTGAGTTGAGAGGGAGTTAATTTACCAAAAATATTATGTAAATTATTTAATTTATTTTGTTTCCTGTGGAAAAAAGAACAATTATCATTTTAGCACTGGAAAAAAAGATGGAGGCTTTCTAATTCAACACCCTCATTTTATGAATGAGAAAACTATCTGGGAATAAGTCTTGTCCAAGTTCAAATATTAAGTAGGAATTAAGACTTGAGCTAGGGTTTTGGTACATTCATTTCAGTGTTTCTTCCTGATAATACTCTGGGCCTCAATTTACTCTATCTGTAATAAGAACAGTAATTGTACCTACTTATGGGGTTATTTTGAAGATTAAATGTAATAACAAAAATATTGCACTTAGTGTAGTTCCTGTAATATAATAAAAGGAAAAACATAGCCTTACTAGGCTTCAGCAAGGTCACTGAGTCAATTTTCTGCATAATCACATTGATCAAAACTATGTTCTAGTTAAGTATTAGAATCCCAGAATTTTGATTCCCAGCCAAATAAAATGTCATGCTGTGGACCTATAAGAACACTGAAGTCCAATGCACACTTCAAAACTCATCCCAGACATCAAACTTTCTTTTTCCTCTTTCTTTCTTTCTTTCTTTCTTTCTTTCTTTCTTTCTTTCTTTCTTTCTTTCTTTCTTTTCTTTCTTTCTTCTTTCTTTCTTTCTTTCTTTCTTCTTTCTTTCTTTCTTTTTCTTTCTTTCTTTCTTTCTTTCTTCTTTCTTTCTTTTTCTTTCTTTCTTTCTTTCTTCTTTCTTTCTTTCTTTTTCTTTCTTTCTTTCTTTCCTTCTTTCTTTCTTTCTTTCCTTTTTTTTTCTTTTGCAATCAAACATTACCAATGGCATAGGGAAGAACAATATTTAATTATCCTACTCAGAAAGATTAAAAGCTCGATAGAATGACAAAGTTTGTGATTAAAAACATGGTGGAGATGAAACATGAGAGACTATGGACTCTGAAAAACAATCTGAGGGTTTTGAAGGGGTGGGGGGTGGGAAGTTGGGTGACCCTGGTGGTGGGTATTATGGAGGGCACGTATTGCATGGAACACTGGGTGTGGTGCATAAACAATTAATTCTGGTACACTGAAAAGAAATTTAAAAAAATAATTAAAAAGGGGGGAAAATGGTGGATTTATCTTTGAATCATAGGTGTAGAAGCAAGAGAGAGGAAACCCTGCCAGTAAGATCTTATTTTAACTACAGAAATTAAGACTATAAATTTAACATTCTGGCATGCTTGTTTCCCATTCTAATTCCTCTTCTAAGAATATTAATAATCATCTCTAAGCATTTGAGCCTCAATGATCTTTTCTTTCTGTCTTTGAATCACCAAAACCTAGCACAATGTTCCACACAGAGTAGGGCTTTAATGAATGATGGATGTATACATACTAATAATACTAATACTAATACCAATACTAATACTAATAAATATTAACATTAATACTAATGTTGGCTAAGTCAAATCATGTCATATTCATAATAATAAAAATATTTTTATATCAATAAGCCATATCTATCAAGTTAGTTTATTGTCATTAATTATTTAGTAAGGTCATAAAGTCACCTGCTAGACCCCAAGACCTGGCTTTGTACTGCCTGTCAGCTTGTACTCACTAACTTTTGTCCTACATTTTTCCAAAAGCTCTCCTTTCAAGCTTTCCTGTTGACTCAGGCAAGTGAAACCTGAAACCACCTTCCAGATGATGGCAACTATCCTGACAAAATCTGCTGCCTGCACAGACCACCCGGACAGTTTAACCTAAACTTGATTTGCACGTTTGCAGATGGACCATGAAGTGCCCTCTGGAATGACCTAGAATAAACTTTACTTCATTATAATACTAACATATCTGCCCAAGGAGGAGTCTCATTTACATAACATACAATGTATGTGTAGGCATGCTTCTTTAAAGTGCATGCATTACTATATGCCCATTCTACATATGATGACAAGACTTCTCTATCTAAATATTCATCAAATCCCTAAAGCAAAAGAATCCATTCACCCTTTTTCAGGAACTCACAGTTTTAGAAGCTATTCTAGGTCATCTCCTAATTTGCTGTAAATAAAAACTTTCTTTGTGTGATGACTCAAACTGGTGCAGTTTCTGGCTCACCAAGGAGTGAACTCACATTGGTTTGGTTACAATAATTCATGCTAAACGCTATGCTATATACTTTGTATATATTCTCCTTAATCACCATAAGACCTTATAGGATCTTGCACATGAGAAAATGATACAGTTGTTGCATCGCAAAGTTCAAGTCACTTAAAATAATATGTGCTTTTTTACACTTTCTCCCTCACTCCCTTTCCTTATTCCTCCCAACATATATTGAGCATCCAGTAGGTATTGAACATAATGTTGAACATAGTCTCTTTATTTGACATTATTTAATTCCTTTGTAGTTGTATATTACTTTAGGATTTTGAGTTTCACATGCAAGATCTCATTTGATTCAATATCCTACTCCATTAAAAAAAAGAAAGAAAGAAACAACTGAATCTCAGAGAAGTTAAATGACAAGACCAAGATTATACATGTCTTAAGTGGGGTGCTGGAACATAAAACATGACATTGAGCTTTTAATCCAGGGAGCTTTTCCCCAAGCATAACAAATGATTTTAAAGTAGTAGGAAGAGCTCAGGTTTTGGGTTCATACAAACATCAGCTCTAATCTTGACTTCTTTACTTAAAATCTGTGTGATGCTGAACAAGTTTCTTGACCTCTCTGAGATTCAGTTTTCTTGTTATAGTAGTTATGGTGTGAATTACAGTACTGGTCACTTCAGAGAATTTATAAGAGTACTAAGTAAGATTCATATAAAGTGCTTATAAGTATTCAATAAATCCCTTCTTGTTATTATCATGGTCACTGTGAGGGCTGAAGATAGCAAATGTAAAGTGTTGAATGCAGTGCTTAGAAGCTAAGTGAAAGGAAAATAAATAGATATCAGGTATTACTAAAGCTATAATAAGTCTTTTCATGTTTAAAAAAATCTAAATCTGAAGAAAATCAAATAGAATACAGTGAATCTTTGTATAACATGAGGTTTAACTGTGAGGGTCCACTTACATGTGGATTTTTTTATAGCACCAGTACTGTAAATGCATTTCTTCTTTCTTACGATTTTTTAACATTTTCTTTTCCTTATTTTGCTTTATTGTAAAAATACACAATACAATACATGTAACACAGAAAATATGTTAACAGTTTATGTCACCTGTAAAGCTTCTGGTCAACAGTAGGCTATGAATAGTTAAATTTTTGAGGAGTAAAAATGTATACATGGATTTTCAATTGTGTGAGGGGGTTGACACCCCAAATTCCACATTATTTAAGGGTTAACCATACTTCTTTATTATACATACTAGAAAATGTATAAAGCTTATTATCCTTACTAGTGGGAACAGAAAAATCAGTTGACTTACACAGGTTCAGATATTACTCCATAGTTATTCAGGAAAACTAGGAAGTATTGTGATTTTTTTCCTAGCTCTCGATGTATGAAAGATAAATGTCACTTTCTTTAATGTACATTTATACCTTGAAAAAAGGCAAAGTCCTGACTAGACAGTCTAATATTTTAGTAAGGCAGAGGGAGAGGCAATTTTAAGATGATTTAACTGGATTCTTAATGAGTTTCTTGGGTTACTCCTTAGAGCTGCCTAAACCAAATTCCACATAAATTTGTGATCCTTTGGGATGCACAGAAGCTACTTGGTAATTTTCTTTCCAAGGGACAAATAAATTAGAAGTCATGAGCTTCCAAAATGTTTCACAAAATCCCGGCGATACAGATGTGGTTTTTTTTTTTAAGGATTTTATTTATTTATTTGACAGACAGAGATCACAAGTAGGCAGAGAGGCAGTCGGGGGGCGGGGGGCAGGTAGTAAGCAGGCTCCTTGCTGAGCAGGGAGCCTGATGCAGGGCTCCATCCCAGGACCCTGGGATCATGACCTGAGCCAAAGTCAGAGTCTTAACCCCCTGAGTCACCCAGGTGCCCCCAGATGTGTGCTCTTACCTTGTTGTTGTTGATGCTGTTGCTGTTGTTGTTGTTTCCATTGTCTAGAGGAATTAAAAAAAAAAGAGCCAATGGTTAAATTTAAACAAAGATTTCTTAAGCACAGGGAAAACTCTGAAAATACCTGGTTAATTGAATCTCTTTGTTCAGTACAGAATTTAAAATTCAGTATGGAATCAGTAAGATGTCTTAGCTACATAAAGAACAATGTTGTGTATTTTCTAAGTTTGCCAATCATAGTGTATGGGTAACACATTTTTGTGCTTATAAGGACTTACTGTGATTTCCTTTCGAGTGGGCATTTAAATGTTTCAGGCCCCTACTGTCAGTTTGAATAAATCTGGGAATATAGTTAAGTAAACTAGTTTTTGTATTCCTAAGAAGGAATAATAAGGATAATAGAAATATTGACCTCTATACATTTTATAATGAGCAGATCATTTGTGGATGAGTTATATGATATCTCCTTGCCAGTACTACCATTGAAATTTTATCATGGCCATTCATTTGCCAAAATTGGATATTTACCCCAAAGATATAGATGTAGTGAAAAGAAGTGCCATATGTACCTCCAATGTTCACAGCAACAATATCCACAATAGCCAAACTGTGGAAAGAGTCAAGATACCCTTCAACAGACAAATGGATAAAGAAGATGTGGTCAATATATCCAATGAAATATGACTCATCCATCAGAAAGGATGAATACCCAACTTTTTTATCAACATCAATGGGACTGGAGGAGATTATTCTGAGTGAAATAAGTCAAGCAGAGAAAGTTAATTCTATGGTTTCACTTATTTGTGGGGCATAAAAAATAACACGGAGGACATTATGAGAAGGAAGGGAAAAGTGAATTGGAATCAGGGACGATGAACCATGAAAGACTGTGGACTCTGAGAAACAAACTGAGGGTTTTAGAGGGGGAGGGGGTTGGGGGATAGATGGGCCTCATGGTGGGTATTAAGGAGGGCATATATTGCATGGAGCACTGTGTGTTATGTGTAAACAATGAATCTTGGAACACTACATAAAAAATAATAGTTAAGTTTTGAGGAGTGACTAACATGGTGACTAACATGACATAATTAAGAAAAAAAGAAAATATAAATAATAAATAAATAGATAGATAAATAAACAATGTGTCAGATACAGCAACATATGAGAGAATGAAAAGTGGAACCTACACATTTGAGTTGTTAACCAGCATAAGACTTAATTTCTGCAGATGAACTTCAAAACAGAGAAACACTCATAAACCACATAACCTACTGCATGAAAATGAAGATGTTTCCACTGGCTGAAAGTGAAATCAGAAAAGCAAGGATAATGTAAGATGTTTTACATAAAATTAAATTATTCAGTTGAAAGTATACTGTTTTGTTTCTGAGGTTATGTCTTTCCTATTCTTGGGATGTTAAAATAACATTTATTTTGTGAAATTATGTGATAAATAATATGTTTCTTTAATATTCTTAGTTTGGCCAAAAAAATTAAATCCTTATTTAGGCCCTGCTTATTTTTTTCCTCAAAAAAAAATTCAAAATAGAGAGCCCAGAAATAGACCCTGAAAAATACAGTCAACTGACCTTTGACAAACCAATTAAGAGAATACAATTGAGCAAAGATAGTGTTTTCAAAAAATAGTGTTGAAACAGTGAAACATTCACAGGCAAAAAAAAAAAAAAGAATGTAGACACAAACCTTACACATTTCTCACACACACACACACACACACACACAAATAATTCAGAAAGGGTCACAGACTCGACATGGAACATAAAACTATAAAACTCCTAGGAGATAGCATGAGAGAAAACCTAGATGAACTTGGGTATGGTGATGCCTTTTTAGATACAACACCAAAGGCACAATCCATGAACAAAATAATGGATAAGTGAGACTTCATTAAAATTAAAAACTTCTCCCCTGAGAAAGAAAATTCCAAGTGAATAAAAGACAAGCTAGAGACCAAGAGCAAATGTTTGCAAAGAACATATCTGATAAAAGACTGTTATCCAAAATATAAAAATAATACTTAAAAGCCAACAATGAGGAAAGAAGTAATCCAATTAAAATGTGGACCAAAGACCTTCACAGACACCTTTCTGAAGAAGATATACAGATGACAATAAGCGTATGAACAGATGTTCCACATCATATGTGATCAAGGCAATTTAAACAGAAAGTAAAATAAAAATAGTAAGTAAAGTAAGTAAATAGTAAATAGTAAGTAAATAGTAAGTAAAACAGAATTAGGTATCACCACACACCTATTAGAAACGGACAACACCAAATGCTGAGGAGGATGTGATACAACAGAAATACATTTGCTGCCCAAGGTAATGAAAGATGGTATAGACAGCTTGGAAGGCAGTTTTTTGATTTCTTACAAAACTAAACATATTTTTATCATAAATCTAACAATTATGCTCCTTGATATTTACTTAAAGGAGTGGAAAATTTATGTTCACACAACTTGTGCACAGATATTTGTAGCAGTTTATTCATAAATGTCAAATAATTGAATGAACCAACATGTCTTTCAGAAGGTAAATGGATAAATAACTTTGGTACATCTGGCAATGTATTAATTTCCAGTGCAACAATGAAATGAACTATTAAGCCATGAAAGAATATGGAGGAAAATTAAATGAATATTACTAAGAGAAAAAGGTCTATCTAAAAAGTCTATATAATGTATGATTCCAAATATATGACATTCTGAGAAAGGCAAAACTATGGAGACAATAAAAGTATTAGTGGTTCTCAGAAGTGGGGATGTGAACATAAATAGGCAGAAGACAGTCTATTGGGGGGGCAGTGAAAATATCCTGTATGATATTTTAATAATAGACATGCCATTATATATTTATCCAAACCACAGAATGTAAAAGAGTGAACCTTAAAATAAACCATGGACTTTGAATAATTATGATGTATCATGTAGATTCATCCTTGATAGAAAATGTACCATTGTAGTGAGTGAAGTTGGGGAAGACTATGCATGTGTGGGGGCAGGTAGTATATAGGAAATCTCTGTTCTAACCCCACAATTTTATTGTAAACCTAAAACTGCTCTAAAAAATAAGGTCTCAAAGTGTTAAAAAAAATTCAACCATATCACAATTTACCTAAAAAAATAAAATAAAGTAAAATAATAAAATAAAATAATATAATAAAATAACTGGTCTATGAAATCTAATAGCTTAGACACTACTGGCCAAAAGAACCAAAGCTGGTAATAAAATTTCTCTGCCCATTTCATACTACATTATCTAGATATCTCTGGAATTTCAGTAATAGAAACTATGGTCTAAATCAATACCTGCATCTGAATTGAGGAAAACATGCATACAAATAAAGTGAATTGAAAGAACAGCTGGATTTGTGCAAATTCTAAATTAAATGCAATTGTTAATGAAATAGAGTTTTATTACTTTCCAGTACATTAAAAATTTTAAACTCATGACTAGCAAATTGTTATCAAGTAGAGGAAGAGTGGATTTAATTTCTATGAATAAATGACCCATTTATAATTACCACATTAATTTTTCATATAGAAATGAATGCTTTTGGAATGCTTGCACTAGCTTAAATATACATCCCCTGCAGATTTATGTCCAACTGTAAACCCACATTCAAGATAATAATACTTATGTTATGGGGTATTCTGGTTAATTAAAATTTCTAATAAGCTAGGAAAAATCCTGAACTCCCTTTTTTGATTCATGCTAACATTGAAAATGTTTCAATTATGTTCATTATTTATGAAATAGGTAATATATTTTTAAAGATTTTATTTATTTCCTTGACAGAGAGAAAGCACAAGTAGGCAGAGAGGCAAGCAGAGAGAGAGGGGAAAACAGGCTCCCTCCTGAGCAGAGAACTGGGTACAGGGCTTGATTCCAGGACCCTGAGATCATGACCTGAGCCTAAGGCAGAGGCTTAACCCACTGAGCCACCCAGGTGCCCCAAATAGGTAATGTTTTAATTCTTTGATTCTATAAGGCTATTGTCATTATTAGGGAATTTGTTGAGTTATGATGTAAGATGGATGTTGAATGAGTTTAAAACACCTTCTTTTTGAATGCTTTTGGTTCTTTTTTAAGTAATTTCCTGATATCCACTTGGCTTGCTCTAATATGTCCAACATACTATTGAGGGTGCTAATTAATTGAGGTTGCGAGGCTCAGCGTGGTGAACTTATTACATACTCTGAAGTTGGGAAAAGAATGTCTGAATTGATAGTAATTTTAATTTTTGCAAGATTTAAAAATTAGAGAAACACACAGGATAAAATATCAAAATTTCATTTGCCTGACAAAACTGATGAATGCTAATATTTGTCATTTTGACTCAGACACTTTCCATTACAAAAATAGATCAAGTTGATTTTATTAGATCATGTTGAGGCTCTCACAGTTCTCTTTATACTTCTGTATGGTTACCAATGTCATGACTAGATGCATAGCATTCTACAACATGTATATGTATAGGTATATGTATATGTATATGTATATGTATATTTTTCCTAGATATATATGTATATGTATATATCTAGATATTGAATATGTAAGTGTATATATGTGTGTGTGTGTGTGTGTGTATATTTATATACACACATAAAAACAGTATATGCTAACTGCTTTGGGTCACTTGTTGAAATTAACATAAATCATATCTGTTGCACTATATTACAATTTTTTTCATTCAACATTGTTTTCAAGTCGTATCAATATCAATGTAGCAAAATCTAGTTTACTTAATATTATAATTAAATTTTACTTGAAGAATACATAGAAACAATAGGTACTAATTATAAGTATACACATTAACTTCTTGATATATCATTGTTTGAATATACCACAATTTATTTATTTATTCCCTCTAATGATAAATATTTATATTGATTTAGATTTTTACTTTTACAATATTTTAATGAACTTCTCACCTATGTCTTTTGGCAAACATGGAGCATAGGCAACTTTTCCAAGAGATTATACCTAAGAAGTGGAAATGCTAGGTTATAAAATACACTCATATTTGGGATGTTTTTTGTGAACAATTCATGTGCTCTCATTTTCATATTTCCACAAAATGGTTTCACGTACCTGTTCTATTTACATTGAGGCTTTCTGTTATAAAATGATCTAAAAATTTCAGATTTGAGGACCTCACATCTTATGGTAGTGTGATGTCAGACATTACCACCAAACATGGCACATAGGGGAGGTTCCAATAACTCAAGGGAAGATAACAATTTTTTAAACTATTGTCCCTCTTATTTTTTAATATTTTAGTTATTTATTTAAGCAATAGTGAGAGAGAATGAGAAGGGTTAGGAGCAGAGGGAGAGGGAGAAGCAGACTCCCCACTGAGCAGGAAGCCTGACCCGGGGCTCACAGGACCCCAGGATCATGACCTGAGCCAAAGGCAGATGCTTAAATGACTGAGCCATCCAGGTGCCTTGGACGAGAACAATTTTGCCACCTGAAGCTTGGCTTCAGCTCTATATAGACATTGGGACCACAGCCTTAGTATCTTTTCATGGGAGAGTGGCAGAACCTCAGGACCTCAAACATTACTGTGTATATCTGATTCTGATCTGAATTTTAGCTTTAAATTCTGTTACCTCTTCTGGTTTAATTTCTTCTTTTCATTTTTGGCACTCTGGGATTGCCGTCTCTTGATGTTGAACTCAGTTATATATCCCAAATTTATTGTGTTTTGAGTGTGAAGTGAGGTGGGATGGGGTTTGAATGTATTCTGTTGTGTCAGCTCAGTCTGTCCCATCGACTGGAAACAAATCAATAGGTTTTTACAAATTAAATTATCTTTTCTAACACAGTGGCACAGGCTGTACTTGGCTTTATTGACACGTTGCTAGAGAGGGCACAACTTGATGAAGAGAAACAGAGACCAAACAGGACAATTTTTGAGTTGAATAAATCATGATAGCTTTTCTGTTTCTACTGGTGGATTGTGTGAGTAGGCGGGGGTTGTCAATTAGAGATTTGTGCTACTTATGACAGTATTAGGGAATTAGATGTTTTCCATATACAAATTTTACCCAAAACTTCAATGAACTTATCTAAATAAAGATCTAATATTTCTTTATGGAGATGTAATTACATGATTTTTTTTATCATTTAAAATACAGCTTTGGTCATGATTTAACCTTCATAATAAACCATCAAGATTGTGACTGCAATATAAATCATGACCTTAGAAGCTATTACAGTGGGTAGGACTATTTGTCCCTAAACTAAATAGTTCTTGACGGCTAGGTTTTTTAAATTAGCATAGACAACTCTCATACTGCTGCTGCTTCTTAGTTTCCTGTCAGATAACTCTTTGTATTTTTTTCGGTGTGTCTGCTTCTAAGTTCCAGGTATCTCTTCTAAATGTGGTAAGCTGAGAAAAGAAAGATAAGTATGTTAGATTTGAGTATAGACCAAAATGGTACATTTGATTGTAAGATAGTTTCCAGAGAATATGGTATCTGAATTTTATTATATGGACTTCAGCTTATTTGTTTGTTTGTTTATGTTATTTAGAGATGAGATTTGAGTCTTTTTTTGAAAATCTTTTATTTTCCTATTAGATGAAATTATTATATAAAGTCTAGACACTTTGCATGCATGTTTATATGCATATAAACTACCAGCTACCAAATCATAAATTCCAAATGATTTTATAACTCTGGGAAACTTACACTGTGTTTCTTATAAAGTATGGAATTTTTATATTTTATTTATTTTTTAATTTAAATTCAATTAGCCAACATATAGTACAACATTAGTCTCAGATGTAGTGTTCAACAATTTATCAGTTGCATATAACACTCAGTGCTCATCACATCATGTGCCCTCCTTAATGCCCATCACCTAATTACCACATTTCATCATCCTCCTCCCCTGCAGCAACCTTCAGTTTGTTTCCTAGAGTTAAGAGTCTCTCGTGTTTTTTCTCCCTCTTTGATGACTTCCCATTCAGTTTTCCCTCTCTTCCCCTATGATCCTCTGTGCTGGTTACAATATTCCACATATGAGTGAAATCATATGATAATTATCCTTCTCTTTTTGACTTATTTTACTCAGCATGATACCCTCCAGTTCCATCCAGACCAATGAAAATGGTAAATATATTAATCCTTTCTGTTACAGTTGAGTAATATTCCATTGAATATATATATATATATATATATATATATATATATATATCACATCTTCTTAATTCATTCATCTGTTGGTGGACATCTAAATAAATAAATAAATAAGGTATGATTTTTTTAATCAAACTAAAGAACATCTACACACAAAAAAGAAATAATAAATTGGAAAGCAACCTATAACATTGAAGAAAATATTTGCAAATCATATATCTGATGAGTTAATATCATATATATAAGCTTATATATACATGTATATCATATATATGTATATATGTACATAACTCATACAACTCAGTAGCAAAAATATCAATAATTCAATTTAAAAATGGGCAAAGTTCCAAAATTGTCATTTTTCTAAAGAAGATATACAGTTCCAATAGGTACATAAAAACGTGATCAATATCATAAATCATAAAAAAATACAAATCAAAACTACAATGAGACATCATCTCACACCTATTAATACAGCTATCATCAAAAAGACAAGAGATAACAAATGCTGACAAGAGTATAGAAATAAGGGAATCTTAGTACACTATTGTTGGGAATATAAATTGGTACAGCCAGTATGGAAAACACAATGACTGTTCTTGGAAATACTAAAAATAGACTTACTTTATGATACAAAAATCCCACTTCTGGGTATATGTTAGAAAGAAATGAAATCAGAATCTCATGAAGATATCTGCACTGCATGTTTATTGAATCATTGCAACATTATTCACAATAACCAAGACATGGAAACAACCTGTGTCCATCAACAGATGAATAAATAAAATATAAGATTATATATGCATATATATGTGTGTGTATATATACATATATGCATATATATACATACATATATAATGTATATATGTATGTGTGTGTGTGTGTATATATATGTATATATATATATATAATGGAATATGATTCTGACATATTCTGGAATATTATTCTGACATAAAAGGAGAAAATCTTGCCATTTGTGACAACGTGGAAGAAACTGGAGGACATAATGCTAAATAACACAAACCACAGAAAGGCAAATACTGTCTGGTATCTCTTACATGTGCAATCTAAAAAGAAAAAGAAAAAGAAGAAGTGTCACAGAACCAGAGACTAACAACTATAGTTGTCAGGATCTTAAAGAGGCAATTAGGGAGATGTAAGTCGAAGGGTATAAGCTAATACTGATGATCTAATGTATAGCACTGTGACTATAGTTAATAATATAGTAGCATAGATTTGAAAGTTGTTGAGAGTAGACTATAAGCATTCTTAACCACACAAACACACAGACACATGAGTTAACTGTTAACTATGTGAAGTGATGGATATATTAATTATTTTGAGTTTGGTAATCTCTCGAAAATGTATGTGTATATCAAATTGCCACATTGTACACTTCAAATATTGACAATTTTATATGTCAACAATTCCTCAATAAATTTGGAAAAAAGAAAACTTTTAATATATAATTTTATGTGAGTACAATTTTTATTGAAGTACAAAATGAAATATTAGAGGTGTACAAGGTATTGATTTAACAATTCTACATACAATTCTTTAGTGAAATAAGCTAATTTAGTAAAAAAGTGAGTCCATTTGTTATATTGGGTTTTTCTGTCTCATTATTATTATAATGTATGATTATATATTCTACATATCAGTCATTTATCAGATATTTGCAAATGCTTTTGCTATGCTCTGGCTTATATTTTCACTTCATTCACTATGTCCTTTGAGAGGCAAAATTCATAATTTTGTATAAATCCCAATTTATTGATTTATTTTCTTTGCTTTATAATTTTTGTTTCTTTTGTAAACCTGTCCCTATATCAAATACTAAGAAATTTCTTCCTGTGTTAACTTATAGTGTATTTTTACTTTTGTCACTAAGATTTATGATGCATTTCAAGTTGATTTGTAAATAATTTGAAAGAAGATTTGAGGTAATTTTTAATTAAATTTTATTTTTCATAAGGATATATTTTTTCAGAACAATTTGTTGAAATTAATACCCTTTTCCTCTTGAATAATTTTAGCCATTTCATTGATAATAAATAAGTTGACAATATTCAAACAAACACAATCAAGTTTGGATTTTTTTCCCACTTATATGTCTATTGAAATTATGAAGTCTTTCTCCTCTCTTTCCTATTTTTCATGAAGCCATAAAGACTATACAAAATGTTCATTTGCCTAAAATATTTTTAGTCTCCATCTTCTCTCCTGCACTGTTGTGCAAGAGTATGACTTCATTATCCTACTGTTTTTCTTATCCCGAATTTTAAGCCTTGTAAAAACTAATGACCTGAGGGTACATTGAGGTAGAGCAAAATAGGCTTCCCTACATAAAGTGAAATTGCTGATAGAGTGCAAAAATTTCCACTGGGACTCCTATAGGCTTGCAATCAATTTTCATAGGACAAAAATCCCACTTTAAAACTAATTTTTCTCTAAGCCCAAGGAATGTGTTCTAAGTGGGTTTCAGTACCAAAACAACAATAAACAAATCCAGTACATATAAAATTTAAGGAAAATACAAGTTGGACTTTTGTTTTGTTATGTTTTGTCTTGGCTTTAGAGTTTGGAGAGGAATATCGTTTATCAAATTTCATCAAGACTTAAAACATATATACCTAAAGAAAGGCAAAGTTCAAAAACTGGTTTGAGATTATATGATATTTGTACTCAACACAACACTGTACAATATCAGTGATAAGAAAAAATATATTGTTTCAATAAATTCAAACTATGTCTCTCTGACAATTATTAAATGAAAGTTATAACAATTAGGAATTTGGAAAGTGTTTGCCTAGTTTTTCTTTCACTAAAGACTCTATTACCCAGATGAAGTAAAGAAAACCTGTCCAACATTGCATGTTACAAAGTGTAACTTACTTATAAATTATAAACTTATAACTTATAAATTATAAACAACTTCCCTCTGGAGTTATTTATCTGATGCCAAAACAGTTAATTAATTCAAGGGGTTTGTTTCTGGCTTTATTTTTATTCCTTTTCTTCAAGGTCAGGTCTGAAGGAAATATTATCCATGCTGTCATTTGGTTTCTTTTTTATTTTGACATTGAATGATGAGGTGTGGCCTGTGGAGAAAATCATATTTTTCCTCTTCTATTCTCTTTTATTCTCATTTCAGTAAAAGGGTATGTGGAGGAATATCCACCGTTGTAAAGTGATAGTAACATAGATGTGGCAATTTATTGTAGAAATTGATGATCTTTGAGCATTGGGTGGAAATGACTTATTTTTGGTGAATTGTTTGGGTTTGGATTTGAAGTGAGATTTAGAAAGCAGGAAATTGGCCATCTTGGAATTGAGAATAGGCCATTAAATTCTCCTGTGATGTGTTGATATCTTTCTTGTTTCCTTTGATAAAAGAAAAAAAAAGAAATAAGAAAGATAAATACTACTAATAATGACAAATATTATTTACTGAGCACTTGATCTGTTCTCAAAGTTTCACATTTGTTATCATATTATTCAAATTTTACAAATTGGAGCAATGTGACAGAACAATAAAAAGTAACTTAACCAAGGTCACACAGCTAAAATGTAGAAACATCTGAATTCAAACTCAGTAGGCATGACTCCAAAGGTTTTGCTCTTAAATTTTATTCTATACTATATTCTATATATTCTATACTATACTCACTTTCAGTGAGTAACCTTTAATGGAAATGTATACTCATAATTCATGTTTTGAAACACATTTTGAAACATGTATCAAAATACCATTGTTAAAACAGGAAGAAAATATATCCCCCCCCCCATATTATAAGTTGTTCTTCGGGTAACAGTGTATCTAATAGCAATCATTGCATTTTTGGTACATTTAATATTGAATGTGGGCCATCAGTCTAGATAGAAATTCTGAAATTGATTATTTTTTTCTGATTATCACTAGTTATAGCATAGTCTTGTGTAGTAGCTTTTGCTGAAAATATTCTCTTAAACATTTGCTAATTTCAGTCTGTAAAAAATAAAATTTACAAATTTCATTTTGCCAGAAAAAAAAACTTTAACACTTTTAATGACACTATTTACAAAACAAAAATATCTAAGTATACACAAACTGGAAGAAAATATTTATCACATTTCTGAAAAGTGGCATACTCATATATGATAAGAATAGGAAGAAATCAAATAACTGAGTTGAAAGATGGGAAAAAAACTGAACAGATATTTTTAAAAAAATATATGAATGGCCAATAAGCACATGTACAGACACTCAACAACATTAGTTACAAGAAAATGTAAAGCAACATCAAAATGAGATAACTCCCCACACTAAAATTGTTATAATGAAAACAATGAGTAATAACAAGTGTTGTGGAGATGTGAAGTTAGCACACTCATACACTGCTGGTAAGAATGTAAAATCATGTAGTCACTTTCTTTTTAAAATTTTTTCCATTTAAGTTCAATTTAGTTAGCATATAATGTATTATTAGTTTCAGGGGTGGAATTTAGTGATTCATCAGTTGCATATAACACCCAGTGTTCATTACATCAAGTGCCTTCCTTAATGTCCATCACCCAGTTACCCCATCCCCCCACTCACTTCCCCTCCAGCAACCCTCAGATTGTTTCCTACAGTTAAGTGTCTCTTATTGTTTTCTTCTCTCTGTTTTTAACTTATGTTTCCATCCCTTCCTCTGTGTTCAACTATTTTGTTTCTTAAATTCCACATATGAGTGAAATCATATGGTGTTTGCCTTTCTTCAAACTATTTTGCTTAGCATAATAGCCTTTAGTTCCATCCATGTCACTGTAAGTGACAATATTTTGCTCTTTTTAATGGCTGAATAATATATATTATACATTTTTAATCTTTATCAATTCACCTGTTGATGGACATCTGGGCTCTTTTCATTTTATGACTGTTGTGGACATTGTTACTATAAACATAGGGTGCATGTGTCCCTTTGAATCACAATTTTTGTATCCTCTGGATAAATACCTACTAGTACTATTGCTAAGTCATAGAGTCATTCTATTTTTAATTTTTGAGGAACCTCTGTACTGTTTTCCAAAGTGTCTTCACCAGTTTTCATTCCCACCAACAGTATAAGAGAGTTCTCCTTTCTTCCTATCCTCCCCAACATCTGTTGTTTCCTGAGTTGTTCATTTTAGTCACTTTCAAAAACAGCCTGGCACTTCTTCAAAGGTTTAAACACGTAATTATTATGTAACTGAACAATTCCAACTTGAAGTGTCTACTCCCCCCTTGAAAAAAGAAAATATATCTTATAAGGATATGTATATGAATGTTCATAGCAGCTCTATTCACAAAGGCCCCAAAGTGGAAAGAACTCAGATGTCCACTAACTAGTGAATGGATAAACAAAATGTTGTATAACTATACAAGGAATATTATTCATCCATAAGAAGAAATACTGATGCATAGACAACATGGATGGAACTCAAAAAAATACATTAAGAAGCCAAACAAATGTCACATATTGTATGATTACATTTGTTTGGAATGTCCAGAAGAGGCAAATTTATAGAGATAGAAAATAGGTTAATTTTGTCTGGGGCTGAGAGTAAGAGAAGGGATCAGCTGTATCCTGGCAAAAGGAATTACACATGATGAAATACTCTAAAATTAGATCATGTTGATGGGTATATAACACTTTAAATTTAGCAAAACTTTAAATTATACTCTTGAAACTTGTGAATTTCAACTTATATTAATAAATTAATGTCCTTTACTTAATTATTTATTCATTTATCACTAACTTTTGCCCCTTAACACTACTTCTCAATGATCACACTCAATAAGGACTATAAATGTCTTGTCCTTGAGGACATCCCCAGTATCTAGATTGGTATCTGGCACAATGTAGGCATATAAAATGTATGCATGTATTTGTGTATGTCTGTATATAACAACATCTCTATCTATTAGTTTTCCTAATCAAATATTCTAGATTTCTTTGTTTCTTTGTGGTACATTTAACTTGCTCTTCTATTCCATCCATCTCCTGTTAAACAAAAGTTACTTCTAAGGGTTTGATTAAATTAATGGGAAGAAATCAGAGAGAGAAGAACCATTAGAGACTCTGGACTCCTGGAAACAAATTGAGATCTACAAAAAAGAGGTCAGTGGGAGGATGGGGTAACCAGGTGATGGGTATTAAGGAAGGCACATGTTGTTACACACCTAGTGTGTAACACTGGGTGTTACATACTGCTAATGAATTGTTGAACACTACATCAAAAACTAATGTTGTACCATATGTTGGCTAGTTGAACAAAATAAAAAATTAAAATAAAAAAATAACATGATGATTATAGCTAACCCTGTTGGATGGTATATCTGAAAGGTGCTAAAAGAGTAAATTCTAAAAATGCTCATCAAAAGGAAAATAATATTTATTTTTTTCTTTTATAGAAAGAAATTTACATAACATGATGGATACTAATAAACTTATGGTAGCCCTTCACAATATATATATGTCAAATCATTATGCTGCACGCTTACACTTTTGCAGTACTGTATGTCAATTATATCTAAATAAAACTGAAAGAAAAAATATTAGGAGTGCCTGGGTGGCTCAGTGGGTTAGGACTCTGCCTTCAGCTCAGGTCATGGCCTCAGGGTCCCGGGTTCAAGCCCCACGTCAGTCTCTTCACTCAGCAGGGAGCCTGCTTCCCCCTCTCTCTTTGCCTGCTTGTGATGTCTCTCTCTCTGTCAAATAAATAAATTTAAAAATCTTTTTCAAAAAGATTAAAAAATAAAAGTTTGTTAAATTCAATTTAAGCATTTTTGTCATAGATACCTTATAAGTCACATTGTGTAACTAAGTTAAATATTTTAAAGAATAAATTGAAATCTGATTTTGAGTGAGAAAATGAAATAAATAAGACAAAAGGACTTTCAAGAAAAAAAATGCATGTTTTCTCTCTTGAAAATTTTGGATAGTGTAGACAATACTTAAAAACAGTTTTCAGAGGTTACTATTCTGAAGAGTATTTTTTAGTGTATCAAATTTCCCATTTTCTGAACATGGAAGAAAAAAAATTCTTAACTTAGACTCTTTCTCTCAGCAGAAATTTAAGATTTTCTTCTGCATTTTTACTTCATATGTGTAATAAAAGACTATGGTCATTTTCACTGAGGGCAAATAATTAGTAAAAGAGACCATTTTTGAGCCATAATATTTCTTTCAGACGTGGAGGTTTCCCTTTCATCTTTTTCTTTTTATAAATATTTTATTTTTTTTTTTCAATTTAAAAGAAAATACCCCTGAACAGCCTTTCCCAGTGTCATTAACCGTGCTAAGTAACTGTCTTGTTTTTGATCAGGCTTAAGCTCTTTAGGAGGTTACTCAGGGCATACTTCCTCCATGGCAAGCACCTTGGAAAGGTGGCTTTGACAGTGACAGTCCCTGATTGTCTTGACCAAATCATTGGGTTACAACACCTAAAGTATTGATAAATTTTGATTATTTAAAATCTGCTTAATTATAATTGAATAATTTAGCAAATATTTTTGAGTATCTTATATATACAAAACATTGGGGGAGTATAATTCTCTTTGTTATATATATATATATATATATATATATATATATATATATCCTCTTTCTTCACTTGTGTTTCATATATGTTTCAAGGAATATTGGAATACACATGAATTATGTTCTCTAAATTGTGTGATGAGTACTATTCTTATAACTTTCTTTACCAAATTTGATCAACAGAATAGATCCAATTGATGAAGCCATAGGTCAATGATAGCAACTTGTTCAGAAGAACACCTAAACCAATGGTTGGCAGGCTTGACTTTAAATTCTTCTTTAGATTCTCTTTGTCAGTAGCTTATTACAGATACAGGGATTGATAGCAGTTTGACTGTTTTGATAACTCAAAGGGATCAATCCAAGTGTCGAGAAATACTGGCCTAGCATGTTAATGTGATACAGGAGAAATAATCCAGCATCTGTTTGATTCATATTTATGTTCTTTCAGGATTCTTGATCCTCCATCTTAAACAATATGTGAAAAGTAGGCCATATTCATGTTAATAGAAGCTGAGTTGGTGAAATAATAAGAAACACTGATCAGACCAATTTTTTTTATTATGTTATGTTAGTCACCATACAGTACATCATTAGTTTTTGATGCAGTGTTCCAAGATTCATTCTTTATGTATAATACCAAGTGCTTCATGCAATATGTCCCTTCTTAATACCCACAATCAGACTCACCCTCCCCCCCCACCCTCCTCCCCTTTAAAACCCTAACTTTCTTTCTCAGAGTCCACAGTATCTCATGGTTCATCTCCCCTTCTGATTTTCCCCCTTCACTGTTCCCTTCCTTCTCCTAATGTCCTCCATGTTATTCCTTATGTTCCACAAATAAGTGAAACCATAGGATAATTGACTTTCTCTGCTTGACTTATTTCACTTAGCATAATTTCCTCCAGTCAAATCCATGTTGATCCAAATTTGGGTATTCATTCTTTCTGATGGCTGAGTAATAGTCCACTGTATATATGGACCACATCTTATTTATCCATTCATCTGTTGAAGGGCATCTTGTCTCTTCCACAGTTTGGCTTGTAGACATTGCTGCTATGAACACTGGGGTACATTTGGCCCTTCTTTTCACTACATCTGTATCTTTGGGGAAAATACCCAGTAGGGCAATTGCTGGGTCATAGGGTAGCTTTATTTATTTATTTATTTATTTTTTTTTTTTTTTGAGGAATCTCCACACCGTTTTCCAAAATGGCTGCACTAACTTGCATCCCACCAACAGTGTAAGAGGGTTCCCCTTTCTAAACATCCTCACCAACATTTGTTTTTTCTTTCCTTGTTAATTTTTGCTATTTTAACTGGTGTAGCATGGTATCTCAATGTAGTTTTGACTTGAGTTCCCCTGATGGCTAATGATGAACACTTTTTCATGTGTCTCTGAGCCATTTGTATGTCTTCATTGGTGAACTGTCCATTCATGTCTTCTGTCCATTTTTGACTTGATTATCTGTTTTTAGGGTGTTGAGTTTGAGAAGTTCTTTATAGATCTTGTACATCAGCCCTTTGCCTATAGTGTCATTTGCAAATATCTTCTCCCATTCCATGGGTTGGCTCTTTGTTTTGTTGACTACTCCCTTTGTTGTGAAGAAGTCTTTTATCTTGGTGAAGTCCCAAAATTTCATTTTTGCTTTTGTTTCCCTTGCGTTTGGAGATGTGTCTTGAAAGAAGTTGCTGTGGCCAGTGTCAAAGAGGTTACTGCCTACGTTCTCCTCTAGGATTTGGATGGATTCCTAGCTCACATTTTGGTCTTTCATCCATTTTGAGTTTACCTTTGTGTATGGTGTTAAAGAATGGTAGGATCCAACAGTACATTAAAAAGATTATCCACTATGACAGGTGGGATTTATCCCTGGGATATAAAGGTGGTTCAACACTTTCGAATCAATCAGTGTAATAGAACAAATTAACAAGAGAATAGAGAATTGCATGGACCTCTCAATTGATGCAGAAAAAGAATTTGACAAAATACAGCATCCATTCCTTATTAAAACTCTTCAGAGTATAGGGATAGAGAGAACATTCCTCAACTTCATAAAATCTATCTATGAAAAATCCACATCAAATATCATTCTTAACAGGGAAAAGCTGAGAGCCTTCCCATTGAGATCAAGAATATGACAAGGATGCCCACTCTTGCCACTGTTGTTCAACATAGTACTAGAAGTCCTGGCAGCAGCAATCAAACAACAACAACAACCAAAAAACAATATAAATAAATAAATAAATAAATAAATAAATGGTGTTCTGTTTGGCAAAGAAGTCAAACTCTCTCTTCTCAGATTAAATGGTATTTTATGTGGAAAACCCAAAAGACTCCACTCCCGAATTGCTTGAACAATTCATTAATGTCGTAGGATATGGAACAATTCATTAATGTGGTAGGATAGAAAATCTATGCACAGAAATCAGTTGATTACTTATACACTAACAACGATAGTGTAGAAAGGGAAATTAGAGAATCAATTCCATTTACAATAGCTCCAAAAACTGTAAGATACCTTGGAATAAACCTAACCAAAGAGGTAAAGGATCTATACTCTAAGAACTAGAGTACTCATGAAAGAAATTGAAGAAGACCCAAAAAAGATGTAAAAACATTACATGTTCATGGATCATAAGAATAAACATTGTTAAAATGTCTATGCTGCCCAGAGCAATCTATACTTTCAATACGATCTGGATCAAAATACCATCAGCATTTTTCAAAATGCTGGAACAAACAATCTTAAAATTTGTATGGAAACAGAAAAGTCCCTGAATTGCTATGGAAATGTTGAAAAAGAAAAACAAAGCTGGGGACATCACATTGCCTGATTTGAAGCTTTATTACAATCCTGTGGTTACCGAGATCACATGATACTGGCACAAAAAAAGACACATAGATTAATGGACCAGAGAAGAGAGCCCATATATGGACCCTCAACTCTATGGTCAACTAGCCTTTGATAAAGCAGGAAAAAATATCCAGTGTGTGGGGGAGAAACAGTCTCTTCAATAAATGGTGCTAGGAAAATTGGACAACTATATACAGAAGAATGAAACCAGACCGATATTTTTTAACATTTATAATGCAATTACTCCATTATTCAGCTCTGGAATTGTAATTAATGTAGTTTATTTTGTGTCAGCTAGATCTTCTCTTATCATTTCTATGAACCCTTTTGACATGAGTCTACATCTCTATCCTAGCACAAATGTATGAAATTGAAAGCAATTTAAGAGAGTTTGACCAGTTAAATGATGCCTGAACTGTTATTAGCATTTTAATTTGTTGCATTATGGAGAAGGGTTGTTCTACTGCATTTCCTCCTCACTTTCATCCTTATATAGTTTCCTAATGGCTTAATGGTCCATCTGGATCATTTCCTCTACAAGACTTTAATTCTATTTACTAGTTTTGTCATCTGTAGATTTCTAATTTAAATATTTAGAAACATCACATGATGTCATCTTGCTTAAGTGGCTTAGTGTAATTGTCTTGAAAGCATGAACAAAACATGCCTCGTATCTCATCCTTACAAAATTTCAATGGAAATTCATTTACACAGAAGAATAATCAGACCCCTGCAGATATATGTATCATTCATATATCCTGCTGTGTATGGGACATCAAACATGAACAACTGAAAAATGTGTTTTCCATTTACCCTGTTGCTATTAAGTTTCAGATTTGTGCATAAGATGGCTCATCTTACATAATTTTCCCCTAGTTATCTATTCTAGGATGATAGGAAACTAAAGATTATCAAATGTCATGTTTCATGGATTTTTCTGGGAAAATGTGTGAAAGTTATATTTAAAAGTAGTGATAAAAATGCTCATTCATATTTCTTGTTGTTTTGTATAGATAAATGAGCCTTTATCAAGGAAACACTATCTTCTGGGCCTAGAAAAATCCAGCAAATAATCCAACTCTGATGTACTAATTCTAACAGTTTAATGTAGGGTATATGTGATTAAATACAGTAGCATTAATGAAAGAGAGATATGGTAGCTATCCTCAAGTATTTAAAAAATGTATATAGAAAATAATTAAATTATTTTCTCATTCTCCCAATAGCAGAATTAGAAGCACTAGGTTACAGACAAGGCAGGAAAATGTTGAATTATTTTAAGGGAAATATTTTCAGTGACATAAATTGCCAGACAAAAAGTTGACCTTTTACAGAAGGGAATGATTGTACATTGCTGAATCTAACCAGAGACTTGATTTCCTTATGGTAGGCAGATATATAGATATTCATATACTGGGAGAAGACTGGACCAGATGATCTCTAATATACCCTTTCAATCTAGAGAATCCATGATTTTTTTTTATTCTTAAAACAACAAGAAACAAACAAACAGACAAACAAACAAAAGCAGGTGTCTTCAAAGAGTTGACTCCTTGCAATAGCTAATGGGGTACTCACCTCTGTCCTGTTCAGACTGATATTAGGAGATCAAACATGTACCCTCAAATACCTTCTCCTCTGGCTTTCTTCAGTGTGTAGGATTTTCATCATAGTGTTTACCTCTTTGAAGACTTCTGGATGCATGTGCATTTGACCTGTATATAAGAGGAATAATTTCCATATGAATAATGGAACCATTCTGAAGGTGTTAGTTTACTTTATGAAACAAACAAACAAACAAACAAACAAACATAACTATTCTCGCTCACATAAAGTTGATCATGATACCTTATATAGTGCCATAGAATTATTCTTCACTGTTCACAGATAAAGACAAACTCCTTAGATATGATTCCAGAGAACTTTATAAACTGATTTGAACCTACCTCTCAAACTTCAACTCCTGTTGTTCAATCCATATGTTCTAGGTCAAGCTACTTCTCATTTCCCCCCAATTTGTTGTTCTTTGATATCTCTGAGGCCAGGAATTGCCAGGAATGCTAAATTACTTCTTTCTTTGTGAAGTAAATACCTGTTATCCCTGAAGACTTTCTTCAAATACAAAATTTTCTCTGAGGCCTTTTCCCAAATACAAAATTTTCTCTGAGGCCTTTTTCAACCTTCTAACTAAACTTAGTCACTCCCTCTTCTATTCTCTAATGATATTTTGTAATATTTCAACTATAATAGCTGTTATCTTGGATAGTATCTGGTTGTCTTTTAGTCTCTCAATTACACTGAGTTTCTTCAATGAACAGTGTTTAGTCATCCTCTATATCTCCAGTGTTTAGTATATAACCTCAGAGTGTTGGTACACACTGAATTTTTGTTGAATGTTGCATGTATGATATGAGTATTCTAATTTATGTGTTGGCTGATAGACTATAACACATAAATCTTTGTGAGGCGGGAATGTTAGGGACATGTTCAGTGCGTGGTGTTCCACTGAAGTGCTGTCTGAAAAATAGTGATTATGTCGGACAAACAACTGGGAATGGAAGAACAAAGAGAACAAGGAACAAAAGAAAGCCTAGAAGGGGAACAATAAAATGAAGGGTTTATGATGCAAATAACAACAACAACAACAACAAAAAAATACTTGGACATTCCCAGTTTCTAAGAACTAGTTTTTTGACGAGCTCAAAACTGGAAGGCTTTTGAATTTCTTCATTCATAAAGAAAGGTGGATACCAATCTATGCCTTGCTGGGAAATTGACACACTTGATATCTGTGTATCTGAAATTCTAAATTCAGGACTTTTTAAAAAACTGTGGTGAATTGCTGAAGTTATATTGAAGTTATATTTCTGTTTTACTTGTCTTACAGCCATACTTTTTGATTACTAGTCTAGTAGTGACTAAGCAAAAGTACATTAGAAACACCCATGTACCTTAGATCAACACTGACACAATGACTTCAGAGTTGCTTTTCTATTCTTTTCTATTCAGCTCTAAGCTACCATGTTTTAGTGTCTGTCTCTGGAGTCATCATCTATCAATCACATTGAATGACATGCCAAAGATAAAAAGATAACTTCTTTGGCAAAAACAAATAAAAATAAGAAGATTGACAAATGATCAAGTTTAATATGGAGCTATTTTATTGTATGTTTAATCAAAAGATGTTATTTAAACAGTATGTGGCCTCTACTCTATAGAGACCAGAGCATTGTTAGAAGTATGGAATAACAACTCCTGTCATTATAGCAGTAGGATTTTTTTTTCTTTGTAATTTCCAATTGCTATAGATAAAGGATATATCTGACATATTACTTCATGTGTGAAGTTTTACATTTTAAAGTATATTTTCTATTTTTAGAAGAATTGTACAATTTTAATTAATTTTATAAGCTGTAATTATTTCTTTACACTTACATTTTCAAATGGAAAGAGATATGTGTGAAAGTCATGACGATTTTGCTTTCCTGTAGACTATAACTTGCAGGGGAAGGGGATGCTAGTGAAATATACTCTTACTTGAAAAATAAATCAAAAGACCAGAGAATGTGATTGAAACATCAACAATTGATATTTTGTAAAGATTCTAATTTTAATTTTCATGGTTAAATACAATGAAACTTTTGCATACTTCTAATGTGAAAGTACCCAAGCTCCCTTTTTGTATTTCAGGAGATTAAGGAATTAAGAAAACATGATCCTTGTCTTCAGAAGGAGTATCATTTAACAGAAGAAAAAATGCCATATTACAAATGAGCATTTTTGTCTTACTTAACTACTATAAATTATGGGAATTCATAGTGTGTGGCTAGATAAGATTTAATAAACACATCCCTCCCTGGGTGAGACTAGTTGAAAAGCAAAGAAGGAGTGTCCGGAAAACTGGGCTTCCTTTAAGTTTTCTGGGCTGAAAACAGCCAGATTATCGTTATGCTCAATGTACTCATCCAGGGAGTAAATGATTATTAGAAACATGTCTCTGGTAGTCATGTTCTCCACATACTCCTTGCCTGCACATGTGTCGAGAGCACAGCTTGTTCTAATCACATGATACTCCCTATGACACTGTCTTGATTATTAAAGCTTCACACTCCTTCTTGCTTTTGTTATTCCCTTGATGTATTGATAACTTTCCCAATAAAAGTAGAGGCAGAGCTTGTTTTGAAATCTTTCACCGCTAGAGGATCTGGTCCCAAAGCGCTCTCCTTTCTCCTAGTTAGGTGCCTGGAGTAATCTTCATTCACTGCCTCAGGGTTTGCTGGACATACACAATAGTAAATCAAATGACCATAATATGCTAAATGTGTATTCATGTGCAAAATAAGAATCATGTTGTTTTTACAAAGAATATTGTCTCCCCCCACCTTCTCATAATTAACCAGGCAAGCAAAGTTCTCAAAAAGAAAAACGGAATTTTTATATCATAATATTTTCTTGGTACAAAATATAGAAGGAAAGAGTTAGTAAGTCATAAATATAACAGATAATTTTGGGTAAGCTTTCTCTATTAATTTTTGTTACACAGTCTAATTTGATAACTTACCTTGCATATGAATAAAATGCATAACCACAAGAGATGACCAGGCTATTTTCAGTTACTAAAATTTTAGCATAGAATCTATGGATCAAGTTATTTCTCCAGTGTAAAATTTTCTTTTTCATTTTCTTTCCATGGCCACTGTTCCATATTTCAAGCTGAATATCCTACAATCAGATAAAATAAGATCAAGTTGGTTGTCTTTAAGAGAGTCTAAGTAATCCTTCCTGACCAATATTCTGTTTGTATCAGGGATTCCAGATGGTGGTAGATGATAAATATCCTCTGTGATTGATTGAATATGTGTCTTTAATAACCTTGTTATGAATACATTAAAATCAAATAGATCCAGTTGAAATCTGACTTCTGTCATCTATTAGTTAAGTGTCTTGGATGAGTTATTTATCTTCTTTAAATCACAGGTTCTGTGTCTGTAAAAAGGATTTAGTAATTCCATTTAGCAATACTATTTTAGTTTTAAACATTGAAACATCAAATCCAGTTCCTGGGATATATTAGGAAATCAAAAAAAATTCAGTTTCTTTTTATCCCTCTGATATGTACAAAATCTGCTCTATGTTTGTTTCGTTTTGTTTTAGTTCATGGTATCACACTGTTTCCTTAACTTTAAGGGGTCATCTTGAAAATATATACCTTTTGTTCTGGGCAAAAAAATACAAATGCTTTAGTGGAAAATCATGTCACTACTGGAGTAACAACTATAAATGTATCTCTTGTTGAAAGTGAAATGCAAAAAAAAAAAAAAAGTGAAATGCTCAGATAGTCACCAAATATCAAAACCAAGAAGATGTTGGTATATAATTGGGAAAACAATGATTAAACATGTTATTCAAATTCTTACTAGAGGGCCTATAGAATTATAAAAGCTAGGAAAAGTTACTTAAACATTAGATGTCTTGGTTTCTTTAGTTTCAAAGGTAGTAATAATCCCCGTTTACTGGAAATATAATAGTAACAGTTTAGAGTCTAGTTAAAAAAGCTTCCTAAAGTATTAGTGTTGCTATTATTTGTAAAATGATTCAGTAACTTGTACAGCCTTTCCAAATAATTAAATTAGATTTTAGAAAATCTTCAAGATAAACACATAATGAATTTCTCATAAGAAAAGGGTTTATATTATCAGAAGTTTGTTCGTGGAAGGAGGAAACCATTATTATGGTCATACAAAACACAATTTGTAGAGTCTAAAACTATTATTTTTAAGTAAGAGAAAATATGATGAACATTGTAGAATTCAGCAACATGGCAGGATATAAAATCACTGCACAGAAATCAGTTGCATTTCTATACACTAACAATGAGATAGAAGAAAGAGAAATTAAGGAATTGATCCTATTTACAATTGCACCAAAAAAGATAATATACCTAAGAATAAACCTAACCAAAGACGTAAAGGATCTCTACTCCAAAAACTATAAGACACTTAGGAAAGAAATTGAGGATGACACAAAGAAATGGAAAAACATTCCATGCTCATGGACTGGAAGAATAAATATTGGTAAAATGTCTATGCTACCCAGAGCAATCTACACATCCAATGCAATACTATCAACATTATTCATAGAGCAGGAATAAATAATCCTAAAATTTTATGTAACCGGAAAAGACCCCAAATAGTCGGAGGAATGTGGAAAAGGAAAACCAAAGCTGGATGCATCATGATGCCTGACTTTAAGCTATATTACAAAGTTATAATCATCAGGACAGTATGGTACTGGCACAAAAACAGACACATAGATCAATGGAACACAATAGAGAACCCAAAATAGATCCTCAACTCTATGGTCAACTACTCTTTGACAAAGCAGGAAAGAACATCCAATGGGGGGAAAAAAGTGTCTCTTCAACAAATGGTGTTGGGAAAATTGGACAGCCACATTTAGAAGAATGAAACTGGAACATTTTCTTACACCATACACAAACATGAAATACCTTTTAAAATAACTATAGCCAGGGTCAAGATGGCGGAGAAGTAGCAGCTGAGACTACTTCAGGTTGGGGGAGGTCAGCTAGATAGCTTATCTAAAGATTGCAAACACCTACAAATCCAACGGGAGATCGAAGAGAAGAAGAACAGCAATTCTAGAAACAGAAAATCAACCACTTGCTGAAAGGTAGGACTGGCGGAGAAGTGAATCCAAAGGGACGGGAAGATAGACCCCGGGGGGAGGGGCCGGCTCCCGGCAAGCGGCGGAGCAACGGAGCACAAAATCGGGACTTTTAAAAGTCTGTTCCGCTGAGGGACATCGCTCCAGAGGCTTAACTGGGGTGAAGCCCACGCGGGGCCAGTGTGGCCTCAGGTCCCGCAGGGTCACAGAAGGATCGGGGTGTCTGAGTGTCGCAGAGCTCGCAGGTATTAGAACAGGGAAGCCGGCTACAGAGACGGAGCCGAGGAGTGAGCTCACAGCTCGGGCTTACCTTGAACCGGTCGCAGGCTCGGTCAGCTCGGAGCGCAGCCGGAGGCCAGGCAGACGGGAGTAATTGGACGCTGTTCCCTGAGGGCGCACTGAGGAGTGGGGCCCCGGGCTCTCGGCTCCTCCGGGCCGGAGACTGGGCGGCCGCCATCTTCCTTCCCGTCCTCCGGACTCTACGGAAAGCGCTCAGGGAACAAAAGCTCACGAAAGCAAACCCGAGCGGATTACTCAGCCCGGCCCCTGGTAAGGGCGGTGCGACTCCGCCTGGGGCAAAGACACTTGAAAATCACTACAACAGGCCCCTCCCCCAGAAGATCAACAAGAAACCCAGCCAGGACCAAGTTCACTTACGAGGAGTGCGGTTTCAATACCAAGGAGAGCAGCGGAATTCCAGAGGAGGAGAAAGCAAAGCATGGAACTCATGGCTTTCTCCCCATGATTCTTTAGCCTGGCAGTTAATTTAATTTTTTTTTCTTTTTCAATTTTTTTCTCTTCTTCTGCTAAATTTTTTTAAACTTTTACCCTTTTCTTTTTTAACGTTTTTTAACTAGTTTATCCAATATATATATATATTTTCCTTTTTATATTTTTTTCATTATTGGTTTTCTTTTTTTTGTTTCTTTTTTCTTTTTTCTTTTATTTTATTTTTTTCTTTCTGAACCTCTTTTTATCCCCTTCCCCCCCCCCCCCCCCATTTTGGATCTCTTCTTTTTTTGCTAAAGCATATTTTCCTGGGGTTGTTGCCACCCTTTTAGTATTTTACTTACTCCTTCATATACTCTTATCTGGACAAAATGACAAGGCGGAAAAATTCACCACAAAAAAAAGAACAAGAGGCAGTACCAAAGGCTAAGGACCTAATCAATACAGACATTGGTAATATGTCAGATTTAGAGTTCAGAATGACGATTCTCAAGGTTCTAGCTGGGCTCGAAAAAGGCATGGAAGATATTAGAGAAACCCTCTCGGGAGATATAAAAGCCCTTTCTGGAGAAATAAAAGAACTAAAATCTAATCAAGTTGAAATCAAAAAAGCTATTAAAGAGGTGCAATCAAAAATGGAGGCTCTCACTGCTAGGATAAATGAGGCAGAAGAAAGAATTAGCGATATAGAAGACCAAATGACAGAGAATAAGGAAGCTGAACAAAAGAGGGACAAACAACTACTGGACCACGAGGGCAGAATTCGAGAGATAAGTGACACCATAAGACGAAACAACATTAGAATAATTGGGATTCCAGAAGAAGAAGAAAGAGAGAGGGGAGCAGAAGGTATATTGGAGAGAATTATTGGAGAGAATTTCCCCAATATGGCAAAGGGAACAAGCATCAAAATCCAGGAGCTTCAGAGAACCCCCCTCAAAATCAATAAGAATAGGTCCACACCCCGTCACCTAATAGTCAAATTTACAAGTCTTAGTGACAAAGAGAAAATCCTGAAAGCAGCCCGGGAGAAGAAGTCTGTAACATACAATGGTAAAAATATTAGATTGGCAGCAGACTTATCCACAGAGACCTGGCAGGCCAGAAAGAGCTGGCATGATATATTCAGAGTACTAAACGAGAAAAACATGCAGCCAAGAATACTATATCCAGCTAGGCTATCATTGAAAATAGAAGGAGAGATTAAAAGCTTCCAGGACAAACAAAAACTGAAAGAATTTGCAAACACCAAGCCAGCTCTACAGGAAATATTGAAAGGGGTCCTCTAAGCAAAGAGAGAACCTAAAAGTAGTAGATCAGAAAGGAACAGAAACAATATACAATAGCAGTCACCTTACAGGCAATACAATGGCACTAAATTCATATCTCTCAATAGTTACCCTGAATGTTAATGGGCTGAATGCCCCAATCAAAAGACACAGGGTATCCGAATGGATAAAAAAACAAAACCCATCTATATGTTGCCTACAAGAAACTCATTTTAAACCCGAAGACACTTTCAGATTTAAAGTGAGGGGGTGGAAAAGAATTTACCATGCTAATGGACATCAGAAGAAAGCAGGAGTGGCAATCCTTATATCAGATCACTTAGATTTTAAACCAAAGACTATAATAAGAGATGAAGATGGACACTATATCATACTCAAAGGATCTGTCCAACAAGAAGATCTAACAATTGTAAATATCTATGCCCCTAACGTGGGAGCAGCCAACTATATAAACCAATTAATAACAAAATCAAAGAAACACATCGACAATCATACAATAATAGTAGGGGACTTTAACACTCCCCTCACTGAAATGGACAGATCATCCAAGCAAAAGATCAACAAGGAAATAAAGGCCTTAAATGACACACTGGACCAGATGGACATCACAGATATATTCAGAACATTTCATCCCAAAGCAACAGAATACACATTCTTCTCTAGTGCACATGGAACATTCTCCAGAATAGATCACATCCTTGGTTCTAAATCAGGTCTTAACTGTTATCAAAAAATTGGGATCATTCCCTGCATATTTTCAGACCACAATGCTCTGAAGCTAGAACTCAATCGCAAGAGGAAATTTGGAAAGAACCCAAATATATGGCGACTAAACAGCATCCTTCTAAAGAATGAATGGGTCAACCAGGAAATTAAAGAAGAATTGAAAAAATTCATGGAAACAAATGATAATGAAAATACAACAGTTCAAAATCTGTGGGACACAACAAAGGCAGTCCTGAGAGGAAAATATATAGCGGTACAAGCCTTTCTCAAGAAACAAGAAAGGTCTCAGGTACACAACCTAACCCTACACCTAAAGGAGCTGGAGAAAGAACAAGAAAGAAACCCTAAACCCAGCAGGAGAAGAGAAATCATAAAGATCAGAGCAGAAATCAATGAAATAGAAACCAAAAAAACAATAGAACAAATCAACGAAACTAGGAGCTGGTTCTTTGAAAGAATTAATAAGATTGATAAGCCCCTGGCCAGACTTATCAAAAAGAGAAGAGAAAGGACCCAAATAAATAAAATCATGAATGAAAGAGGAGAGATCACAACTAACACCAAAGAAATACAGACAATTATAAGAACATATTATGAGCAACTCTATGCCAACAAATTTGACAATCTGGAAGAAATGGATGCATTCCTAGAAACATATAAACTACCACAACTGAACCTGGAAGAAATAGAAAGCCTGAACAGACCCATAACCAGTAAGGAGATTGAAACAGTCATCAAAAATCTCCAAACAAACAAAAGCCCAGGGCCAGACGGCTTCCCGGGGGAATTCTACCAAACATTTAAAGAAGAACTAATTCCTATTCTCCTGAGACTGTTCCAAAAAATAGAAATGGAAGGAAAACTTCCAAACTCATTTTATGAGGCCAGCCTCACCTTGATCCCCAAACCAGACAAGGATCCCATCAAAAAAGAGAACTACAGACCAATATCCTTGATGAACACAGATGCAAAAATTCTCACCAAAATACTAGCCAATAGGATTCAACAGTACATTAAAAGGATTATTCACCACGACCAAGTGGGATTTATTCCAGGGCTGCAAGGTTGGTTCAACATCCGCAAATCAATCAATGTGATACAACACATTAATAAAAGAAAAAACAGGAACCATATGATACTCTCCATAGATGCTGAAAAAGCATTTGACAAAGTACAGCATCCCTTCCTGATCAAAACTCTTCAAAGTGTAGGGATAGAGGGCACATACCTCAATATTATCAAAGCCATCTATGAAAAACCCACCGCAAATATCATTCTCAATGGAGAAAAACTGAAAGCTTTTCCGCTAAGGTCAGGAACACGGCAGGGATGTCCGTTATCACCACTGCTATTCAACATAGTACTAGAAGTCCTAGCCTCAGCAATCAGACAACAAAAAGAAATTAAAGGCATCCAAATCGGCAAAGAAGAAGTCAAACTATCACTCTTCGCAGATGATATGATACTATATGTGGAAAACCCAAAAGACTCCACTCCAAAACTGCTAGAACTTGTACAGGAATTCAGTAAAGTGTCAGGATATAAAATCAATGCACAGAAATCAGTTGCATTTCTCTACACCAACAACAAGACAGAAGAAAGAGAAATTAAGGAGTCAATCCCATTTACAATTGCACCCAAAACTATAAGATACCTAGGAATAAACCTAACCAAAGAGACTAAGAATCTATACACAGAAAACTATAAAGTACTCATGAAAGAAATTGAGGAAGACACAAAGAAATGGAAAAATGTTCCATGCTCCTGGATTGGAAGAATAAATATTGTGAAAATGTCTATGCTACCTAAAGCAATCTACACATTTAATGCAATTCCTATCAAAGTACCATCCATTTTTTTCAAAGAAATGGAACAAATAATCCTAAAATTTATATGGAACCAGAAAAGACCGCGAATAGCCAAAGGAATATTGAAAAAGAAAGCCAGAGTTGGTGGCATCACAATTCCGGACTTCAAGCTCTATTACAAAGCTGTCATCATCAAGACAGCATGGTACTGGCACAAAAACAGACACATAGATCAATGGAACAGAATAGAGAGCCCAGAAATAGACCCTCAACTCTATGGTCAACTAATCTTCGACAAAGCAGGAAAGAATGTCCAATGGAAAAAAGACAGCCTCTTCAATAAATGGTGTTGGGAAAATTGGACAGCCACATGCAGAAAAATGAAATTGGATCATTTCCTTACACCACACACGAAAATAGACTCAAAATGGATGAAGGACCTCAATGTGAGAAAGGAATCCATCAACATCCTTGAGGAGAACACAGGCAGCAACCTCTTCGACCTCAGCCGCAGCAACATCTTCGTAGGAACATCGCCAAAGGCAAGGGAAGCAAGGGCAAAAATGAACTATTGGGATTTTATCAAGATCAAAAGCTTTTGCACAGCAAAGGAAACAGTTAACAAAACCAAAAGACAACTGACAGAATGGGAGAAGATATTTGCAAACGACATATCAGATAAAGGGCTAGTGTCCAGAATCTATAAAGAACTTAGCAAACTCAACACCCAAAGAACAAATAATCCCATCAAGAAATGGGCAGAAGACATGAACAGACATTTCTGCAAAGAAGACATCCAGATGGCCAACAGACACATGAAAAAGTGCTCCATATCACTCGGCATCAGGGAAATACAAATCAAAACCACAATGAGATACCACCTCACACCAGTCAGAATGGCTAAAATTAACAAGTCCGGAAATGACAGATGCTGGCGAGGATGCGGAGAGAGGGGAACCCTCCTACATTGTTGGTGGGAATGCAAGCTGGTGCAACCACTCTGGAAAACAGCATGGAGGTTCCTCAAAATGTTGAAAATAGAACTACCCTATGACCCAGCAATTGCACTGCTGGGTATTTACCCTAAAGATACAAACGTAGTGATCCGAAGGGGCACGTGCACCCGAATGTTTATAGCAGCAATGTCTATAATAGCCAAACTATGGAAAGAACCTAGATGTCCATCAACAGACGAATGGATAAAGAAGATGTGGTATATATATACAATGGAATACTATGCAGCCATCAAAAGAAATGAAATCTTGCCATTTGCGACAACATGGATGGAACTAGAGGGTATCATGCTTAGCGAAATAAGTCAATCGGAGAAAGACAACTATCATATGATCTCCCTGATATGAGGGAGAGGAGATGCAACATGGGGGGTTAATGTGGTAGGAGAAGAGTAAATGAAACAAGTTGGGATTGGGAGGGAGACAAACCATAAGTGACTCTTAATCTCACAAAACAAACTGAGGGTTGCTGGGCAGAGGGGGGTTGGGGGGGGGTTATGGACATTGGGTAGGGTATGTGCTATGGTGAGTGCTGTGAAGTTTGTAAACGTGGAGATTCACAGACCTGTACCCCTGGGGGAAAAATATATAAAAAAAGAAAAAAAAAAAAAAAAAAAAAGAAGGTAAAAAAAAAAAAAAAAATAAAAAAAATAAAATAACTATAGCCAGAATAATTTTCTATTGTAAGGAAGCATTCAATATAATGCATTAACAAGTTACCTACTATATAATCCTATGTAATACCAAAGGTATGGAAGGAAGAATTCAGAGGAAATACCATATACATTACCTACCCTTAAGAAGTTTGAAATCTAATGAGAGTGATAAGGCTAACGTGTGAATCAATAGCTTACAAAACCAGATAGGCTGTAATTCAGAATTAAGCTATACATTATTAACTCCAAAGTATTACATAGGTTATGAGAAGAAAGATGATTTGTCTCCAGAGTAATGTGAAGATGCATTCAAGCAGGGGTAGAACTTGACCTGGATGTCAATGAAATTTAGACAAGTAGAATGGGGCTGCATCTACAAACCAGACTACAATCTTTGCAGAAGGAAAGTAATTGAATAATAAGTGAGAATGGCACACTGGTAGGAAAGGAACCAGAAGATACATTTTAGTGAGGGTGAAGGATTTAGAGTTAGAATAAGCCAGTTTTAAACTATGAAAGACAGCCAAATCTATTTGGAGTTAATGCTATAGGAAACAATATGTAATGGTATCACTTGCTAGAAATTTCCTGAATGTGGTACATGGGAGACTGGATTCAGGAATACCAACAAGTAGCCTGTTATAAGCATTCAGTTTTGGGGGCACCTGGGTGGTTCCATCAGTTAAGCAGCTGCCTTCAGCTCAGGTCATGACCCCAGGTCCTGGGATTAAGCACTACTTTGAGCTCCTTGCTGAGTGGGGAGGCTGCTTCTTCTCCCATGCCTGCCATTCTCCCTGCTTGTGCTCTCTCACTCTCTCTATCAAATAAATAAATAAAATCATTTTTAAAAATTAGCATTAAATTGTTAACCTGAAGGAAGAATTAAGAGGACTTAGTAACTGACTACAAAGCTAAAATATTTTTTGGTGAAAGTTTACATTTTTTTTTTGTATAATAAAGATGTTTATGTGCTCCTCAAAATAAATGAACTTTCAATTAGAGTATACCATCACCATATTATAAAGGTGCCTCAGTCAAAGTAATGTAAATTGAAGAGTAAAGATAATGCTGCTTTTCATAATATTGAGATAAGCAAATCTTTCTGAACTTGTAAAAAAATAGAATGTGCTGTTATTAAAAAAAATGAACCTTAATCATTAGATGCATTTTTAGAATGCAAATACCTACTATTTGATGCATTTCCTGCTCATTTTTCTATTATTAAATTTATCCTATCTAGCCCCTAGCTTTTCTCATTTCCAGGCTTATTAGAATCCTTCAGTCAAACTTACTTTAAATCATTACCTAGGAGTATGCCTCTACCATGTCAACAGTACAACATCAAGCCATCTTAGCATCAAAGACCTTTCCAGTTTCTTGCAGCATAGGAGCTTTATTCTGTCTCAGCCAAGGGCTCTTTATCCACCTAATTCAGATAATCAAAAAGATGGTTTCAGTTCTTTTGGCCTCCAATAATCTCGGAAGGTCTTTTGTTTTGATTTTTTATTCAGATGTATCAGATAATATTTTCATCTTGGTTAGAGGAGATGGTAATAAAAGTCAGTGGCTAAGTCTCCATTTTAGTGTGAAACCCAAGTATCTTGATTTTGAGATCAGAAAAAAAAAATGACTACTTTCTTGACAATAAGCCAAAATTTCCTTCTAAAACACATTCTTACTGCTAATTAAAGTAGGTTCTTAACAATATTAAAGTAGCCTCTTTTGGAATATCTTACCTTTGATATTTTGTAACTCTTCACTATATTATAAAACTTTCAAGTTATTACAAACTTCCTGTCATCTAGAACATTGGCCTTCAGATATGATGAAACAGATAACTTCCAACTTAATGCAATACACTTTTTTATATAATAGATTAGCTTATTCAGTGTTTATTAATTGAAAACAAGCTACATGTTAAGTGTTCTCCTATGCTCTGAGGATGCAATAGTAAACAAGGCAGGCTAGGCAAAGGCCTTTAACACCCAGCCTAGTGAATGGAGGACACTCCTTGATTTGGACTCAAGGAAGTACAAAACTTGAGTACAGCTACAAGTGGACTAGAAGGTGTATGAGCATTCAGACCACAGAGAGCTAACTTCATTGTTACTAAAGCCTAATTTTATTGCAAAACACTTTTCTGAAATGTCTGATAGCTCCATAAAATATTTATATTCTAAGAAATTTTAAATAGAAAACAATTATATACCAAAAATAAAGTGGTTAAATCTACTCATAAAGTTAAAGCAGCATCGGTAAGCCTGAAGAAGACCAGAATATTTCAAACACTTCGAAGTGTTAAATGCTGACTAGATATTGAGAACAGAGAAAAGTCTGTTAGACTTGGTGACTGCTTAGACAAAGGCTTTCAGCAGAGTTATGGGATTCTAAACCAGATTCAGAGAATAAGGGGTTTGGGTGGTGAGAAAATGGAGGACAAGAGATAGAGACAAAACATTAAAGACGGTTGGTAGAGACATATCTAGAATGAATTAGACTAAGTAAAGTTATTGTTTGTTGTTGTTTATTTTCCTAGCTAAGGAAGACCTAGATAAGTTTAAAGATCTGCTTTTAAATGGGATGCATACAATTTTTGGTTGAAAAAACCCAATACTTAACATATTCTATACTTTCATCAAAAATATATTAGACAAACAACAGCCTCATGATTATAAATACTAAACTTCATGTTCCTCAGAGAATGCTCTTCTAAGTGGTCATTAGTTCTCTGACATAAATAATACCTCATTGCAAAAGGTCTTTAGTGATGTGATAATGAAGAAGTTATTTATTTCCTGACTAGTTTGTATGGAGAACTTGCAGATAGTATAATTTGAATACCACCACGACTTTTGAATTGTTAACTGGGAATCCATTTGCTTCAGTGTCAATGCTTCTTGTAAACTAGGTTATGTTGGGAAAAGAAGACTAGTAATAAAAGCCACCATTCTTTCTAGTTTATTTTTTAAACATTTTGTTTAATATAAATTTCTTCCCCTAACATAACTTATAATATGCATAATTCACCTATCTGTATTTTTACTTCTAATTCATCATAAAAAATTTGGTAATGAATGTTTTCCATTCATTAAATGTGATACACTTATACATTTTAAAGTATTGATCTTCCTAATAAATTAGTGAGTTAGGAGAGCTATGTAGTATATTTCCTTTTTCTTTGAAGTTTCAGTTTATTTCCAATAGTCAGATAACTATACAGTTAAAACTGTAGTCTTAGTATATAGTAGATGTGCACAAAATTAAATTTATAGTGTTCTAATATTCCAAAATGCAATAATATAGGGAAAGTATTAAAGAAGAAAGAATACTCTTAAAGGCCCTATTCTACTGACTTTCCCTGTTAAATTCCAAAGCGTACACATAATCTATAATGCTCTTGAAAAGAGACAATGGATAGATGAATTCATTTGTAGAAGGACATCTAGGCCTTATAATAAATAAATATATATATGTATATATACATATATATATGTATTTGCAAAGATTCTTGTGTGTGTGTGTGTGTGTATGTAGTGTGGATAAAAAGAATATCTACCAACCAAATTAAATCAATGGGAAAAAATAAGGGGCTTTCTTTCATCCTAGCTATTTTTGAATAATAGTGATCACAATAAGATATAAACTATTTTTTCTTTTTTTACCTATAGAAAGTTTAATTTTATTAAGGATTGCTTAAAGAACGACTAGAATGTTAAATCAGTTACATCACCGAATACCATGTTAAAAATAGAGTTGTGAATGTTTTTGAGCAAACACTGTGGTGATATTGTGATGCATATTCAGGTGTAGATGTGAGATACTGTTTCTTTAACACTTTATCATTTTATGACATTTTAATTTCCCAGTGAGTATGATTAATACTACTTGGAAATAATTTATCACTAACACTAATTCAAATGGTGGATCATTTCTAAAAATCAGTTGGCAATGAAACTGATATCCTGCTGATATCCTACTAGTTTAATGCATTAACATACACTTTCATTAATGCTATATTTATCCTTGTTGACAGGTATTACATTTGCTGATTTGAAAAAAAAAAAAAAGCGTCCCCTCCAGTTCAGACATCTTGGTCTTTAGAAAACTAAATTATGTTAAAGCAAGAAAATGATGCATACAAGCTTATTCTTAGCCATATGTTTAAAGCAATCAAAAAGTTGAAGTTGCATCTCTGCAGTGTTTACTCTGCCATAAAATGACTGATATAATGAATCATGTGGCACTGCAGAGAAGTAAGTTTTCCTTTTTTGTCTTCATTTTCTATTAAACCTGGCTTGCAAATTCAGGGACACTGAAAGTCGGCTATGCATATAAGCTGAAATCAGGAATCACTCGCCAAGAAATCTATGCTATGTACATGATTTAAACACGCCATGTTGTTTATCTTTAGAAAATAAATGTTTCTTCTTTCTTCCATTCAGAAGGTTGGTCTTTTAAAAAGCCAAATACAGGGACGCCTGGGTGGCTCAGTTGGTTAAGCGGCTGCCTTCGGCTCAGGTCATGATCCCAAAGTCCTGGGATCGAGTCCCACATCGGGCTCCTTGCTCAGCAGGGAGCCTGCTTCTCGCTCTGCCTCTGCCTGCCACTCTATCTGCCTGTGCTCACTCTCATGCTCTCTCTCTCTCTGACAAAAAATTAAATAAAATCTTTAAAAAAAATAAAAAATAAAAAGCCAAATACATTATAAGGTGCCTCATTTCATAAGACAGAAATTCTCTGAAAATGCTACAATGCTTCCAAAATCCATTTGCAACTAAAGCATTCTACACAATATGAAGAGAATAGATAGGCAATAATGTCAGGCTGATGTAAAATTTTAAGAAAAGGAAAAAGGAATCAAATTGTAAGATTAACTCATTTTTTTCTTGTATATGGCATTTAGTTGCATTTTTTTTTCTGCCCATGTGGCAGCCTCAGTCTTTCATATGGCACTGCTGGCTGTAATAAATCCACCAAAGGTGTCATGAAGGAACTGAAATCCTGTACCTTCCCTCATTATTTCTAGGTATTAATATTAATTGTTATAGTCAGTCTGAATATCAGAACCATAGGATGTCTGCCTTCCTCTCTCACAGTAACGCCAAAGATTTTTGTTTGCAATTGTGATCTTTCCACCTTATAAAAAATGTGCTTTATGTTCTTTCCATATACAAGGCACTGTGTTAGTTGTCAAGGATAATAAAACAATTAAGATATGGTCTTTGATTTCAAAAAGTTCTCTGATATCTAATTGTTCCTAAAACCTCTTAATAATGGAGTATAAGTACTAGTGATAAAACAATATTAACAAATGGCATATTGTGTGATTCAAAACCATGTTATGGTCTTCTGGTTAAGTCCCAACTTCCTCATAAGACATACCCACCAAATGCAATTCCTTTTGCTGCAGTACATCACAACATGAAGGCACTTGAAAGAGGGAATCCACTTACTATTATGTACCATGTTATTTTCTTCTAAATCTCATGCAGCAAGGCCTATTCATACCACCTAAGGTGAATTGGATTAGACTTTCCAGAGAGTTATCTTGAGTCTTGGGTGTAAAACTTCAGCTGATACATATTGAAAGACAATATGATTCAAAGTTAAGTACCACTGAGTCAGAGGAAAATCTAACCAACAACACAGCTGGATATAGCCTGCAGGGCTCAGAAGAGAATACTTAATAGGTGAGGTCTAGTAAGAATTAGTTACTGAGGGTTCCATCTAATAAAAGCCTGTGCTGTGACAATTTCTGAAAGCTTACTGGGAATGTTAGTATTTGGGAAATTCACACAGAAAGATGTGAAAGGCTACTCTATGCTAGGATACACAGTTAGGTCTTCCTCATTAATAACCCTTACAATAAAAGATGTATGTCACAGAGAAGAAATGTTTAACTTCCATTTATTTCAGACCTATTTTTATATATACATATATAACATTTATTCTTCATATATCCTCATTTTACAAAGGAAAACGCTGAGGCTCAGAGAGGTCAAGTAACTTCTAAGCTCTAGTTTCAGCTAGTAATTGGTGGGCCCAGTATTCTGCCTGTTTCATCTACCAATAAATCCAAAGCTTTTTCCACTCTATCATGATGTACTGAAAGGAATGACATGGTGATAGTGTCCCAGTCCTGAAATTCCTGCAGAAGTGTGAAAGACTAATCTTTGCTAGTAACTTCTAAATGCCTTCATCTCTCTTATTGTGGCAAAAGAGAATCTGGGGAATAATCAGAGCTGCCCAGTTTTAAGCATTGTATATTATTGTCCGAAAAGGGACAAAGAGAATTTAATTTGTCATAGGCAAAATAATGGTCTTCCAAAGAGGTTCACACTTCAGTCCTGGGAACCTGTGTGGCACAGAAAGATATGACTCAAGAGAGACATCATTACCATCTTTGAAGATGAAGGAAGGGGAACATGAGTGAAGGAATGAAAATAGCCTTTAGAAAATGGAAACAACCCTCAGCTGACATCCAGTAAAGAAGCAGGAACCTCAGTCATATAAGGAATCACAAAGAATTTGAATAATCATGAAAAAATATTCTTCCTTAGAGCCTCTAAAAGGGAATGCAGTCCTGTCAGCATGCAGATTTTGGCCCTGTGAGATCCATATAAGATTTCTAACCTACATTACTATTAATTTTTAAAAATATATTGTACATTGCTAAATTTGTAGTAATTTTTTAGGTGAGCAACAGAAAACTAAAATATAGTTATTCTTTCACACACTCATGTTCCCCCACACCTATTTACATACTGCTCTTTCTCTCACCCTCTCAGTATGGTTATATTTTTTGTTTGGTTGAATAGTTAATATTTACATTTTATAACTTTGTAATTGCTACCAATGGCTGAGCCATGGAATGGATTTTATTTTTCCTCTCCTGTGTAATTAATTTCTTGTGCCCATAGTTAACTATCTACCTCTTTTCAAACTTTCTTCCCTTTCTCTCCCTCACTTTCTCCCTCTATTTCTCTCTCTCTCTTGCTCTCTCTTCTCCTCTCTGCTTGTCTTTCTATGTTTTTCCCACTAATTTATCCCTAAAGCAACTCCCCCAGTTTTAAAAATCTCCAGTTAACACATGCAAAACCAAATATTTTATCAAAGGCATTTTCTAGCAGAAGTTTCTCTTGGAGCATTATGAAATATATTTTTTTTCTAGCAAATACATTTTATTGTAATATGAACTATATAAATGCAAATATGTTAACTGCAAGGTTTGGTAAATTTTGCCTACTGAATACAACTCTATAATCACCCAAAGCAAAATATAGAACATTCTCATAACCACAGAAAGTTCCTTCATGCTCTTTACTGTCAATCTCTCTCTCCAGTCCAATCCCCACTTAAGGCAAACCCTGATCTGATATCTATAAAAATAACTTAGATTATCTTTATGGAAATGAATACATACTTTTATTTTATATCGGATCATTTTCACTCAATACATTTATGAGGTTAATGCATTTTATTGTACATGTCAGCAGTTCATTCATTTTTTTATTATTCCCCCAGCTTGAGATATAATTGACACATAACATTGTATAAGTTCAAGATGTACAACATGTTGATTTGATACATTTATATATTGTATAATGATTACCACCATAGCATTACTTAACACCACCATCCTATCACATAATTGCCATTTTTTAAAAAGATTTTATTTATTTATTTGACAGACAGAGATCTTAAGTAGGCAGAGAGGCAGGCAGAGAGAGAGAGGAGGAAGCAGGCTCCTTGCTTAGCAGAGAGCCTGCTGGGGGGTTTGATCCAGGACCCTGGTACCATGACCTGAAACCGAAGGCAGAGGCTTTAACCCACTGTGCCACCCAGGCACCATTTCTTTTTTGTGTTGAAAAAAATTAAGATTTACTTTATTGGCAATATTTATGAATATGATACAGTATTATTAGGTATAATCACCATGCTGTACATTGTAACTCCAGAACTTGTTAACCTTATAGCTAGAAGTGTGTACCTTGAGCAATAACTTCACATTTCCCTCAACCTCCGACAATCACCATTCTACTCTGTTTTTCTGAGTTCGACATTCTTAGATTCTGAATGTAAGTGATATCATACTTTATTTGTCTTTTTCTGTTTGGATGATTTCACTTATAATGCACTCAAGTTCATACAAATGACAATATTTCCTTTTTTCTTATGGCCAAATAGTATTCTGTTGTGATACACACACACAAACACAAGCACACATATCTCACACATATCACACACACATATAAATACACATATATGTATTTATATAAATATATAAATACATACATATAAATTATATAAATACATAAATACATACATATATATGTGTATGTATATATATATATATACATACACATACATACATACATACATACAAATACACACTTATATCTTCCTTATCCATTCATCCATTGAGGGACATTTAGTTTTTTCTATATTTTGGCTACTGTAAATAATGCTGCAATTAGCTTGAGAGTGTAGATATCTTTATGAAATCTTGAATTCAGTTCCAGTGGACATAAACCCAGGAGTGGAATTACTGGATGCTATGGTTTCTACTTTTTTTTAATTTAATTTTTAATTTAATTTTTAATAATTTAATTTTTAAATTTAAATTCCAGTAAGTTAACATACAGCATAATATTAGTTGTAAGTATACAATATAGTGATTCAAAACTTAGATACAACACCTGGTGCTCATCATAAGTGTACTCCTTAATCCCCATCATACACTTAACCCATTGTCCCACTCACCTCACCTCTGGTAGCCATCAGTCTGTTCTCTATAGTTAACAGTATATTTCTTGTTTGCTTCTCACTTTCTATTTTCCCCATTGTCATTTGTTTTATTTCTTAAATTCCACATGAGTGAAATCACATGATATTTGTCTTTCCCTGACTTATTTTGTTCAGCATAATACTCTCTACCACTCCATGTCATCACAAATGAAGATTTCAGTATTTTTCATGGCTGAATACTATTCCATTATAGATATGACCACCTCTTCTTGATCCATCTATCAGCTGATGGGCACATGAATTATTTTCATAATTTTGCTATTATAGATAATTCTTCTATAAATATTGGGGTGCATATATCTCTTAGCATTAGTATTTTTGTAACCTTGGGTAAATATCTAGCAGTGCAAATGCTGGATCATAGGGCAGTTCAACTCAACATTTTGTGGAAACTCCATACTGCTTCCCAGAGTGGCTCTACCAGTTTGCAATCTCACTAACAGTATAAGGGGGTTCTCCTTTCTCCATAGCCTCACCAATGACTGTTGCTTCTACTCTCATTGATTTTAGCCATTCTGACAGGTGTGAGGTGATATCTCATTGTATTTTAAATTTGTATTTTCCTGATGATCAGTGATGTTGAGCCTCTCTTCATCTGTCCATCAACCATCTATATATCTTCTTAGGAAAAATGTCTATCCATGTTTTTCACCAATTTTTTAATTATTCATTTCTTCAACATTCAGTTTTATAAGTCATTTATATATTTTGGATATTAACCCTTTATCAGATATGTCATTTGAAATATTTTATCCCATACTGGAAGTTGCCATTTAGTCTTGTTGATTGTTTCTGTGCAGAGTTTTGGTTTTTTTTTTTTTTTTTTTTTTTTTAATGAAGTCCCAGTAGTTCATTTTTGTTTGTTTGTTTCTCTTGCCTCAGGAGACATATCTAGTAAGAAGTTACTGCAGCTGGCTGATTTCACAGAGGTTGCTGCCTGTGTTCTCCTCTAGGATTTTGATGGTTTCCTGCCTCACATTTAGGTCTTTCATACATTTGGTATTTATTTTTGTGCATGGTGTAAGGAAGAGTTCAAGTTTCATTCTTTTATATGTTTCTGTTCAATTTTCCCAACACCATTTGTGGAAGAGACTGTCATTTTTCCATTGAATTTTCTTTCTTGCTTTGTTGAAGATTAGTTGACCATAGAGTTGTGGGTATATTTCTGGATTTTCTATTCTGTTTCATTGAGCTATATGACTATTTTTGTGCCAGTACTATACTGTCTTAATCACTACAGTTTTGTAATATAAATTGGAGTCCAGAATTGTGATGCATCCAGCTTTGCTTTTCTTTTTCAAGATTGCTTTGGCTATTTGGGTTTTTTTTTTATGGTTCCATACAAATTTTAGGATTGATTATTATAGCTCTGTGAACAATGCTGGTGGTATTTTCATAGAAATTGTGGTAAATGTATGGATTTCTTTGGGTAGTATACACATTTTAACAATATTTGTTTTTCTAATCCATGAGCATGGAATGTCTTTCCATTTCTTAATGTCATATTCAGTTTCTTTCATAAATGTTTCATAGTTTTCAGAGTATAGATCTTTTCCCTCTGTGGTTAGGTTTATTGCTAGGTATCTTATGGTTTTTGTTGAATTTATAAATGGGATTGATTCCTTCATTTCTCTTTTTGCTGTTTCATTATCAGTGTACAAAAATGGAACAGATTTCTGTAGGTTGATTATATCCTGGGAGTTTACTGAATTCATGTATCAGTTCTAGCAGTGTGTGTGTGTGTGTGTGTATGTGTGTGTGTAGTCTTTGGGTTAGTATCATGCAAATAGTGAAAGTTTTACTTCTTCTTTGCCTGTTTGGATGCCTTTTATTTCTTTTTTGTTTTCTGATTACTGACGTCCATTAATATGTTAAATAACAGTGGTGAGGGGTGCCTGGGTGGCTCAGTGGGTTAAGCCTCTGCCTTCGGATCTGGTCATGATCTCAGGGTCCTGAGATCGAGCCCCACATCAGACTCTCTGCTCAGCAGGGAGCCTGCTTCTCCCTCTCTCTCTGCCTGGCTCTCTGCCTACTTGTGATCTCTCTCTGTCAAATAAATAAATAAAATCTTTAAAATGAAAATAGCAGTGATGATAATCAACATCCCTGTCTTGTTCCTGACAGGGAAAGCTCTCAGTTTTTCCCCATTGAGGATGACATTAGCTGTGGGTTTTTCATATACAGCTCTTACTGCATTGAGGTATATTCCCTTGAAATTGTGTGTGTGTGTGTGTGTGTGTGTGTGTGTGTGTGTGTTTAATCATGAATGGATGTTGTACTTTGTCAAATGCATTTTCTGAATCTATTGAAAGGATTATATGGTTCTTATGCTTTCTTTATTAATGGGAAGCATCATGTTGATTGATTGCAAATATTGAACCACTGTTGCAGCCGAGGAATAAATCCCACTTGATAGTAGTGAATTTTTTTTTTAAATTGTATTTGTTGGATTCAGTTTGCTAGTATTTTGTTAAGAATTTTTCTTCATTCATGTTCATCAAGGTTATTGGGATATATATATATATATATATATATATATATATATATAGTGAAGTCTTTATGTATTTGGTTTCGTATCAGGGTAATGCTGGCCTTATAGAATAAATTTGGAAATTTTCCTTCCTTTTCTTCCTTTTCTATTTTTTGGAATAGTTTGAGAAGAATGAGTATTAACTTTTTTTTTTTAACTGTTTGGAAGAATTTGCCTCTGAAGCCATTTGGACCAGGACATTCATTTCTTGGGAGGTTTTTTGTTTGTTTGTTTTTTTAAAGATTTTAAATCTTGGAACACTGCATCAAAAACTAATGAATACCCAACTTTTGTAGCAACATGGATGGGACTGGAAGAGATTATGCTGAGTGAAATAAATCAAGCAGAAAGAGTCAATTATCATATGGTTTCACTTATTTGTGGAGCATAACAAATAACTTGGAGGACAAGGGGAGATGGAGAGGAGAAGGGAGTTGAGGGAAATTGGAAGGGGAGGTGAACCATGAGAGACTATGGACTCTGAAAAACAATCTGAGGGTTTTGAAGGGGCAGGAGGTGGGAGGTTGGGGGAACCAGGTGGTGGGTATTAGAGAGGGCATGGATTGTATGGAGCACTGGGTGTGGTGCAAAAACAATGAATACTATTATGCTGAAAATAAATTAAAAAATTTAAAAAAAGAATTACAAAAAAACTAATGATGTATTTTATGGTCACTAACATAATAAAAATTAAAAATAAAAACAGAATAAAATGAAAACATATTTTATTTATTTGACAGAGAGAGAGAGACAGCCAGAGATGGAGCACAAGCGGGGGGGAAGGAGAGGGAGAAGCAGGTTTGCCACCGAGCAGGGAGTCCGATGTGGGGCTTGATCCCAGGACCTTGGGATCATGACCTGAGCCAAAAGCAGATGTTTAAAGACTGAGCTACCCAGGTGCCTTAGGAGTTTTTTACTGATTCAATTTCTTTGCTGGTTATCAGTCTGTTCAATTTTTTCCTTCTTTCTGTTTCAGTTTTTGTAGTTTATATCTTTCTAGGAATTTATCTATTTCTTCCATGTTGTCCAATTTGTTGGCATATAATTTTTCATAATATCTTATAATTGTTTTTGTTTCTGTAGTGGTGGCTCTTATTTCTCCTTTTTCCTTTGTCATTTATTTATTTGGGTTCTTTCTAATTTCTTTGCGGGAACTTCATACTGCTCTCATAGTGGCTGTACCAGTTTATATCCCCATCAACACTGTAGTTGGATTCCCTTATCTCCATTCCCTCACCAATACTTGATATTTTTTTGTCTTTTTGAAGTTGAAAAGTGTGATTTGATATTTCACTGTGGTTTTGATGTACACTCCCCTGTTGATTAGTGATGTTGAGCAACTTTTATGTAGCTGTTGTCTATTTGTATGTCTTCTTTGGGGAAAAAAATGTCTGTTCAGTTCCTCTGCTTATCTTTTCTTTTTGAAAGATTCTATTTATTTATTTGAGAAAGAAAGAGTGCGAGTGGAGGAGGGAGCAGAGGGGGAGGGAGAAGGACAAACAGACACCACACTGAACATACAGCCGGACATAAGACTTCATTCCACTACCCTGAGATTATGACCTGAGCTGAAACCAAGAATTTGATGCTTAACCAACTGAACCATCCAAACATCCCTCTCTGCTTATCTTTTAATCAGTTTGTTTGCTTTCATACCATTGAGTTGCATGGACTCTTTATATATTTTGGATATTAATCCCTTAGCAGGTATATGATTTGCAAATTATCAGGTATATGATTTGCTATTCCATTGGTTGCCTTTTCATTTTGTTGATTACTTCTTTTGCTGTGAAGAAGTGTTTTAGTTTGACATAGTCACTTGTTTACTTTTGTTTTTGTTGCATGAGCTTTTGGTATCATATCCAGAAAATCACTGCCAAGACCACTGTCAAAGATATGTTCTCCCAGTGTTTTCTTCTAAGGGTTTTATGAATTCAGGCCTTGAATATGTCTTTCATCCGCTTCCAGTTCATTTTTGTGAGTTGTGTAAGATAGAGGTCTAAATTCAATCTTCTTGTTGTTATCCAGTTTTCCCAACACCATTTATTGAAGAGACTATCCTTGCCCCATTCAGTATTCTTGTCTCCTTTATCAAATATTACTTGACTGTATATAACAAGAGGTTTACAACTGGACTCTTTATTCCATCCTATCAGTCTATGTGTCTTTTTTATGTCAATGCCATACTGTACTGATTACAAGAGCTTATAAAGTAGTTTAAAATATGAAAAGTGATCCCTGTAGTTTAGCTCTTTTTTTCTCAACATAGATTTGACATTTTAGGGTCTTTTTTGGACCCTTACAAATTTTAGGGTCTATTTTTCTATTTATGAGAAAAATATTATTGGAATTTTGATAGAGATTTCTTTGAATCTATGATAGTTTTAGGTAATATGGACATTTTATGGACAATATTAATCCTTCCAATCCATGAACATGGGATATCTTTTTATTTGTTTGTGTCTTCAATTTTTTTCATCGAAATCTTGTAGTTTTCAGTATAAGATAGTTCACCTCCTTAGTTAAATTTATCCCTATTTTATATTTTTTGATGTTATTTGAATGAGATTTATTATTTTTCCCAGGGGTGTCTGGGTGGTGCAGTTTTTTAAGCAACTCTTGGTTTTAGCTCAGGTCTGATCTCAGGATTGTGAGCCCACTTTGGGCTCCACACTCAGTGGAGAGTCTGCTTGAGTTTCTCTCTCCCTCTTCCTCTGCACCTCCACCCCAACTCACTCATTGCAATAAATAAATCCTTAAAAGATCTTTTTTTCCAGGTAATTTGTGTATAAGAATATGACTATTTTTATTGATTTTTCATCCTGCAAAGTAACTGAATTTGTTGATTAGTTCTGGCAGTTTACTGATGGAGTCTTTAGGGCTTTCTATATAAAAGATCACAACATGTGGAAAAAAAAAAGACAATTTACTTCTTTCCTTCTAGTTTAAATTTCCTTTATTTCTTTTTCTTTGATCTATTCAGGACATCTAACATTATTAAGTAGGATTAGTGAGAGTAGACACCTAAGTCTTGTTACTAATCTTAGAGAAAAAGATTTCAGCCTTTCATCTATAAACATGACATTTGACTGTGGAGTTTATCATATATGGATTTTATTGTTTTGAGGTATGTCCTTTCTATAGTCAATTTGTAGAACATTCTTGTCATAGAAAGATGTATTATGTCAAATACTTTTTCTGAATCTATGGATGTGATCATATGTTTCATATCTTTCATTCTATTAATGTGGTATATCACATCTATCAGTTAGTACATGTTGAGTCATATTGCATCCCAGGGATAAATCCCAGTTGATTGTGGTGAATAGTCTTTTTAATGTGCTATTGATTTTCATTTGGCAATATTTTACTGAAAATGTTTGCATCTATATTCATCAGGGATATTGATCTATAATTTTCTTTTCTATTTTGTGGTGTTTTTAATCTGTCTTTGGTATCAGGATAATGTTGGTCTTGTAAAATGAATTTGGAAGTGTTCCTCCTGAATTTTCTGGAAGAGTTTGAGAATGGTTTAATTCTTTTTAAATGTTTGATAGAATTCATCAGTGAACCATCTGGTCCTGGGCTTCTCTGTGTTTTGAAACTTTTGGTTACTGATCCAATCTCCTTGCTCATTTTTGGACTATTTAAATTTTATATTTATGATTCAGCCTTGGTAGCTTATAGGTTTCTATATATTATACATTTCTTCTAGGTTACACAGTTTGTTAATGTATCAATTGTTCATAACTGTTACCAGTGATTCTTTGTATTTCTGCGATGTTAGCATAATGTTTCCTCTTTTATTTCTTTATTGGATCCTCTTTTTTTTAGTAAATGTAGCTAAACTTTTGTCAATTTTGCTTATCTTTAAAAAAAAAGGTCTTAGTTTCAACAATTTTTCTATTGTTTTCCTATTTCATTTTTTCTGCTTGATATTTTTATTTCCTGCCATCCAGTAACTTTAGGGTTTGTTCTTCTGATACCTTAAGGTATGAAGTTAGTTTATTCATGAACTTTCTTTTTCTTTGTGTAGGTGTTCATTGTTATAAATATCCCTCTTAGAACTGCATTTGTTGCATCTCATAATGTTAGTATGTTGCCTTTCAATTTTTGCTTGTTTCAATATATTTTTTTAAATTTCCATTTTGATTTCTTCTCTGTCCCATAGGTTGCTAAGAAGGATGTTGTTTAATTTCCACAGATTTGTGAATTTTCCAGACTTCTGTACATATCAATTAAGTCCATTTGTTAGTGTTATTCAAGTCTTCTATACACTTGCTATATTTTTATCTAGCCATTCTATCAATACCTGAGAAGGGAAGATGATAAAACCTCCAACTATGATTATGGATTTTATTTATTTTTCTTTAGTTTTGTTAGTTTATGTTTAATATGTTTTGAAGTCCCTTCAAACATATCTAGTGTGTTTATTTGTAACTGTTTAGTTGACCCTTCCATCATTATAATTTTTTGTTTATATTCAGTAATATTATTTTTTGTCTCTTTTTTTATTTCTACTTTTAATCCACATTATTTTTATATCTAGGATACTTATATTCTGAAAAAATATAGTTAAGTCTTCTCTTTTATTCTATCTAAAGATATCTGCCTTAAATAGTGCATTTGATCCATTTGTCTTTAATGTAATAATTGACATAGTGACTTCAGCTCTATCATTCTTTTTCTGTTTGTTTCTTTGTCTCTTCTGTTTCTTCTTTACATTATTGCTCTGTTTTTCTTTTTTTTTTTTTTTGGCTACCAACTATTTTGTTTTACCTTCATAATCTTCTATAAAATTCATCAAACAAGACAGAAAAAGCAATAACTACAAAAGAATAAACTGATATTTTGAATTATATTAGAATAATAATTTCCTTTCATCAAAAGGTATCATTGGGAGAGTGAAAAGGAAAACCAGTGTAGGGAAAAATATAAGCAACAAAGGTGCATATACACAACACATGAAAACTACACATCAGGAAGAAAAATTCAGGAAAGGAGTTAAGATGACAGAGTAGTAGAAGGACCTTATGCTGTCCTCACCCCTTGAATACAGCTAGATAAATACCAAATAATTCTGAAAACCTAGGAAATCTATCTGAGGAGTGAAAAAACAAATTACACAACTAGAGGGAGAAAAGTGGCTACACTGTGAGATACAGGAGAGACAGAGACAAAATTTGGGGGAGAAAAGGATCCTGCTGCTGTAGACGGGGGGAGCCCTGATCAGGGAGAAACGAGAGAAGAGCAAGAGAGTGAACAGACCACAGGGCATATGAACATGACAAACACTTCCCCAAAACCATTGATGGGGAAAATGAGAGAGGCTGGTTATTGCAAGTTTTCACAAGAAGCTCAACTCAAAGACTAACATTTTAGAAGTCTGCACTATTGCCAGGTGAAACCTGGCAAGTGTAGAGGTGCTCCTGTGGAAAAGCAAGGCAGAGGCTTGGGAGTGGACAGAGCTGTCTGGGGAATCACTAAGGAGAGACAGTTCCCCTTCTTGGAGTGCATTGGGGCGGGTTGGCATTACCTCTGAGGGGACAAATGAGCTGTCAGACACCATTGAGCTGCCTCATTTACTAGTATGTGAGCAAAGCTACCTGCTGAGAGAAACTAACCTGGCCTCTGGCTTTTTGCCATGCTTTACCATAGACTCCTAGCCCTTAATGCATTCCTGCAACTGTCCTTCTGGGACAACCTAACACCAGCAAGATTGCTGTGAGACCATTTCCAAGAGGAACTGCATGGGTCCTTGCAGTTCCTGGTCCCCAAAATTTGGAAATTTGAAAATTAGCAGTGCATCTTAGATAAGACACAGAAACACTGTTCTGGTGGTGGGCAGATGGCAGAAACACAGGAAGCATGAAGACAAGGTTCTGAAGGATGCTTGGGACAAAATAGGGCAGATTTTATGCTATTCTGTGAGGCATTCCTGAACAGTGGTGGACAGGACATCCCTCTCCAGGGATGAAAGATTAAGCTGACACCATCTCCCCTGAATCAGCCAGGACCAACTTCAGTAAGCAGCACAGTGCCCTGGAGTGAAGGCTTGAGCCATTTACACAAAGCCCCACCACATTATGCTTTTCAGGTGCTTCTGAACTAGGGTAAGTCTATTTCAGGCTCAGAGCAACACCAGCCCCCTGCCCGAGAAGACCACCACAAACCCCACACCAACCAAGTTTACCGACCATAGAGTGCTTCAATGCTTAAGTTCTAAGAAAAATAAGATCTAATCTATTTTAACAAGCAGACCAAAACACACCTAGTTAAAACTCGCCAAACACTGAACAAGGCAGAAACAAGGAGAAAATCTCAGAAGTCGGACCTGCGGATCAATGAAACACAACACACAAAGAAAACACAACAGCAGAGTGCACACACATATACAAGAAATACTTTCTGAAGCACCAGGTCCTAGATGTATAGGACTTCTTCTTAATATAGCCATTAGTCTCTGAAGCAGGAAACGTAAAAGGCTTTCCTAACACACAAAAGACAAAGACCTAGACAAAATGACAAGATAGAGGAACTGACCCTAAAAGAAAAATCAAGAGGTCATGGCCAGGGATCTAATCAAAACAGATATAAGTAAAATGCCAGAACCAGATTTTAAAACAACAATCATAAGAACACTAAATGGGCTTGAGAAAAACAGAAGACACCAGGAGTGCCTTACCAGAGAGATAAAGAACATAAAAATTAATCAGGCTGAGATAAAACTGCTGTTACCAAGATGCAAAACTGACTGGATATAATGACCACAAGGATAGAAGAAGCAGAGGAATAAATAAGTGATATAGAAGACAAAATTATGGAAACTAATGAAACTGAAAAGAAGAAGGAGAGAAAAATATTGGATCATGAATCACTGAGAGAACTAGGTGTCTCCATAAGGCATAATAACATTCATATCATAGGAATCACAGAAGAAGAAGAAGAGAGAAAAGGCGACAGAAGTTTTATCTGAGCTAATCATGGCTGAAACCTTCCCTAATTTGGGGAAGTAAACAAACATCCAAATCCAGGAGGCACAAAGAACTCCCATTGAAATCAATAAACCCAGGCAAACACAAAGATATATCATAGCAAAATTTGAAAGATAGAGAGATAAGGAAAGAATCCTGAAACCAGCAGGGGTAAAGAAATCCTTATCCTACAAGGAAAGACAAATCAGGTAGCAGCAGATCTCTCCACAGAAATTTGGCAGGCCAGAAGATGGTGCATGATACATTGAATATATGCAGCCAAGAATGCTATCCAGCAAGCCTGTCATTCAGAATAGTATGCAAGATAGTTTCTCAGACCAACAAAAACTAAAGGAATTTGAGACTGCTAACCCAGCCCAACAACAACAAAAAAAAATGTTAAAGGGACTCTATGAGTGAGAAAGAAAGACCAAAATCAACAAAGACTAGAAAGGAACAGAGAAAATCTCCAGAAACACTGACTTTACAGGTAATACAATCACACTTAACTCATTTCTATCAATAATCACTCTGAATGTAAATGGATAAGATGCTCCTATCAAAACACATAAGGGTGTTAGAATGGATTAAAAAAAAAGATCCATCTATATAAGCTGCCCACTAGAGACTCATTTTAGATCTAAAGACACTTGCAGATGGAAAATGAGGGGATGGAGAACCATCTATCATACTAACAGATATCAGAAGTCAGAGTAGCCAAACATGCATCAGAGACAAAAGATTTTAAACTAAAGACTGTAACAAGAAATGAAGAAAGACAGCACATTATAATAAAGGGATCTACCCAACAAGAAGATCTAACAATTATAAATATGTATGCCCCCAACTTGGAAGCACCCAAATATATGAATAATTAGTAAGAAATATAAAGGAAGTCATAAGTAAAAATACAACAACAGTAGGGAACATTAACACTCCACTTATACCAATGGACAGATCATCTAAGCAGAACATCAACAAGGAAACAATAGGTTTGAATGACACACTGGACCAGATGGACTTCACAGATATATTCAGAATATTTCATCCTAAACCAGCAGAGTGCACATTCTTTTCTACTGTGCATGGAACATCCTCCAGAAGAGATCAAATAGTATGTCACAAAACAGACCTCAACAAGTACAAAAAGACTGAGATCATAGCATGAGTATTTTCAGACCACAACACTATGAAACTTGAAGTCAACCACAAGAAAAAAATTTGGAAAGACCACAAATCATGGTGGTTAGAGAATATCCTACTAATAAGTGAATGGACTAACATGGAAATTAAAGAAGAAATTAAAAAAAAATACATGGAACCAAATGAAAATGAAGTTTTGGACAACAGTCCAAAACTTTTGGGATGCAACAAAAGTGGTTACAAGAGGGAAATACATTCTAATATAGGCCTAGCTCAAGAACCAAGAAAAGCCTAAAATACATAACCTAAACTTACACCTAAAGGAGCTAGAAAAGGGACAGCAAACAAAGCCTAAAGCCAGTAGAACAAGGAAAATAATAAAAATTAAACAAAAATAAATGATACAGAAACAACAACAAAACATAGTAGAATAGAGCAGTGAAACAAGAGTTGGTTCTTTGAAATAATTAATAAAATTGATAAACTCTTAGCCAGTCCTATCAAAAAGAAAAGATAAGAAACCCAAATAAATAAAGTCACAAATATAAGAGGAGTGATGACATCCAGCTCTGAGAAATATAAACAATTATTGAGAATATTATGAAAAATTATATGTCAACAAATTGGGCAATCTGAAAGAAATTGACAAATTCCTATAAACATACAAACAACTGAAACTGAACAGGAATAAATAGAAAACTTGAACAGACCCATAACTAGGAAAGAAATTGAATCAGTAATCAAAAATCTCCCAACAAACAAAAGTCCAGGGCCACATGATTTCCCAGGGAAATTCTATCAGACATTAAAAGTGAGTTAATTCCTACTCCTCTCAACTGTTATGAAAAATAGAAATAGAAGGAAAAATTCCAAATTCATTCTACAAGGCCAGGATTACCTTGATTCCAAAACCAAAGGCTCCATTAAAAAGGAAAATCAGGGACGCCTGTGTGGCTCAGTGGGTTACAGCCTCTGCCTTCGGCTTGGGTCATGATCCCAGGGTCCTGGGATTGAGTCCTGCATTGGGCTCTCTGCTCCAGAGGGACCCTGCTTCCTCCTCTCTCTCTGTCTGCCTCTCTGCCTAGTTGTGATTTCTGTCAAATAAATAAAATATTAAAAAAAAAGGAAATCACATGCCAATATCCCTGATGAACATGGATACAAAAATTCTCAACAAGATACTAGCAAATCAAATCCAACAGGACATTAAAAGAATGATGCACCAAGATTAGGTGAGATTTACTCATGGGCTGCAAGTGTGGTTCAATATTCACAAATCAATCAACATGATAAGTTACATTAATAAAAAAAAGGATAAGAAGCATGTGATCATTGCAATGGATGCTGAAAAAGCATTTGACAAAATACAACACCCATTCTTAATTAAAAAAAAAATCCTCAGCAAAATAAGAATAGAGGAACATACCTCAACATCATAAAAAAACATATGTGAAAGATTGATAAGCCCCTGGCCAGACTTATCAAAAAGAAAAGAGAAAGGATCCAAATAAATAAAATCATGAATGAAAGAGGAGAGATCACAACTAACACCAAAGAAATACAGACAATTATAAGAACATATTATGAGCAACTCTATGCCAACAAATTTGACAATCTGGAAGAAATGGATGCATTCCTAGAGACATATAAACTACCACAACTGAACCAGGAAGAAATAGAAAGCCTGAACAGAACCATAACCAGTAAGGAGATTGAAACAGTCATCAAAAATCTCCAAACAAACAAAAGCCCAGGGCAAGATGGCTTCCCGGGGGAATTCTACCAAACATTTAAAGAAGAAATAATTCCTATTCTCCTGAACCTGTTCCAAAAAATAGAAATGGAAGGAAAACTTCCAAACTCATTTTATGAGGCCAGCATCACCTTGATCCCAAAACTAAACAAGGATCCCATCAAAAAAGAGAACTACAGACCAATATCCTTGATGAACACAGATGCAAAAATTCTCACCAAAATACTAGCCAATAGGATTCAACAGTACATTAAAAGGATTATTCACCATGACCAAGTGGGATTTATTCCAGGGCTGCAAGGTTGGTTCAACATCCGCAAATCAATCAATGTGATACAACACATTAATAAAAGAAAAAACAGGAACCATATGATACTCTCCATAGATGCTGAAAAAGCATTTGACAAAGTACAGCATCCCTTCCTGATCAAAACTCTTCAAAGTGTAGGGATAGAGGGCACATACCTCAATATTATCAAAGCCATCTATGAAAAACCCATCGCAAATATCATTCTCAATGGAGAAAAACTGAAAGCTTTTCCGCTAAGGTCAGGAACACGGCAGGGATGTCTATTATCACCACTGCTATTCAACATAGTACTAGAAGTCCTAGCCTCAGCAATCAGACAACAAAAAGAAATTAAAGGCATCCAAATCGGCAAAGAAGAAGTCAAACTATCACTCTTCGCAGATGATATGATACTATATGTGGAAAACCCAAAAGACTCCACTCCAAAACTGCTAGAACTTGTACAGGAATTCAGTAAAGTGTCAGGATATAAAATCAATGCACAGAAATCAGTCGCATTTCTCTACACCAACAACAAGACAGAAGAAAGAGAAATTAAGGAGTCCATCCCATTTACAATTGCACCCAAAACTATAAGATACCTAGGAATAAACCTAACCAAAGAGACTAAGAATCTATACACAGAAAACTATAAAGTACTCATGAAAGAAATTGAGGAAGACACAAAGAAATAGAAAAATGTTCCATGCTCTTGGATTGGAAGAATAAATATTGTGAAAATGTTTATGCTACCTAAAGCAATCTACACATTTAATGAAATTCCTATCAAAGTACCATCCATTTTTTTTTCAAAGAAATGGAACAAATAATCCTAAAATTTATATGGAACCAGAAAAGACCGTGAATAGCCAAAGGAATAATGAAAAAGAAAGCCAAAGTTGGTGGCATCACAATTCCGGACTTCAAGCTCTATTACAAAGCTGTCATCATCAAGACAGCATGGTACTGGCACAAAAACAGACACATAGATCAATGGAACAGAATAGAGAGCCCAGAAATAGACCCTCAACTCTATGGTCAACTAATCTTTGACAAAGCAGGAAAGAATGTCCAATGGAAAAAAGACAGCCTCTTCAATAAATGGTGTTGGGAAAATTGGACAGCCACATGCAGAAAAATGAAATTGGATCATTTCCTTACACCACAGACAAAAATCGACTCAAAATGGATGAAGGACCTCAATATGAGAAAGGAATCCATCAACATCCTTGAGGAGAACACAGGCAGCAACCTCTTTGACCTCAGCCGCAGCAACATCTTCCTAGGAACATCGCCAAAGGCAAGGGAAGCAAGGGCAAAAATGAACTCTTGGGATTTTATCAAGATCAAAAGCTTTTGCACAGCAAAGGAAACAGTTCACAAAACCAAAAGACAACTGACAGAATGGGAGAAGATATTTGCAAATGACATATCAGATAAAGGGCTAGTGTCCAGAATCTATAAAGAACTTAGCAAACTCAACACCCAAAGAACAAATAATCCAGTCAAGAAATGGGCAGAAGACATGAACAGACATTTCTGCAAAGAAGACATCCAGATGGCCAACAGACACATGAAAAAGTGCTCTATATCACTCAGCATCAGGGAAATACAAATCAAAACCACAATGCGATACCACCTCACACCAGTCAGAATGGCTAAAACTAACAAGTCTGGAAATGACAGATGCTGGCGAGGATGCGGAGAAAGGGGAACCCTCTTGCACTGTTGGTGGGAATGCAAGCTGGTGCAACCACTCTGGAAAACAGCATGGAGGTTCCTCAAAATGTTGAAAATAGAACTACCCTATGACCCAGCAATTGCACTGCTGGGTATTTACCCTAAAGGTACAAATGTAGTGATCCGAAGGGGCACGTGCACCCGAATGTTTATAGCAGCGATGTCTACAATAGCCAAACTATGGAAAGAACCTAGATGTCCATCAACAGATGAATGGATAAAGAAGAAGTGGTATATATATACAATGGAATACTATGCAGCCATCAAAAGAAATGAAATCTTGCCATTTGCGACAACGTGGATGGAACTAGAGGGTATCATGCTTAGCGAAATAAGTCAATCGGAGAAAGACAACTATCATATGATCTCCCTGATATGAGGGAGAGGAGATGCAACATGGGGGGTTAAGGGGGTAGGAGAAGAGTAAATGAAACAAGTTGGGATTGGGAGGGAGACAAACCATAAGTGACTCTTAATCTCACAAAACAAACTGAGGGTTGCTGGGGGGAGGGGGGTTCGGAGAGGGGGGGTGGGGTTATGGACATTGGGTAGGGTATGTGCTATGGTGAGTGCTGTGAAGTGTGTAAACCTGGAGATTCACAGAACTGTACCCCTGGGGGTGAAAAAAATATGTTTATAAAAATAAAATTTTAAAAAAAGAAATAAAATGAAAAAATATATTGAAATAAAAAAAATTATCTATATAAAAAAATGAGCCAGAATAGTGGGAACAAATTAAAAATAAAAGTTGTCCTATGAAAAAGAAACAAAACAAAACAAAACAAAAACATGTGAAAGACCCACTGATAGTATAATTCTCAATGGGGAAACACTGAGAACTTTTCCTCTATGGTCAGGAGCAAGATAGGGATGTACACTCTCACCATTGTTATTTAAGATAGTACTGAAAGTCCTACCCCAAGAAATCAAACAACAACAACAACAACAAATAAAAGGATGCAAATTGACAAGGAAGAAGTCAAACTTTCACTATTCTCAAATGACTTGATACTTTCAATAGAAAACCTGAGATACTCTACCCAAAAATTGCTAGAAATAATACATGAATTCAGCAAAATCACAGGATTAAAAAAAAAATCAGCGTACAGAAATCTGTTGTAGTTCATACACCAATCTTGAAGCAGAATAGAGAAATCAGGGTATCAATCCCATTTACAATTGCATCAAAAACTGAAGAATACTTAGGAATAAACCTAATCAAAGAAGTAAAAATCTGTACACTGAAAATTATAGAGCACCTATGAAAGAAATTGAAGATGACACAAATAAATGAAAAAAAAATCTCATACTCATAGATTGGAAGAACAAATACTTTTAAAACGCTGATACTACTCAAAGCAATACCTATCAAAATACCACCAGCATTTTTCAGATCTAGAACAATCAATCCTAAATTTGTATGGAACCACAAAATAACCCAAATAGCCAAAGTCGTCTTGAAAAAGAAAAGCAAGGAACTTCCACACTGTTTTGCACAATGGCTGTAGAAGTTTGCATTCCCACTAACAATGTAAGAGGGTCCCTCTTTCTCCATATCCTCACCAACATCTGGTTGTTTCCTGTGTAATTAATTTATGCATTCTGATAGGTATGAGGAGATGTCTCATTGTGGTTTTGATTTGCATTTCCCTGATGAAGAGTGATGTTGAGTATCTCTTCATGCATCTATTAGCTATCTGGATGTCTTCTCTGGAAATATGTCTATTCATGTCTTCCTCCCTTTTCTTAACTGGATTATTTGTTTTTTTGGGTGTTGAGTTTGATAATTTCTTTATAGATTTTTATAATAACCTTTTACCTGATATGTCATTTACCAATATCTTTTCCCATTCCATATGTTGCCTTTTAGTTTTGTTGATTGTTTCCTTTGCTGTGCAAAAGCTTTTAAACTTGATGAAGTCCTAATAGCTCATTTCTGCTTTGGTTTCCTTTGCCTCCAAAGATGTGTCTAGTAAGATGTGTCTAGACATCTCACTAGACAAAGATGTGTCTAGTAACAACTGTCACAGCCAATGTCAAAGAGTTTACTACCTGTGTTCTTCTCTCAGTTTTCATGGTTTCCTGTCTTTCCACCTATTTGGAATTTATTTTTGCATATGGTGAAAGAAAGTAGTCCAGTTTCATTCATTTGCATGTTGCTATATTTGTTTTAATAGATCCATGGAAGTTAAGGGATGCCATTGTTTTTCTTTTTTTTTTTTGTTTGTTTTTTTTCATATCTGCTTATGAAGCCTCTGGTAGAAAGAATTCTATAGAGTTTTTTTGTTTGTTTGTTTTGCTTTGTTTTTATTTTTCTACTTTCTGCAAAATGTGCAAGAACTTCACTTGGGCCACCTGAATTTATCCTGCAAGACCTAGGAGTCTCCTTACAAGATCTTTAGCCAAAGAGTCATTTATTATGTTCATTTCTTAGACAATTTTTTAAGCTACAATTCATACAGTGAAACTCTATGGCATTCTGATGGCATATTATTTTATTTCTGATGTCTTTTTCAAGGATATTTTCAACTTATGGATAATACAAAATGAAGAAGAATACCTAGCATAAGGGTCACCCAAAGTCTTTGTCTCATATGGTCTAAATTGCTTCATTTATTATGACTAAACCAGCTAAAATGCAAAGAGCATTTATTATCATAATTCTCTTCCCTTAATTTTCATGTTTCCACCTTTCTTGTCTTATTTTTTCTTGGTTTAAATGTTCTAAACGAATGCTGACTTGGTGTTAGAAAAAAGAATTGGCTTTTCAAAACAATATATTTGCAATAAGGAATAGCTACTCAATTTTCTGGTTGATACAGACTCAGGGTAGATAACGCATGCCCTATTTTTATTGGTCAAATTCTGTCTTGTTCTAACAATTTGCAAGGATTTTTCTATTTCATGTAGTAGAACATGGTGAATTAACAAAAAAAAACAAAAACAAAACAAAACAAAACAGAAAAAGATTTTAATTAAATGGAGGCAAGCAACTCATTTGATAAAGAGTTCAAAGTAACAGTCATAAAAATGCTCTCCAATTTTGAGGGAAGAATAGATGAACAGTGAGAGAACTTAAACAAAGAAATAAAAAATATATAAGAAAGTACTAAATAGAAGTTATTGCTGCATGAAAAATAGAGAGGCTCAACAGCAGAATGTACAAAATAAAAACACAAATATATAAGCAGAAATATAAAGCAAAGAAAAACACTCAGACAAAGCAGCAAAATGAAAAAAAAAATAAATGTGAGCATACTTTGAAGGGCCTCTTGGACAATATCAAGCAGATGACATTCACTTTATAGGGGTTCCAGAAAAAGAAGAGAGTAAAATGGCCAGAAAATTTATTTGAATATATAATGGCTGAAAATTTCCCTAATCTGGGGAAAGAGACAGACATCCAGGTCCAGAAAGCTCAGAGAGTTTTAAGTAAGATCAATCCAAAGAGAAGCAGAAAATGTCACATTATAATTAAAATGAAAGAAGTTTAAGGATAAGGAGAAAGCAACATATTAAGTACGAAGGAAAAACCATAAGACTCAGATTTTTCAGCAGAAACTTTGCAGGTCAGAAGAGAATATCATGATATATTGAAAGGCTAAAAGGAAAAAAAAAACAAAACTGCCAACCAAAAGTTCTCTACCTAGGAAAATTATTCAGAATTGATTGAAAGATTGTTTTCCACATAAGGAAAAGCTGAAGGAACATTATCCAGAATGTTAAAGTGAATTCTCTAAGCTATAATAGGAAATAATTAAAAGAAGAAAACATACAGAAATAAAAATTTCACAATAAAAGGTAAATAATATCATAAGTGAGTCACTTACAAAATGAGCATGAAGTGCAAAAGACAAAAGTAATTAAATTAACTAATAATATAATAATTTGTTAATGGATACATAAAATAAAGATATGTAAATGTATTATAAAAACTATAAAATGTGGAGAGTAGAGTAAAAATACAAATCATAAGAATGTGTCCAAAACTATCAATCTAAAATATATTGTTATATACATGTTTTATGTGATCCTCAGAGTAACCATAAAGAAAAAAAAACTTAAATACAAAAAAGAAAAATAGAAAGGAATCTAAACATAACACAACTACAGAAAGGAAAAAAGAAAAAAAGGAACAAAGAGAAACTATAAATTCAGCCAGAAAATAATCAATAAAATGCCAATAAGTACACAACTATCAATAATTATTTTAAATGTCAAAAAACTACATTATCCAATCAAAAGACATAGGGTAGCTGAACAAATTAAAAAAAAAAAAAGACCCTTCTATGTGCTCCCTACAAGAGACTCACTTCAAAACTAAAGAAACTCACAAAATGAAAATAAAGGGATAGAAAAAGAAATACTATTCTAATGAAAGCATAAAGAAAGCTATGGTAAAAATACATGTTAAATGGCACAAAATAAGCTCTAAAACAAAGAATAATAAGAGACAAAGGGCATTACATAATGACAAAGGGGTCAATTCAACAAGGGGATATGACATCTGTAAAATTTTATGTATCCATCATAGGAACAGCTAAATACATAGACCAATATTAACAGACCTAAGGGGAAAATTGATAGTAATAAAATAATAGTAACGAATTTTTATTTTTGGGGCGCCTGGGTGGCTCAGTGGGTTAAAGCCTCTGCCTTCGGCTCGGGTCATGATCCCAGAGTCCTGGGACTGAGCCCCATATCGGGCTCTCTGCTCAGCAGGGAGCCTGCTTCCTCCTCTCTCTCTGCCTGCCTCTCTGCCTCCTTGTGATTTCTGTCTGTCAAATAAATAAATCTTAAGAAAAAAAAATTTATTTTTTTATTTTTTTAAAGTTTTTATTTATTTATTTGACAGAGATCACAAGTAAGCAGAGAGACAGGCAGAGAGAGAGGGGGTAAGCACGCTCCCTGCTGAGCAGAGAACCTGATGCGGGGCTTGATCCCAGGACCCTGAGATCATGACCTGAGCTGAAGGCAGAGGCTTTAAACCACTGAGCCAATCAGGTGCCCCAGTTAAGAACTTTTTAAAAAAAGTTTTGAGTATAGTTGGCATTGGACAACTTGTTGCTTGGACAAGTTTACACATTATGCTATGCTTGCAAGTGTAAGAACCATCTATCATGCAAGATTATTACAATATTATTGACTATATTTCTTATGATGTGTCTTTAATTACTATGATTTATTTATTCCATAAATGGTAGCCTGTCTCCCCCATTCCCCTTTACACATTTTTCCCAGCCCTCCATTGTCTCCCTTCTGGCAACCATCAATTTGTTCTCTGTACTTGTAAATCTGAATCTATGTTTTATTTTCATAAGTCATTTTTAATATTCCACTTTAGGAATTGAGTGGAATCATATAGTATTTGTCTTTCATGGTTTGACATATTTCATTTAACATAATACTATTTACAAATATTCATGTTGTCTCAAATGACACAATCTCATCCTCCATTTTATATATATATATATATATATAATATTCACTGTATTACTGAATTATACACCCAACTGTATTTACTATACACACAACACTATACTATACACCCAACTATATTTACTATTTACCCAATAGTAAAAATATTAGATCACATGGTATTTCTATTTTTAATATTTTCAATAGCCTTCACACTGCTTTCCACAGTGGCTGCACAATTTATATTCCCAGAATCAATGCACAGGGTACTTTTTTCTTCCATATCCTCTAATACTTAAGTCTTGTCTTTTTTTATTTTAGTCATTCTAAATAGGTATAAGGTGATAGCTCATTGTAGTTATGATTTGCAATTCCATAATGATTAGTAATTATGTCATCTTTTCATGTGTCTGCTGACCATCAGAATGTCTTCTTTGGAAAAATGTTTATTCAGGGCTTCTGCCTATTTTTTAATCAGACTGTTTGTTCTTTTTTTAAGTTTTTATTTAAATTCCAGTTAGTTTACCTACAATATACCATTAGTTTTAGCGATTCAACACTTACATACAATACCTAGAGTTCATCACAAATAGACTCCTTAAGCCCCATCACCCATTTAACCCACCCTTCTACCCACCTCCCTTCTGGTAACCACCAGTTTGTTCTCTATAGTTAAGACTATTTCTTGGTTTGCCTCTCTCTCACTTTTTTCACCATGTTAATTTGCTTTATTTCTTAAATTCCACATGAGTGAAATCATATGGCATTTGTTTTTGACTCATTTCACTTAGCATAATACTCTCTAGTTCCATCCACACAGTTGCAAATAACAAGAGTTCATTCTTTTTTTTATGGCTAAGCAATATTCCAGTGTGTGTGTGTGTGTGTGTGTGTGTGTGTGTGTGTGTATGTGTATGCTTAAACAGCTCTGTAACTTGGCTATTGTAGATAATGCTGCTGTAAACATCAGGAGGCATGTTCAGATTACTGTTTATTATTTGGGTAAATATCCACTTAATGGGTCATAGGATAATTTTATTTTTAACTTTTTGAGGAGCCTCTGTACTATTTTTATGAGTGGCTGTACCAGTTTGCATTCCTACCAACAGTGTAAGAGTTCCCTTTTCTCCAGATCCTTGCAAACACTTATTCTTTCTTGTGTTGACTTTAGCCATTCTGACAGGTGTGAGGTGATATCTCTTGAATTTTTTTTAAGATTTTATTTATTTGAGAGAGAGAGAACGAGCATGAGAGGGAAGAGGCAGAGGAAGAAGCAGAATCCCCGCTAAGTAGGGAGCCTGACCTAGAGCTCAATCCCAAGACCCTGAAATAATGATCTGAGCCTGAGATTGCAGGGAATGGCCAGCAATCCATGCACTGACAGATGAAAGATTAGTCTAAACTTTGCTGTGAAAGAGAGGAAAAGGCAACGGGGCACCACTCAGAGATGAAGATTCTTTGCTCTTCTTTCTCCCGCTTTTTTGGTCCTTCAGAATAATAACAAATCCCTATCACTGTTTCTCAAGCACGAGATGTGTGAGAAGGGGTCTTACTGAAACTGGGAGTATTGGTTTACAGAAGAGATAAGATATGCTAATCTGCATGCTCTACTAAACATAGCCTAAGAGATAATGCATACATTTCTTAGATCACAGGGTGGCTGTTTAGGCTAAGAAAGCTTCAGGGAATGCCCCTGGCATTTGAGCAGCAGAGTGATTACACAGGCCTTGGCATTACAATGGCCTTAGCCATTCTCAGAAACCCTCACTCTCCCCCAGCTGGCCTCTGTGTTACATTTTGGCAAGCCAGGTATTATGGCTGATTTCATGCTCTACATTAACCCCAACATAAGGTAGATGCTTAACCAACTGAGCCACACTGATGCCCCTTCATTGTATTTTTTATTTGTATTTCCCCAATGATGAGTTATGTTAAACATCTCTAACTGGACAGCAACATGCTTAAGAATGGAACTGGATCACTTTCTTATACTATACAGAAAAATAGTCATTTGTATGTCTTCATTGGAGAAGTGTCTGTTCATATCTTCTGCCCATTTTTTAATATGATTGTCTGTTTTGTGTGTGTTGAGTTTGAGGAGTTCTTTATAGATCCTGGATATCAGCCTTTTGTCTGTATTGTCATTTGCAAATATCTTCTCCCATTCCGTGGGTTGCCTCTTTGTTTTGTTGACTGTTTCCTTTGCTGTGCAGAAGCTTTTGATCTTGATGAAGTCCCAAAAGTTCATCTTCGCTTTTGTTTCCTTTGCCTTTGGAGACATATCTTGAAAGAAGTTGCTGTGGCTGATGTCAAAGAGATTACTGCCTATGTTCTCCTCTAGGATTCTGATGGATTCCTGCCTCATGTTGAGGTCTTTTATAGATTTCAAGTTTATCTTTGTGTACGGTGTAAGAGAATGGTCGAGTTTCATTCTTCTACATATAACTGTCCAGTTTTCCCAGCACCATTTATTGAAGAGATTGTCTTTTTTCCACTGTATATTTTTTCCTGTTTTGTTGAAGATTATTTGCCCATAGAGTAAAATCCAAATGGATTAAAGACCTAAATATGAGACAGATTAAAATCCTAGAAAAGAATGCAGGCTGTAACCTTTGGCTTGGCCTTAGCAACTTCTTTCTAGACATGTATGTTGAGGCAAGGGAAACAAAAGTAAAAACAAAATATTAGAACTTTACCAAAATAAAAATCTTCTGTACAGTGAAGGAGACAACCAACAAAACCAAAAGACAAACTTTGGAATGGGAGAAGATATTTGTAAATGACATATCTGATAAAGGCTTAGTATCTAAAAAATATAAAGAACTTATAAAACTCAACAACTAAAAAAAAAAAAAAACACAAATAAACCAATTAAAAAATAGGCAGAGGACATGAGTAGACACGTTTCAAAAAAATCTACATGTGTTTGTTTTAATTTGGTTTTGAGTTGCATAAGTTTTTATTATATTTTTGATATTAATCCCTTATTGTATATGTCATGTGCAAATGTTTTCTTCCTTTCAGTAGGTTGTCTTTTTGTGTATTTTTTTTTCGTGGTTTCTTTTGCTGTGCAGAAGGGGTTTATTTGATGCATCAGAATAGTTTATTTCAGCTTTTGTTTCCCTTGCTTCAGGGATATATCTAGAAAAATGATTCTGTAGCCAATTGCAGAGAAATTACTGCCTGTGTTTTAAGTATTTTTAAGGTTTCAGATCTCACATTTAGTTCTTAAATCCATTTGGCATTTATTTTTGTGCATGGTGTTAGAGAGTGTTACAATTTCATTATTTTACATGTAGCTTTTCAGTTTTAACAACACCATTTTTTGAAGGGATTGTCTCTCTCTCATTGTGTATTCTTGCCTCCTTTGTCATAGATTAAGACACTTAGACACTTTGCTTAAGTGTGTGTTTTTTTCTGGTTCTCTATTCTGTTCCATTGATCTATGTGTCTACTTTTGAAACAGCATGATGATATTTTGATTATTACGGTTTTGTAGTATATTTTAAAATCTGGATATATGAATCCTCAAGCTTGATTTTTTCTCAAGATTTCTTTGGTTATATGGGGTCTTTTGGGGTTCCATACATATTTAGGATTATTTTTTCTGTTTTTTTTTTTTAATAAATATTGTTGGAATTTTGATAGGAATTGAAGTAATTCTGTAGATTGGTTGGGGTGATATGGACACTTTAACATTATCCATTTTTCTAATTCATGAAAATGAACTATCTTACCATTTGTATGTGTCATCTTCAATATACTTCATCAGTGTTTTTTAGTTTTCAGAGTATGGGTCTTAAACACCTAGCTTAACTTTGTTCCTAGGTGTTTTATTTTTTTGAGGCAATTATTAATGTTGTTGTTTTTTGGTTTTCTCTTTCTGTTACTTTGTAATGAGGGTGGAGAAATGCTCCTGATGTCTGAACTTTAATTTTGTAACCTGCAACTGTACTGAATTCATTTATTATTTCCAGTTGTTTTTTGGAGGCATCTTTAGGATTTTCTAATTATAGTTTCATGTTATCTGCAAATAGTGAAAATTTAGCATCTTCCTTACCAATGTGGATGTCTCTTATTTATTTTTCTGGTCATATTGGGGTGGCTAGGACTTCCAGTACTATATTAAATAAATAACTTTGTGTGTGTGTGTGTGTGTGTGTGTGTGTGTGTCCCAGCATGGCTGGGGCTGGTGGTATTTGTGGACCCTCAGTTCACTGAAATTGCTAGCTTGCTGTGACAATGAGACCCTCCAGTTATGGTTACTGGACCACCAATTATGGTATCAAGAACCTTTTCCAGTCTGGGCTTTTAAGATCAAGGGGGAGAGAGCATTCCCATAGTTCCTTGGCCCTTTTAAATTGTGGTTTGTTTTTGTTTTTGTTTTTTCTCATCCCACCATGAGGGGGCTGGTGTGGTATTACAGATACTGCTTGCTGCAGTCACAAACTTGCTGTGATGATCAAACTCACCAGTTACTATGCCCAGACTCTGCTCCAGTCTTGGTTTATAAGGTGGAGTGAGAATATAAACCATATCATTCCCTAGTCTCTTTGATCTACAGTGTTCTCATAGCTCTACCACTGTTTGGAAGAATTTTACTCTTGTCTCTTTTATATTCTATGGCTTTTCTCTGTGCCTAAGGATACAGGAATCTGTTCTGGTCCCTCAGTGTTATTCCTCTCTACTGCTGTTCATAGAATTTGGGATGAGAGTTTCCCTTCTTATCATGTCTCCATCTCTCTTACTGTTCTCTTTTGCCATTCTGCCTATCCTTGGCTGCTCAGAAGATGTTCAATCTGTCCTCAGTATTTTATCAGGAGGAATTATTCTATGAATAGGTGTAATTTGCTATGATCCAGGACAGATCAAATGTTTGGCTGCAAATATGCCTCAATAAATTTAACATTGAACTAATATCAAACATGGTTTCCAGTCACAATCATATAAAAGTAGAAATAAATTATAAGAAGAAAAGTGGAGGGTCCCCTGTGTGGCTTAGTTTGTTAAGCACCTGACTTCAACTAAGGTCATGACCCCAGGGTCCTGGGATCAAGTACCATAGCAGGCTCACTGCTCAGTGTGGAGTTGGCTTCTCCCTCTCACTCTACAGTTACCCACTGTTTGTGCTATAAATAAATAAATAAAAAAATAAATAAAATCTTTAAAGAAAAGTGGGGGGAAAAAACCACCAACATGTGGAGATTAAACAACATGCTATTAAATAATCAACAGGTTGGTAAAGAAATGAAAGAATTGAAAAAATACTTCAAGACAATTGAAAATGGAAACTCAGTATTCCAAAATCCTTGGGAACTGTTCCAATTACAGTTCTAAGTGGGAATTCCCTAGCAATACAGCCTTATCTCAAGAAACAAGAAAAATAAATACATCTAACTTTACATTTAAAGGAACTAGAAAGAAGAACAAAGCCTAACGTTAGTGGAAAGAAGAAAATGAAGATCAAAGTGTAAAATAAATGCAAGAGAACAATAATAAAAAACAGTAGAAAGGATCAATGAAACTAAGGGATGGTTCTTTGAAAACATCAACAAAATCAACAAACTTTTAGTTAGACTCATTGGGAAAAAAGAGAGAAAGCCCCAAAAAAAAAAAAAAAATGAAAGAGTATAAAAAGCAATAGATAACACAAGGATATAAAGGATCAGAAGAAACTGTAAACAATTATATGCCAACAAATCAGACAATCTAAAGTAAATAGAAATATTTCTGATAACATAAAAAGTTCCAAGACTGAATCAGGAAGAAATTGAAAATCTGCATCAACCAATTAGTAGTAATGAAATTGAATGAGTAATCAAAAATCTCCCAACAAATAAAAGACCAGATCCAGATTTGTTTCACAGGTGAATTCTATCAAACGATTAATTAAGAATTAATATCTATCCTTCTCAAATTTTACTCCAAAAAAATGAAGAGAAAATAACTCTTTCAAATTCCTTTTATGAGGCCCTCAGTACCGTGATACCAAAACCAAAGACATTACAAAATATACATTTATATTTTGTGTATATATATATGTAAAATTTTTATCTTTGTATATATAATATACATATAATATGTATATATAATATACATATATGTATATATAAGTATATATAATATACATTTATAAAATATACATTTTATATTTATATATAAATATATATTTGTGTATATATAAATATTGTATATTTATATATACAAATATATATATATTGTGTGTGTGTATATATATATATATATATATATATATATATATATATATATATATA